>NC_092717.1:68446552-68763615 GCF_047496885.1 Scyliorhinus torazame | reverse complement strand
CCGCATATTGCCTGTCCACCCTCCGAAGTTCTTGCAGCAACCGCTCCCATTCCCTACTCTCCTGCTTTCCTTTATGTGCCCTTATTGATATCAGCTCCCCTCTAACCACTGCCTTCAGCGCCTCCCAGACCACTCCCACCTGGACCTCCCCATTATCATTGAGTTCCAAGTACTTTTCAATGTACCCCCTCACCCTTAGACACCCCCCCCTCATCTGCCATTAGTCCCATGTCCATTCTCCAGGGTGGGCGCCCTTCTGTTTCCTCCCCTATCTCCAAGTCCACCCAATGTGGAGCGTGATCCGAAATGGCTATAGCCGTATACTCCGTTCCCCTCACCTTCGGGATCAACGCCCTTCCCAAAACAAAAAAGTCTATTCGCGAATAGACTTTGTGGACATAGGAGAAAAACGAAAACTCCTTACTCCTAGGTCTGCTAAATCTCCACGGGTCTACTCCTCCCATCTGCTCCATAAAATCTTTAAGCACCTTGGCTGCTGCCGGCCTCCTTCCAGTCCTGGACCTCGACCTGTCCAGCCCTGGTTCCAACACCGTATTGAAATCTCCCCCCATTACCAACTTTCCCACCTCTAGGTCCGGGATGTGTCCTAGCATACGCCTCATAAAATTGGCATCATCCCAGTTCGGGGCATATACGTTTACCAAAACCACCGTCTCCCCCTGTAGTTTGCCACTCACCATCACGTATCTGCCCCCGCTATCCGCCACTATCGTCTTTGCCTCAAACATTACCCGCTTCCCCACTAATATAGCCACCCCCCTGTTTTTCGCATCGAGCCCCGAATGGAACACCTGCCCCACCCAACCTTTGCGTAGTCTCACCTGGTCTATCAGTTTCAGGTGCGTTTTCTGTAACATAACCACGTCTGCCTTAAGTTTCTTAAGGTGTGCGAGTACCCGTGCCCTCTTTATCGGCCCGTTCAGCCCTCTCACGTTCCACGTGATCAGCCGGGTTGGGGGGCTTTTTACCCCCCCCCCCTTGTCGATTAGCCATCCCCTTTTTCCAGCTCCTCACCCGGTTCCAACGCAGCTGTGTCCCCCCCCCCCAGGCGGTGCCCCCCCGCCCATCCCACCCCATACCAGCTCCCCCCTCTTCCCAGCAGCAGCAGCCCAATAATTCCCCCCTCCCACCACCCGCCCCGCTAGAACCCCCACTAGCGTAGTTACACCCCCCATGTTGCTCCCAGAAGTCAGCAAACTCTGGCCGACCTCAGCTTCCCCCCGTGACCTCGGCTCGCACCGTGCGACGCCCCCTCCTTCCTGCTTCCCTGTTCCTGCCATGATTATCATAGCGCGGGAACCGAGCCCGCGCTTCCCCCTTGGCCCCGCCCCCAATGGCCAACGCCCCATCTCTTCCACCTCCTTTCCTCCCCCCACCACCTCCTGTGGAAGAGAAAAAAGTTACCACATCGCAGGGTTAATAACATAAAACTCCTCTTTCCCCCCTTTTTACCCCCCTCTTCGCCCCCCATTCTCGCCCCACCACTTTGTTTCAGACGTTCTTTTTTTTTAATAACCCGCTCATTCCAATTTTTCTTCCACGATAAAAGTCCACGCCTCATCCGTCGTCTCAAAGTAGTGGTGCCTCCCTTGATATGTGACCCACAGTCTTGCCGGTTGCAGCATTCCGAATTTTATCTTCTTTTTGTGAAGCACCGCCTTGGCCCGATTAAAGCTCGCCCTCCTTCTCGCCACCTCCGCACTCCAGTCTTGATATTCGCGGATCACCGCGTTCTCCCACTTACTGCTCCGAGTTTTCTTTGCCCATCTAAGGACCATCTCTCTGTCCTTAAAACGGAGGAATCTCACCACTATGGCTCTAGGAATTTCTCCTGCTCTCGGTCCTCGCGCCATCACTCGGTATGCTCCCTCCACCTCCAGCGGACCCGCCGGGGCCTCCGCTCCCATTAACGAGTGCAGCATCGTGCTCACATATGCCCCAACGTCCGCTCCCTCCGCACCTTCAGGAAGACCAAGAATCCTTAGGTTGTTCCTCCTCGCGTTGTTCTCCAGCGCCTCCAGCCTTTCCACACATCGTTTATGGTGTGCCTCGTGCATCTCCGTCTTCACTACCAGGCCCTGTATGTCATCCTCATTCTCGGCAGCCTTTGCCTTCACGACCCGAAGCTCCCGCCCCTGGGTCTTTTGCTCCTCCTTTAGCCCTTCGATCGCCTGTAATATCGGGGCCAACAGCTCCTTCTTCTTTTCCTTTTTGAGTTCTTCCACACAGCGTTTCAAAAACTCGTGTTGTTCAGGGCCCCATATTAAACTGCCACCTTCCGACGCCATCTTGGTTTTTGCTTGCCTTCCTTGCCGCTGCTCTAAAGGATCCACCGCAATCCGGCCACCTTCCTCTCCTTTTTCATCCGTATCCAGGGGGGATTCCCTTCTGGTTCACCGCACAGTACTTTTAGCCGTTAAAATTGCCGTTGGGGCTCTTATTAAGAGCCCAAAAGTCCGTTCCACCGGGAGCTGCCGAAACGTGCGACTCAGCTGGTCATCGCCGCACCCGGAAGTCGCGAGGCAGGTTTTTAATGCAGAGGGTGCTGAGTGCCTGGAACGTGTTGCCAGGGGAGGTTGGGAAACAGATACATTAACGGCATTCAAAAGGCATCTTGACAAACACATGGATTGGATGGATATAAGGGGATATAAAACCCTCAGCACAAGGAATTGCTGAGGGTTTTGGCAAAAGTTGGCATCATGACTGGTAAAGGCTTGGAGTGCCGAAGGGCCTGTTCCTGTGCTGCATTGATCATTGTTCTTGAGCCCTTCCACCACATGATTCCCCCTCACTTAATAATTGTACCGGGCATGATCGGGAGCAGTCCATGGCACTGCCCCCAGCAGTGTCTTCAGTGCCCCTAGCCTCTCTTCATAGCTCAAATGATCCATCCCAGTCAACATCCTGGTGATTCTCCTCTGCATCCTCTCCAGTGCAATCCTTTCCTCCGATACTGGAGCTGTGGCCTCACCAAGGGGGTGATTCTCCAAGCCCCACGCCGTGCCGGAGAATCGCCGCAATCGCGCCACGACGCCGGCACGCGATTCTCTGAGGTGTGGGGAATCGGCACCATTTGCACCGGCGCGTTTGATGCGGCACTGGCCGCGGGCCGTTGGAATCGGCCCGGATGGGCCGCGCGGATACGACAGAGTCCCACTGACGCCGTTCACCTCTGGTCGCTGTCGGTGGGAACTCTGCCTGAAGGGTTGGGGGGGCGGCCTGTGGGGCGGGGATAAGCGATCCTTCACCGGGGCGGACTCCAATGGGGTCTGGCCCGCGATCGGGGCCCACCGATCGGCAGGCCGGCCTCTCTCTCTCTCCTCCCCCCCCCCCCCCCCCCCCCCCCCCCCCCCCGCGGGCCTACTTTCTTGCGAGGCGGGCCCCTGAACACCGACGCCAAGTTGAGTTGGGGCCTGCGCACTGAAGACGTCCCCCGTGCATGCGCAGGTTGGCGCGGCACCCATTTGGCGCCGAGAAAGGAGGCTGGAGCAGCATGAACCGCTCCAGCGCCGTACTGGCCCCTTGTGGGGGGCCAGAATCCACCGAAGAATAAAGATAGATGGGTGTCGGTGAGAGGGGCTGGGAGGAAGCAGTCAGTACAGGGATTCCCTGTGGTCGTTCCCCTTAGTAACAAGTATACCGCTTTGGATACTGTGGGGGGGGGGGGGGGGCGACTTACCAGGGGTAAGCCATGGAGTGCAGGTCTCTGGCACAGAGTCTGTCCCTGGTGCTCAGAAGGGAAGGGGGGACAGGAGTAGAGAATTAGTTATTGGAGACTCCATAGTTAGGGGTTAGATAGGAGATTCTGTGGGAACGAGAGAGACTCGCGGTTGGTGTGTTGCCTTCCAGGTGCCAGGGTGCGTGATGTCTCGGATCGTGTTTTCGGGATCCTCAAGGGGGAGGGGGAGCAGCCCCAAGTCGTGGTCCACATAGGTAGGAAAAGGGATAGGGATGTAAGGCAGGAATTCAGGGAGCTAGGGTGGAAACTTAGATCTAGGACAAACAGAGTTATTATCTCTGGGTTGTTTCCCGTGCCACGTGATAGTGAGATGAGGAATAGGGAAAGAAAGGAGTTGAATGCGTGGCTACAGGGATGGTGCAGGAGGGAGGGTTTCAGATTTCTGGATAACTGGGGCTCATTCTGGGGTCGGTGGGACCTCTACAAACGGGATGGTCTACACCTGGACCAGGGGGGGTACCAATATTCTGGGGGGGGAAATTTGCTAATGCTCTTCGGGAGGGTTCAGCAGGGGCTTGGGAACCTGAATTGTAGCTCCAGTATACAGGAGGTTGAGAGTAATGAGGTAATGAGTAAGGTTTTAAAGTTGCAGGAGTGTACCGGCAGACAAGAAGGTGGTTTAAAGTGGGTCTTCTTCAATGCCAGGAGCATCCGGAATAAGGGGGGTGAACTTGCGGCATGGGTTGGTACCTGGGACTTCGATGTTGTGGCCATTTCGGAGACATGGATAGAGCAGGGACAGGAATGGTTGTTGCAGGTGCCGGGGTTTAGATATTTCAGTAAGCTCAGGGAAGGTGGTAAAAGAGGGGAGGGGTGGCATTGTTAGTCAAGGACAGTATTACGGTGGCAGAAAGGACGTTTGATGAGGACTCGTCAATTGAGGTAGTATGGGCTGAGGTTAGAAACAGGGGTTTTCTATAGGCCTCGGAAAAGTTCCAGAGATGTAGAGGAAAGGATTGCAAAGATGATTCTGGATAGGAGCGAAAGCAACAGGGTAGTTGTTATGGGGGACTTTAACTTTCCAAATATTGACTGGAAACGCTATAGTTCGAGTGCTTTAAATGGGTCCGTTTTTGTCCAATGTGTGCAGGAGGGTTTACTGACACAGTATGTAGATAGGCCAACGAGAGGCGAGGCCGTATTGGATTTGGCACTGGGTAATGAACCAGGACAGGTGTTAGATTTGGAGGTCGGCGAGCACTTTGGTGATAGTGACCACAATTCGATTACGTTTACTTTAGTGATGTAAAGGGATAGGTATATACCACAGGGCAAGAGTTATATCTGGGGGAAAGGCAATTATGATGCGATAAGGCAAGACTTAGGATGCATCGGATGGAGAGGAAAACTGCAGGGGATGGGCACAATGGAAATGTGGAGCTTGTTCCAGGAACAGCTACTGGGTGTCCTTGATAAGTATGTGCCTGTCAGGTAGGGAGGAAGTGGTCGAGCAAGGGAACCGTGGTTTACTAAGGCAGTCAAAACACTTGTCAAGAGGAAGAAGGAGGCTTATGTAAAGATGAGACATGAAGGTTCAGTAAGGGCGCTCGAGAGTTACAAGTTAGCTAGGAAGGACCTAAAGAGAGAGCTAAGAAGAGCCAGGAGGGGACATGAGAAGTCTTTGGCAGGGAGGATCAAGGATAACCCGAAAGCTTTCTATAGATATGTCAGGAATAAAAGAATGACTAGGGTAACAGTAGGGCCAGTCAAGGACAGTAGTGGGAAGTTGTGCTTGGAGTCCGAGGAGATAGGAGAGGTGCTAAATGAATATTTTTCGTCAGTATTCACACAGGAAAAAGACAATGTTGTCGAGGAGAATACTGAGATTCAGGCTACTAGACTAGAAGGGCTTGAGGTTCATAAGGAGGAGGTGTTAACAATTCTGGAAAGGGTGAAAATAGATAAGTCCCCTGGGCCAGATGGGATTTATCCTAGGATTCTTTGGGAAGCTAGGGAGGAGATTGCTGAGCCTTTGCCTTTGATCTTTAAGTCATCTTTGTCAACAGGAATAGTGCCAGAAGACTGGAGGATAGCAAATGTTGTCCCCTTGTTCAAGAAGGGGAGTAGAGACAACCCCGGTAACTATAGACCAGTGAGCCTTACTTCTGTTATGGGCAAAATCTTGGAAAGGTTTATAAGAGATCGGGTGTATAATCATCTGGAAAGGAATAATTTGATTAGAGATAGTCAACACGGTTTCGTGAAGGGTAGGTCGTGCCTCACAAACCTTATTGAGTTCTTTGAGAAGGTGACCAAACAGGTGGATGAGGGTAAAGCAGTTGATGTGGTGTATATGGATTTCAGTAAAGCGTTTGAGAAGGTTCCCCACGGTAGGCTACTGCAAAAAATACGGAAGCATGGGATTCAGGGAGATTTCGCAGTTTGGATCAGAAATTGGCTAGCTGGAAGAAGACAAAGGGTGGTGGTTGATGGGAAGTGTTCGGACTGGAGTCCAGTTACTAGTGGTGTACCACAAAGATCTGTTTTGGGGCCACTGATATTTGTCATTTTTATAAATGAGCTGGAGGAGGGCGTAGAAGGATGGGTGAGTAAATTTGCAGATGACACTAAAGTCGGTGGAGTTGTGGACACTGCGGAAGGATGTTACAAGTTACAGAGGGACATAGATAAGCTGCAGCGCTGGGATGAGAGGTGGCAAATGGAGTTTAATGCAGAAAAGTGTGAGGTGATTCATTTTGGAAGGAATAACAGGAAGACAGAGTACTGGGCTAATGGTAAGATTCTTGGCAGTGTGGATGAGCAGAGAGATCTTGGTGTCCATGTACATAGATCCCTGAAAGTTGCCACTCAGGTTGAGAGGGTTGTTAAGAAGGCATACGGTGTGTTAGCTTTTATTGGTAGGGGGATTGAGTTTCGGAGCCATGAGGTCATGTTGCAGCTGTACAAAACTCTGGTGCGGCCACATTTAGAGTATTGCGTGCAATTCTGGTCACCGCATTATAGGAAGGATGTGGAAGCATTGTAAAGGGTGCAGAGGAGATTTACCAGAATGTTGCCTGGTATGGAGGGAAGATCTTATGAGGAAAGGCTGAGGGACTTGAGGCTGTTTTCGTTAGAGAGAAGAAGGTTAAGAGGTGACTTAATTGAGGCATACAAGATGATCAGAAGATTGGATAGGGTGGACAGCGAGAGCCTTTTTCCTCGGATGGTGATGTCTAGCACGAGGGGACATAGCTTTGAATTGAGGGTAGATAGATATAAGACAGTAAGACAGACCTATCAGAGGTAGGTTCTTTACTCAGAGAGTCGTTAGGGTGTGGAATGCCCAGACTGCAATAGTAGGTTTCACAGGTTGGCGCAACATCGAGGGCTGTAGGGCCTGTACTGCGCTGTAATGTTCTATAATCAGTCATCCCCGTGCCCGTTTCGCACCGTCGTGAAACGCAAACGCTTGGGTTCCATTTTGGAGAATCGCCCCCCAAATTTTTGTACAGCTCCAACATAACCTCCCTGTTCTTATAATGTGCCACAACTGATAAAGGCAAATGTCCCATTTGCCTTCTTAAACTACCCTATTAACCTCTGGACAAGCACCCCAAGATCCTTCTGTTCCTCTGAGCTTCCTAGTGTCCAGCCATTCGCTCAGCAGCTACCCACGACTATCATTTAAATTCGTAGGTAGCACAAAGTATATGTTTGACTATGCTGCATCAATGGGCCGAATTCTGAGCCCATGTTATCCGTCAGTAAGAATGCCCCCCCCCCCCATCCCCGATGAATATACAACAGCTGCCAGCGTGATTTTACACTGATGCGATTTACAACAGCTGTATAAATGAGAACCCGGTGAACTCACCTCTGAATAGGATATCGGAGGTGAGCGCCCAGGTAGCCATTACCAACCAGGCTGCCAGTTGCAGAAGGGACAGCAGAGAGGACCCGGATAAGTTCAACTTGGGGTCATGGGGGAGGGGGGGGATGTGGGGGGAGTTGGTTGTTCAGTATCAGCATCTCAGGGACGGGGTCACTCGCAGGCCTCTGTGGCCCTTCATGGCTATGAGCCTCTAGGTTTAAAGGTGGCTGGTGTGCAGGCAGCGCTTCCAGGGTCCTCCTTGCTGGGATATCACCGCTGCGGGATTGGCCTTCCAGAGTAGCAGCTGGAAAGTAGGTGCCGAGCAGGTGAATCCATAAGGTCAGCGCAGGGGGCAACTGAGAGGTTCCTGGATGAGGTCCCATGAGATGCCAGCTGCATGGGCAGAATGGGGAATCTGTCAAGGGGTGTTTTCCAGCTTCCCGAGGACTGAAGACCCTCACACAGCGGGGAGGGCGCCTGCAGTTAGAATGAACCCCCATACTCAGGTAGCACTGTGAAGACAGGACATGAGATTTATGGAAGTTCCAGGCCACTGGTTATGGAGGCCAGGCTGTCAGCAGAATTATGAGAGGTATGGACAGGGTGGATAGCCACAAGCTTTTTCCAAGAGTGGGGGTGTCAATTACAAAGGGTCACGATTTCAAGGTGAGAGGGGGAAAGTTTATCATAGAATTCTTACAGTGCAGAAGGAGGCCATTCCGCCCATCGAGTCTGCACCGGCTCTTGGAAAGAGCACCCCACCCAAGGTCAACACCCCCACCCTATCCCCATAACCCAGTAACCCCAACCCAGTTACCCCACCGAACACTAAGGGCAATTTATCATGGCCAATCCACCTAACCTGCACATCTTTGGACTGTGGGAGGAAACCGGAGCACCCGGAGGAAACCCACGCACACACGGGGAGGATGTGCAGACTCCGCACAGACAGTGACCCAAGCCGGAATCGAACCTGGGACTCTGGAGCTGTGAAGCAATTGTGCTATCCACAATGCTACCGTGCTGCCAAGGGAGATGTGCGGGGAAAGTTGTTTTACGCAGAGGGTGGTGGGTGCCTGGAACGCTTTGCCAGCAGAGGTGGTAGAGGCAGGCACGATAGCATCATTTAAGATGCATCTAGACAGATATATGAACGGGCGGGGAACAGAGGGAAGTAGAGCCTTGGAAAATAGGTGACCGGTTTAGATAAAGGATCTGGATCGGCATAGGCTGGGAGGGCCAAAGGGCCTGGTCCTGTGATGTAATTTTCTTTGTTCTTTGTCAGGGATTAGTGTGTGGGTGGTTGGCTAGTCAAGTTGGAAGGCTCATTTAATTTGCAGCGGATGAGAGCTGGTGGAATGAAGGTGCCCTCTCAGGATGAAGCTGACATGCTAATTGTAGTCTTCGCACTCCACAAGGGGAAGCCAGGTACCTAATCAGCTCCCTGAACCTTCCTTTACACGTTAATTGTGCCAGTTTGGTCTGCATTGCCACTCAAAATTGGCACCCAATTGTTAACCCTTTGGAAGCCTAATGCCCAAACATTGAACTCCATGGCTCATAATCACATCGACATAAAAGAAAGGTGTGGCTCCCGATACAAGGCATTATGGTGAATTCTCTCATCAGTTATCTTGTTTAAGGGAGGATGGGAGTAGGTGTCTTGCTTCCCTGTAAGGTTAGAAAGCAGGTCCATTGAATGCACTCAACCGTCCATACTCTTCGCCCCTGGGGGTCATGCGGTCTGCAGAGGTTCTCAAAGGACAAAGTACTTTATTCAGGACGAGTTGAGAGGGGCAACTGTGAGGAAGAGGCTATTGTGTGATAGGGGAGAGAGCGAGGCTCAGTGGGCAGGCGCTCACATAGGTGGATTGTTCAGATCCTGAGAGGGCTGCGGGTCAGGCCATCGTCAGGATTACTCATTGCTCACTTTGATGTTCTCCTCTTTTCAGTTTTTTTATTCTGGAAAATCATGGACCAATCAAGCTGGCAATTCTTTTTAATGCGAATGACCAGCAGCAGAGACATCGACTTGTCACTGCACAAGGCCAGGACCAGCGCCCGGCTGAGGAGGGGTAGGCAGGGTCCCTTAATCTTCCAGTGGCAGGGCCACAGTTAGCGGAGTCTTGGAGGCGACACTCCCAGTCACGGGTATTCCGATGTAGGACTTCCTGCCTCCAGATGTCAGAGATCCAGTGCCGGATAAGATTGCATCTGTCCAGGGGGATGGTTGACCTATGCAAGAGTTTGCACCACATGGACTGGGAGATCACCCAGTGCCTGTGGCCCTGCAAGATGCTGCCGCTCTGAACTTCGATGCCAGTGGCTCGTTTCAATGTTGAGCAGCATTTCCCAGTCAGCAATACACAAGTGTGTAGTAAGGGAGGTCACTAATGCACTACATTCGAGGGTCCACATGCACATCAACTTGAACCAGGACCAGGCAAGCCAGAATGTCAGGACATGAACTTTGCCTGCATAACTGGCATGCCCGGGGCAGAGTGTCACCGACTTCACCCACATGCCTCTGTGTTCCCCATGACAGCATGAGGTACCATATCTGAACTGCAAGGGATACCACTTCCTCAATGGCCAGCTTATTTGTGACCACAAATGTGCATATACAGGTGTGTGTCACACCTCCTTTGATGAGGAGGATGACGAGGACGGAGAGGAGTAACCCTTGGAGAAGGAGGAGGAGGAGGAATGACCTGGAGCAACGGTTAGGGTCCGTGTGGGTCACAGGGCTAGGGGAGCCTCGTTAGTCATACAGGGAGCACAGTCGCACAGTGGGTAGCACTGTTGCTTCACAGCTCCAGGGTCTAAGGTTCGATTCCCGGTTTGAGTCACTGTCTGTGTGAAGTCTGCACGTTCTCCCTGTGTCTACATGTGTTTCCTCCAGGTGCTCCGGTTTCCTCCCACAAGTCCCGAAAGACGTGAGCTGGAATTCTCCGATCCCGTGGCCAAGTTCTGACGCCGGCGTCTAAAGCAGCGCAAGCCACTGTGGCATCAACGGGTCTCCAGGTATTCACCCCTTCCTAGGGGTCTAGTACAGCGTCTGAGTGGTGTTCGCTGCTCCGGTGCTCGAAAGCCGGCGCGCCACGGCCGGTGCGAGTCCACGCATGCACGTGGGTTCCAGTCTCCGCCCCAACCCCCGGGCAATATGGCGGTGCCCTACAGGGGCCCGGCGCGGAGGAACATAGGCCCACAATGGAATTAGCTCGTCCGCCGATCGGTAGGCCCCGATCGCGGGCCAGGCCACCGTGGAGGCCCCCCGCGGAGCCGGATACCCACGCCCCCCCACCAGGACGGCCTCTGCAGCCAGAACTGCGAGGTCCCCCTGGGTGGGACCATACGTAACCCACGCCAGCGGGACACGGCCAAACTTGACCCGTCGAGGCACGGAGAATCGCCGGGGAGGGGGGCGCTTTCATCATGCCCCGACCGGCGCGGTGGCGACCCCACGGGCAGTGGAGATTCGGCACCGGAGAATCAGCGGCCCGGTGTCGGAGTGGCGTGGCGCGATTCTCCGGCCCAGGGGCGGGATTTATCCTTGGGGGGTGGCGTGAATCCCGGCTGCCGTATTCTCTGGTGCCGGTTTTCAGGCGAGGGCGGGGTTGACGCCATGCCGGTTGTGGGCCGTTGGCAGCGGACCCCCCAGCAATTCTCCGGGCCCCGATGGGCTGAGCGGCCGTCGGTTTCTGGCCAGTCCCGCCGGCGTGGATTCGACATGGTCCCACACAGCGGGACATGACAGGTAAATTGGCTGGGGCGGTCCTCGGGGGGCGGGGGGGGGGGGCGGAGGGATCCGACCGCGGGGGCCCCTCATGGTGGCCTGGCCCGTGATTGGGGCCCACCGATCTGCGGGCGGGCCTGTGCAGTGGGGGCACTTCTTCCTTCCGCGCCGGTCCCTGTAAGGCTCTGCCATGGCTGGCGCGGAGAAGAAACCCCCCTGCTCATGCGCCAGAATATGCCTGCATGCACGGGATCACGCCGGATCTTTGGCGCATGTGCAGACACGAGCAGTCCCTTCGGCACCGGTTGGTGCGGCGCCAACCCCTCCACCGTCCACCGCTACTTTCCGTCGGCCCGACGGCAGAGTGATTCGCTCCGTTTTTGACGCCGGCTTCAGGCCATCGCGCCGATTGCGGAGAATCCCGCTGGAGGTGTCAGGTAATTTAGACATTCTGAATTCTCCTTCTGTGTACCCGAACAGCCGCCGGAATGTGGCGACTAGAGGCTTTTCTCAGTAACTTCATTGCAGTGTGAACGGAAGCCTACTTGTGACGCTAAAGATTATTAGATTATTATTAGATTATTAGATTGATGCTTGGTTTGGTGATGAACAGGACTAGGATGTGGCGTCCTGTTCCAACATGGCATCTCAATTCTTCTCACAACTGTGGGGCCTGCAGGAGGTCATTGACATAATTGCTCCATTCATGGGCAGGGCACTAAAGTGACTGACTGGATGCTGCAGGAGAATGATGATGATTTGCAGTGAGGACAGAGCGATACTCATCTTAACTCTGTGAAATGGCTGGCGGCTGCCTGACAGAGAGCTGAACACAGCTTGTCACTGAACAGGGTAATCTAGGAGTCCACATAGGCAGAATAACACATCTCAGTTGGTACTGCCTTCTCCAAGGTCAGAGGTCCTGGTATGTTTTGCCACCTCTTAATGAGGTGGACAGACTCCAGCACTTTCAGTCAATGGCATCCTCATAACTAGAGAATTCTGGCACATGTGGGGGGGGGGGGGGGGGGAAACAGGAAACATTCCATGGAAGGGGGACTGGGGGGTGTTGGGCTAGGGAGCCTGCATCGGAGGCGACTTGGAACTACAGCATTGTTAGGGAGGAAGCAGCGAGTTTGCGGGGTGGTTTGCGAAGCATGGCGCTCCATCATGACAACGTGGAGACTCTTTATGGGTGAATATACGGTGAATTTTCCCACCATTGGTGTAGTGGGGTTCTCCCCAGTTTTCTAACCTGGGAGTTTTCTATGGGCCTCCAAATAGTTCTAGGGATGTAGAGGAAAGAATGGCGAAGATGATTCTGGATAAGAGCGAAAGTAACAGGGTAGTTATTATGGGAGACTTTAACTTTCCAAATATTGACTGGAAAAGATATAGTTCGAGTACATTAGATGGGTCGTTTTTTGTACAATGTGTGCAGGAGGGTTTCCTGACGCAATATGTTGACAGACCAACAAGAGGAGAGGCCACATTGGATTTGGTTTTGGGTAATGAACCAGGCCAGGTGTTGGATTTGGAGGTAGGTGAGCACTTTGGGGACAGTGACCACAATTCGGTGACGTTTACGTTAGTGATGGAAAGGGATAAGTATACCCCGCAGGGCAAGAGTTATAGCTGGGGGAAGGGCAATTATGATGCCATTAGACATGACTTGGGGGGATAGGTTGGAGAAGTAGGCTGCAAATGTTGGGCACACTGGATATGTGGAGCTTGTTCAAGGAACAGCTACTGCGTGTTCTTGATAAGTACGTACCGGTCAGGCAGGGAGGAAGGCGTCGAGCGAGGGAACCGTGGTTTACCAAAGAAGTGGAATCTCTTGTTAAGAGGAAGAAGGAGGCCTATGTGAAGATGAGGTGTGAAGTTTCAGTTGGGGCGATGGATAGTTACAAGGTAGCGAGGAAGGATCTAAAGAGAGAGCTAAGATGAGCAAGGAGGGGACATGAGAAGTATTTGGCAGGTAGGATCAAGGAAAACCCAAAAGCTTTCTATAGGTATATCAGGAATAAAAGAATGACTAGGGTAAGAGTAGGGCCAGTCAAGGACAGGGATGGGAAGTTGTGCGTGGAGTCTGAAGAGATAGGCGAGATACTAAATGAATATTTTTCGTCAGTATTCACTCAGGAAAAAGATAATGTTGTGGAGGAGAATGCTGAGACCCAGGCTAATAGAATAGATGGCATTGAGGTATGTAGGGAAGAGGTGTTGGCAATTCTGGACAGGCTGAAAATAGATAAGTCCCCGGGGCCTGATGGGATTTATCCTAGGATTCTCTGGGAGGCCAGGGAAGAGATTGCTGGGCCTTTGGCTTTGATTTTTATGACATCATTGGCTACAGGAATAGTGCCAGAGGACTGGAGGATAGCAAATGTGGTCCCTTTGTTCAAAAAGGGGAGTAGAGACAACCCTGGCAACTATAGACCGGTGAGCCTCACGTCTGTTGTGGGTAAAGTCTTGGAGGGGATTATAAGAGACAAGATTTATAATCATCTAGATAGGAATATATGATCAGGGATAGTCAGCATGGCTTTGTGAAGGGTAGGTCATGCCTCACAAACCTTATCGAGGTCTTTGAGAAGGTGACTGAACAGGTAGACGAGGGTAGAGCAGTTGATGTGGTGTATATGGATTTCAGTAAAGCGTTTGATAAGATAACGGCTATTGCAGAAAATACAGAGGCTGGGGATTGAGGGTGATTTAGAGATGTGGATCAGAAATTGGCTAG
Organism: Scyliorhinus torazame; assembly: GCF_047496885.1. Classification (NCBI taxonomy): domain Eukaryota; kingdom Metazoa; phylum Chordata; class Chondrichthyes; order Carcharhiniformes; family Scyliorhinidae; genus Scyliorhinus; species Scyliorhinus torazame. Next base: position 68,749,559 of record NC_092717.1, on the reverse strand, counting down.
CTGAAAGAAGACAGAGGGTGGTGGTTGATGGGAAATGTTCAGAATGGAGTTCAGTTACAAGTGGCGTACCACAAGGATCTGTTCTGGGGCCGTTGCTGTTTGTCATTTTTATCAATGACCTAGAGGAGGGCGCAGAAGGGTGGGTGAGTAGATTTGCAGACGACACTAAAGTCGGTGGTGTTGTCGACAGTGCGGAAGGATGTAGCAGGTTACAGAGGGACATAGATAAGCTGCAGAGCTGGGCTGAGAGGTGGCAAATGGAGTTTAATGTAGAGAAGGGCGAGGTGATTCACTTTGGAAGGAATAACAGGAATGCGGAATATTTGGCTAATGGTAAAGTTCTTGGAAGTGTGGATGAGCAGAGGGATCTAGGTGTCCATGTACATAGATCCCTGAAAGTTGCCACCCAGGTTGATAGGGTTGTGAAGCAGGCCTATGGAGTGTTGGCCTTTATTGGTAGAGGGATTGAGTTCCGGAGTCATGAGGTCATGTTGCAGCTGTACAAAACTCTGGTACGGCCACATTTGGAGTATTGCGTACAGTTCTGGTCACCGCATTATAGGAAGGACGTGGAAGCTTTGGAGCGGGTGCTGAGGAGATTTACCAGGATGTTACCTGGTATGGAGGGAAAGTCTTATGAGGAAAGGCTGATGGACTTGAGGTTGTTTTCGTTAGAGAGAAGAAGGTTAAGAGGAGACTTAATAGAGGCATACAAAATGATCAGGGGTTTAGATAGGGTGGACAGTGAGAGCCTTCTCCCGTGGATGGAAATGGCTAGCACGAGGGGACATAGCTTTAAACTGAGGGGTAATAGATATAGGACAAAGGTCAGAGGTAGGTTCTTTACGCAAAGAGTGGTGAGGCCGTGGAATGCCCTACCTGCAACAGTAGTGAACTCGCCAACATTGAGGGCATTTAAAAGTTTATTGGATAAGCATATGGATGATAATGGCATAGTGTAGGTTAGATGGCTTTTGTTTTTTGACTTCCCATGTCGGTGCAACATCGTGGGCCGAAGGGCCTGTACTGTGCTGTATCGTTCTATGTTCTAACCGGAACTGACACTTTGAAAAAATATGGTAAGATTCCGCACAATGTCTGAATGCATTAACCCAGCAGAAAATCAGCTCAGTGGCTGCACTCCATCACCACATTTCTTGTGAAGGCACCGAACAAGCACATCGACTCTGACAGAACATGCAGAGATGAAGTCAAAGTGTCAGAAGGTATGCACAAACCTCCAAACTCAACACCTGACTGACCCTTTAAACCCTGTATGTGGCAGAGTCTGGGTTATCTCAGAATTGGAACAGTAGCAAGTGATCCTCGCTCCCGAGGAACTGCCTGAGAAGAAGAATGTTCAACTTCAACATCAACCCGATTTGCCTTGAGATTCATCGTAGCAATCAATCTCCATCAATCAGGCTGTAACAGACCCAGACATGATGTAAGAAAAGCCCCAGCGGTGGGAGCTTTGTAAACAATGCATCCAAATAACACCCATCTTGCCATGTTTCAAAATAGCGTACCCTGAAGTGTTATTTTCTGAAAAACAAAATCTATCTGCATCTTTAATAATTGAGACTGATTGCTGGAAGGTTGATCAAGCTTTCACTGCTGACAGTTGTGTCCTTCAAAACTCTCGTCTACAACAGACAGTTGCTTCACAATAAAGAAGACCCAGTCCAGTCTGCATTAAAGAGTTGCATAGTGCTCAGACAATTCTCCAGTGATTGATACATCAGTCATCCATTGTCCCTGCCCATAATTGTCAGCTATGGAACTCAATAATAAAATGGAGAACAGCTTGTGCGTAGCAGCAGTGCAGGTCAGGCTTGGGAGTGAACCCAAAGCAAGGAAGGCAGGAGGTAGATGAGCCTCAATAGGAAGCTGGAGACAATGGGGTTGTGGACAGGTTGTCCGAAAGGAACAGGCTTGAGGCAGAAAGGCAACTGAAGATGAGGAAAATCCTCTTTTCCCTTATGTCTTGCTGGCTGCAGTGACAGAAAGAAGTTGGCAAGGGACTGACATGGTAAAGGTATCCCATCGAACATGTGTGTTTTTGTAACCCGAGGAAGGAGCTGCGCTCTGAAAGCTACCGATTCCAACAAACTTTGTTGGGACTTTAACCTGGTGTTGTAAGACTTCTTACTGTGCTCACCCCAGTCCAACGCCAGCAACTCCACATCATGTTTTGGTAAAGTGTAATTGCCAATGCTCAACCAAGGGATGGCACAGAGAAAATAATTATGCACATACAGAAGATAAATTAGAGAGTGAGGAATTGATACGTATTGGGAGTGTAAACCTACGATAAACAATTCTGTAAACTTATTGTAATCCATGCTTTGTTAAAACCTCCTGGGAATCACATGATGCAGCTGTTCCGCGTTGTTCAAATCGCATTCAGCTCTGAATGCTACAGTGGCTCAGCATCCTACTGGATCAAATTACCCTCCTCACAGCACCAGTCCAGTCAGTAATCAATCTTTATTAGTGTCGCAAGTAGGCTTACATTATGACTACAATGAAGTTACTGTGAAAATCCCCTAGTCGCCGCACTCCAGCGCCTGTTTGGGTACACTGAGGGAGAATTCAGAATGTACAGTTCACCTAACAAGTATGTCTTTTGGGAATTGTGGGAGGAAACCGGAGCACCCGGAGGAAACCACACAGACACGGGGAGAACGTGCAGACTCCACACAGACAGTGACCCAAGCGGAAACCGAACCTGGGACCCTGGAACTGTGAAGCAACAGTGCTAACCACTGTGCACCCTTATACACTGTGATTCAAAATACGTGATTGGAGGTAGAAGATGCTGTGAGGAGTTAGAGGACAAGGGTCGAAGGTTATAATTTTTCTTTTTGGTTCCGGATCATGTGTGGAAAGAGAAGTGATTTATACAGTCATCATCTTACGGGACACCTTTGATCTGCTCATCAACATAAAGTAGGTTTCGTGACAATCTCTTAAATATGGTCAGGGGTAGACACAAGAGACTCACGCCTTTACAATCTGCTGAATGGTCACTGCTGCAGTTGTTAAAAAAGCATTGAGCAGAACACTGAGGTCCAAGTTATCTTGTTGGTGGTAAATTCAAAGGATTCTGTTCGAAAGGATTGCAGCTCAGACCATCAGCACTACAAGTTCTAGCCTTATTTCTGCTCTGTGCTCTCTGCTTGCAGTGGGGGATTGGAGTGTGCTACTGTCATTTTAAAAGGCCCCGAGGGAAAAACAATGGTCTCCTCAAAAATTGGATGAAGAGAAGGGAATTTTTCATTTCGACCAGGGGTCCCAGGTTTTCTTTCTATGCTTATTACCCTGCAGGTTTTATCCATTAAGATGAAGGAGGGTGGGGAAATCGTAAACAGTGCAGATGTGAAAAAGCCCTGTGCAGAATATATTGGCTTGGGACATTTGGGAAACTTGGACTCAATCGCTGCGGACACGGGTGGTGAACCCGTCGCTACGGGCACGGGTGTTGAACTCGTCGCTACGGGCACGGGTGTTGAACTCGTCGCTACGGGCACGGGTGTTGAACTCGTCGCTGCGGGCACGGGTGTTGAATTCTGTTTTCCACGACATAGCCGCGGATGGCTAGTCGGGTTGTGCGGAAAACGCATTTCTCCTTGTTGCAGGTGAGATTGAGGGCTTGGGCGGTTTGGAGAAACTTCTGAAGGTTAGCGTCGTGGATCTGGTGATCATGGCCGCAGATGAAATGAATGAATGAAAATCGCTTATTGTCACAAGTAGGCTTCAAATGAAGTTACTGTGAAAAGCCCCTAGTCGCCACATTCCGGCGCCTGTTGGGGAGGCTGGTCCGGGAATTGAACCGTGCCGCTGGCCTGCCTTGGTCTGCTTTCAAAGTCAGCGATTTGGTGACGTTATCCAAGTACGGGAATGTGACCCGTAGCCCGTACTGGTCAACCATTCGGTCCATTGTTCTTTGGAACACCAAGACCCCATTGGTGACGCCGAAGGGGGCCATGAGGAACTGGAAGAGGCGGTCGTCTGCCTCAAAGGCAGTGTAGTGGCGGTCTTCCGGGCGGATCGGAAGCTGATGGTATGCAGATTTCAGGTCTACCGTGGAGAAAACCCGATAGTGTGAAATCTGATTAACCATGTCCGCTAATACTGGCCTCAATGATCCCCTCCCTCAAGAGCCGCTGGACCTCCAACTTGATAAAAGTCCTGTCCTGGGCACTGTACCGCCTGCTCCTGGTGGCGACGGGTTTACAGTCGGAGGTGAGGTCCGCGAAGAGCGAGGGAGGGGCGACCTTAAGGGTCGCGAGGCTACATACGGTGAGAGGGGGTAGGGGTCCGCCGAACTTCAGGGCCAGGCTTCGGAGGTTGCGCTGGAAATCCAGTCCTAACAGGAGAGGAGCGCAGAGATTGGGGAGGACATAGAGTTTAAAATCGGCGTACTCGGCGCCCTGTATCGCAAGGTTCGCGACACAATACCCCCCGGATCTGCACTGAATGGGATCCGGAAGCGAGGGAGATTGTTTGGGATGCGGGGGTAATCTGGAGAGAACAGCGCCTTACCGTGTCCGGATGGATGAAGCTCTCCGTGCTCTCAGGGTCAAACAGACAGGGCGTTTCGTGCCCATTGACCCAGACGGTCATCATCGAGTTCCTGAGGTGCTTGGGCCATGACTGGTTGAGGGTGACAGCGCCGAGTTGCAGGTAGCCGGCGTGGTCGGAGGTAGCGGGGTGGTCCCAAGATGGCGGCCCCCGTCGGTCGCACGTGTTGGGCGGCGTTGAAGATGGCGGCCCCCAAGAGTCGCACATGGCGGGCTCGGTTGAAGATGGCGGGCAAGATGGCGACCCCCATGAGTCACACATGTTGGGCAGAGTTAAAGATGGCGGCCCCCACGGATAGCACGAGGCGGATGACGCGTCGGAAGGGGGCAGTACTGGCAGGTACGCAGCCACGTTGCGGGGTCTGCGGGCCTGTGTGTCTCTGATTCGGGCCTGCGATTTAGGAGCTTTGAGTCGGATCAAGTAGACTTTGGCAAAATGTCCTTCCTTGCCGCAGTCGCTGCAGGTCGCGTTCTGGGCCGGGCAACGCTGCCGGAGGTGCTGGTTCTGGCCGCAAAAATAGCAAGGCGGCGCCCCGGGTTGGGCAGGCAGCCGCACGGCACAGGCCGGGGACACCCTCGGGTCGGGTGACCACGAGGGACTCGTGTGGTCGGAGGGGAAAGCATTTAGACTCTGGAAAGCTACTTCTAAGGAGGTGGATAGTTTTACCGTCTCTTCTAGGTTGAGGGCGCCCTTTTCGAGCAGGCGCTGTCTGACATAGTTGGACCGGACTCCAGCCACATAGGTGTCCCGGATGGCGAGTTCCATTTGCTGCGAGGCATGTTCGGGGAGGCTGATACGGCTTTATCAGCAAGTTATAGCTTCAGATTTTCGGCGGGGGCAGTGGCCAGGGGTCTGCCGGGAAGGTAAGTTTACCCTTTAAAAACTTACCTTGCAGGAGAAGCAGCCTTCAGATTTTCGGCGGGAGCAGTGGGTCTGTCGGGAAGGTAAGTAGCTGGGAGAAATTTAACTCTTCGTGGGTTGGTAAGTATAGTGATTGGTAAGTAAAATCCTTATTCCTTTCAGTTATTCATAATTTGATATTATATTTGTAATTAGTTAAGGTAAAGTGTAAAAATGGCAGGAGATCCCAGACCCGTGTTATGCTCCTCGTGCTCAATGTGGGAGTTCAGGGACGCAGCCGATGTCCCTGACTCCTTCATGTGCGGGAAGTGTGTCCAGCTGCAGCTCTTGTTAGACCGCATGACGGCTCTGGAGCTGCGGAGGAATCACTTTTGGAGCATCCGCGATGCTGAGGAGGTCGTGGATAGCACGTTCAGTGAGTTGGTCACACCGCAGATTAGGATTGGTGAAGGAGACAGGGAATGGGTGACCAAAAGGCAGAGAAAGAGCAGGAAGGCAGTGCAGGTGTCCCCTGCTGACATCTCCCTCCAAAACAGGTATACCGTTTTGGATACTGTTGGGGGAGATGACTCACCAGGGGAAGGCAGTAGTAGCCAGGCTCATGGCACCGTGGCTGACTCTGCTGCACAGAAGGGTGGGAAAAAGACTGGCAGGGCAATAGTCATAGGGGATTCAATCGTAAGGGGAGTAGGCAGGCATTTCTGTGGTCAAAAACGAGACTCCCGAATGGTATGTTGCCTTCCGGGTGCACGGGTCAGGGATGTCTCAGATCGGCTGCAGGACATACTGAAGGGGGAGGGTGAATAGCCAGTTGTCGTGGTGCATATAAGCACCAACGATATAGGTAAAAAACGGGATGAGGTCCTACAATCAGAATTTTGGGAGTTAGGAGATAAGTACAAAGGTAGGACCTCAAAGGTAGTAATCTCAGGATTGTTACCAGTGCCACGAGACAGTCGGAGCAGAAATTCAAGAAGAGTCAGAATGAATACGTGGCTTGAGAGATGGTGCAGGAGGGAGGGGTTCAGATTTTTGGAACCTGTTCTGGGGGTGGTGGGACCATTACAAATCGGAAGGTCTGCACCTGGGCAGGACTGGAACCAATATCCTAGGGGGCGCTTTTGCTAACACTGTTTGGGAGGTTTTAAACTAATGTGGCAGGGGGATGGGAACCAGATTAGGAAGTTAGAGGTCAGTAAAGAGGCAGCAACTAAAGCCAGTAAGGTACTAGATAATAAACTCAATGTGACTAAGGGGAAGAGTAGACAGGGAAGAGATGAAGAACGCAAAGGGACAGGTAGTCTGAGGTGCATATGTTTCAATGCGAGAAGTGTAGCAGGTAAGGCAGATGAATTTAGGGCTTGGATTAGTACCTGGGAATATGATATTATTGGTATTACGGAGGCTTGGTTGAGGGAAGGGCAAGACTGGCAACTAAATATCCTAAGGTATAGATGCTTTAGGAGGGATAGAGAGGGATGTAAAAGGGGTGGAGGAGTTGCATTACTGGTCAGAGATGATATCACAGCTGTGATTAAGGAGGGCACGATGGAGGATTCGAGCACTGAGGCAATATGGGTAGAGCTAAGAAATAGGAAGGGTGCACTAACATTGTTGGGGCTTTACTACAGGCCTCCCAAAAGTGAGCGTGAAGTAGAGGTACAAATATGTAGACAGATTATGGGAAAATGTAGGAGCAATAGGGTGGTCGTGATGGGAGATTTTAACTTCCCCAACATTAAATGGGACTCATGTAGTGTTGGAGGCATAGATGGAGCAGAATTTGTAAGGAGCATCCAGGAGAGTTTTTCAGAGCAGTATGTAAATAGTCTAACTCGGGAAGGGTCCATACAGGACCTAGTATTGGGGAATGATCCCGGCCAGGTAGTTGAAGTTTCAGTCGGTGATTACTTTGGGAATAGCGATCACAATTCCGTAAGTTTTAGAATACTCATGGGCAAAGACGAGAGTGGTCCTAAAGGAAGAGTGCTAAATTGGGGAAAAGCCAAGTATAACAAAATTCGGCAGGAGCTAGGGAATGAGGATTGGTAGCAGCTGTTTAAGGGTAAATCCACATTTGAAATGTGGGAGTCTTTTAAGGAAAGGTTGATTAGAGTGCAGGACAGACATGTCCCTGTGAAAATGAGGGATAGAAATGGCAAGATTAGGGAACCATGCATGACGGGTGGAATTGTGAGACTAGTTAAGGTGAAAAAGGAAACGTACATAAGATCTAGGCGACTTAAATCTGATGAAACTTTGGAGGAATATCGGGAAACTAGGAGAAATCTTAAACGCGCAATAAAGAGGGCTAAAATGGGTCATGAAATATCTTTGGCTAACAGGGTTAAGGAAAATCTCAAAACCTTTTATTTGTATAAAAGGAGCAAGAGGGTAACTAGAGAAAGGATTGGCCCACTCAAAGACAAAAGAGGGAATTTATGCGTGGAGCCAGAGGAAATGGGTGAGATTCTTAATGAGTACTTATCATCGGTATTCGCCAAGGAGAGGGACATGACGGATGTTGAGGCTACGGATGGATGTTTAAATACTCTAGGTCAAGTCGACATAAGGAAGGGGGAAGTTTTGGGTATTCTAAAAGGCATTAAGGTGGACAGGTCTCCAGGTCCGGATGGGATCTATCCCAGGTTACTGAGGGAAGCGAGGGAAGAAATAGCTGGGGCCTTAACAGATATCTTTGCAGCATCCTTGAGCACGGGTGAGGTCCCGGAGGACTGGAGAATTGCTAATTTGTCCCTTTGTTCAAGAAGGGTAGCAGGGATAATCCAGGGAATTATAGACCTGTGAGCTTGATGTCAGTGGTAGACAAACTGCTGGAGAAGATACTGAGGGATAGGATCTATTCACATTTGGAAGAAAATAGACTTATCAGTGATAGGCAGCATGGTTTTGTGCAGGGAAGGTCATGTCTTACAAACCTAATAGAATTCTTTGAGGAAGTGACAAAGTTAATTGATGAGGGAAGGGCTGTAGATGTCATATACATGGACTTCAGTAAGGTGTTTGATAAAGTTTCCCATGGCAGGTTGATGGAAAAAGTGAAGTCGTATTGGGTTCAGGGTGTACTAGCTAGATGGATAAAGAACTGGCTGGGCAACAGGAGACAGAGAGTAGTGGTGGAAGGGAGTGTCTCAAAATGAAGTAAGGTGACTAGTGGTGTTCCACAGGGATCCGTGCTCGGACCACTGTTGTTTGTGATATACATAAATGATCTGGACGAAGGTATAGGTGGTCTGATTAGCAAGTTTGCAGATGACACTAAGATTGGTGGAGTTGCAGATAGCGAGGAGGACTGTCAGAGAATACAGCAAAATAGAAATAGATTGGAGAGTTGGGCAGAGAAATGGCAGATGGAGTTCAATCCAGGCAAATGCGAGGTGATGCATTTTGAAAGATCTAATTCAAGAGCTGACTATATGGTCAATGGAAAGAATCCTGGGGAAAATTGATGCACAGAGAGATCTGGGAGTTCAGGACCATTGTACCCTGAAGGTGGCAACGCAGGTCGATAGAGTGGTCATGAAGGCATACAGCATGCTTGCCTTCATCGGACGGGGTATTGAGTACAAGAGTAGGGAAGTCATGTTACAGTTGTATAGGACTTTGGTTAGGCCACATTTGGAATACTGCGTGCAGTTCTGGTCGCCACATTACCAGAAGGATGTGGATGCTTCAGAGAGGGTGCAGAGGAGGTTCACCAGGATGTTGCCTGGTATGGAGAGTGCTAGCTGTGAAGAAAGGTTGAGTAGATTAGGATTGTTTTTGTTGGAAAGACGGAGGTTGAGGGGGGACCTGATTGAGGTCTACAAAATTATGAGATTTATGGACAGGGTGGATAGCAATAAGCATTTTCCAAGAGCGGGGGTGTCAATTTCAAGGGGTCACGATTTCAAGGTGAGAGGGGGAAAGTTTAAGGGAGATGTGCATGGAAAGTTTTTTTACGCAGAGGGTGGTGGGTGCCTGGAACGCTTTGCCAGCGGAGGTGATAGAGGCAGGCACGATAGCATCATTTAAGATGCATCTAGACAGATATATGAACGGGCGGGGAATAGAGGGAGGTAGATCCGTGGAAAATAGGTGACAGGTTTAGATAAAGGATCTGGATCAGCACAGGCTGGGAGGGCCGAAGGGCCTGTTCCTGTGCTGTAATTTTCTTTGTTCTTTGTCAGGGATTAGTGTGTGGGTGGCTGGCTATCCAAGTTGGAAGGCTCAATTAATTTGCAGCGGTTGAGAGCTGGTGGAATGAAGGTGCCCTCTCAGGATGAAGCTGACATGCTAATTGTAGTCTTCACACTCCACAAGGGGAAGCCAGGTACCTAATCAGCTCCCTGAACCTTCCTTTACACGTTAATTGTGCCAGTTTGATCTGCATTGCCACTCAAAATTGGCACCCAATTGTTAACCCTTTGGAAGCCTAATGCCCAAACATTGAACTCCATGGCTCATAATCACATCGACATAAAAGAAAGGTGAGGTAGATGTGGCTCCCGAAACAAGGCATTGTGGTGAATTCACTCATCAGTTATCTTGTTTAAGGGAGGATGGGAGTAAGTGTCCTGCTTCCCTGTAATGTTAGAAAGGTTGGAACGATTTGCAAGCGGAGGTGGTAGAGGCAGGCACAATAGCATCATTTAAGATGCATCTAGACAGATATATGAATGGGCGGGGAACAGAGGGAAGTAGATCCTTGGAAAATAGGTGACAGGTTTAGACCATAAGACATAGGAGTGGAAGTAAGGCCATTCGGCCCATCGAGTCCACTCCACCATTCAATCATGGCTGATTTCAACTCCTTTTATCGCTCTCTCTCCATGGCCCTTAATTCCTTGAGAAATCAAGAATTTATCAACTTCTGTCTTAAAGACACTCAACGTCCCGGCCTCCACCGCCCTCTGTGGCAATGAATTCCACAGACCCACCACTCTCTGGCTGAAGAAATTTCTCCTCATCTCTGTTCTAAAGTGACTCCCTTTTATTCTAAGGCTGTGCCCCCGGGTCCTAGTCTCCCCTGCTAATGGAAACAACTTCCCTACGTCCACCCTATCTAAGTCATTCATTATCTTGTAAGTTTCTATTAGATCTCCCCTCAACCTCCTAAACTCCAATGAATATAATCCCAGGATCCTCAGACGTTCATCGTATGTTAGGCCTACCATTCCTGGGATCATCCGTGTGAATCTCCGCTGGACCCGCTCCAGTGCCAGTATGTCCTTCCTGGGGTGTGGGGCCCAAATTTGCTCACAGTATTCTAAATGGGGCCTAACTAATGCTTTATAAAGCTTCAGAAGTACATCCCTGCTTTTATATTCCAAGCCTCTTGAGATGAATGACAACATTGCATTTGCTTTCTTAATTACGGACTCAACCTGCAAGTTTACCTTTAGAGAATCCTGGACTAGGACTACCAAGTCCCTTTGCACTTCAGCATTATGAATTTTGTCACCGTTTAGAAAATAGTCCATGCCTCTATTCTTTTTTCCAAAGTGCAAGACCTCGCACTTGCCCGCGTTGAATTTCATCAGCCATTTCTTGGACCACTCTCCTAAACTGTCTAAATCTTTCTGCAGCCTCCCCACCTCCTCCATACTACCTGCCCCTCCACCTATCTTTGTATCATCGGCAAACTTAGCCAGAATGCCCCCAGTCCCGTCATCTAGATCGTTAATATATAAAGAGAACAGCTGTGGCCCCAACACTGAACCCTGCGGGACACGTGCGGGACACGTTTTAGATAAAGGATCTGGATCGGCGCAGGCTGGGAGGGCCGAAGGGCCTGTTCCTGTGCTGTAATTTTCTTTGTTCTTTGCTCTAATACAATGTAATGCAATACAATGGTGAATGGTAGCAGTAATACATTCACCACACCTCCCACCTCCTCCTCCCATTTATGCCTCAGCTCCTCGGTCTGCGTCTCCTCCGCCCCCATGAGCTCCTTGTAAATATCCGAGACACTTCCCTCCCCCACCCATCCTCTAGACACTCCCCTATCTTGGATCCCCCTTAGCGTCAAGAGTGGAAAAGATAGCATCTGGCTGCGCAAAAAGTCCCGACCTGAATATACCGGAATTCATTCCCCCTCGTCAACCCAAACTTGGCCTCCAGCGCCCTCAAACTCGGGAAACTCCCTTCCAAGAACAAATCTCCCATCCGCTCAATCCCCGCCCTCCGCCATACCCGAACCCCCCGTCCAACCTCCCCAGGGCAAACCAATGGTTGTCACATATCGGGGACCAGACCAATGCTCCCGTTGCTCCCACGTGCCTCCTCCACTGTCCCCAGATCCAAAGGGCCGCCACCACTACAGGACTGGTGGAGAAGCGTGCCTGCGGGAACGGCAGAGGCGCCGTCACCAACGCCCCCAGACTGGTACCCCTACATGAGGCTGCCTCAACCCGTTCCCATGTTCAGCATGTGTAGTCGACCCCAATCCCGTGCCACTTGTATTCCCAGGTACCTGAAACTGTCTCCAACTAGCCGGAACGGCAACTCTCTCAGCCGGTCTCCTTGGCCCCTCTCCTGAACTACAAATATTTCACTTTTCGTCATATTCAATTTGTACCCCGAACACCGTCCGAATTCCCCCAGGGTCGCCATGATTCCGTCCATCCCAGAGGGAGCACCCCTGTCTCGTCCCGCGGTGCAATCTAAAATAGTCAGAAGTCGTCCTGTTTGACCTCACACTCGTCTCCAGGGACTGATATAGCAGCCTGACCCAGTCGATGAAACCCACCCCAAATCCAAACCGTCCCAGCACCTCCCATAAGTAGTCCCACTCTACCCAGTCAAACACCTTCTCCGCGTCCATTGCCACCACTACCTCCACCTCCTTTCCCTCCGGGGGCATCATGATCACATTTAGCAATCTTCTTATATTCACCACCAGTTGCCTACCTTTAACGAACCCTGTTTGATCCTCCCTAATAACACTCGGCACACAATCCTCAATCCTAGTGGCCAATAGCTTTGCCAGCAGTTTAGCATCCACCTTAAGAAGGGAGATCGGCCTATAAGACCCACATGACTCCGGGTTCTTGTCCCGTTTTAGAATCAAGGAGATGGTAGTCTGCAACATCGTCTGGGGCAGCACCCCTCTGTCCCTTGCCTCATTCAAAACATTGTCCAGCAGCGGCCCCAATATCCCGGAGAACTGTTTATAAAATTCTACCGGGTACCCATCCGGGCCCGGGGCTTTACCTGACTGCATGGCCTTTAAGCCCTCAAATATCTCCTCAGCTCTGAATCCCTACCCACTTTTGGGAATGTCAGACCGTCTAAGAAGAGTCTCATCCCCTCCGGCCCTGCGGGGGGCTCCAAGCTATAGAATTTGCTGTAAAAGTCCTTGAAAGCTCTGTTCACACCCGCCACATTTCCTACCAAGTTACCGCCTTCATCCACCACTTTGCCTATTGCCCTAGCCGCCTCCCTCTTTCTGAGCTGCTGGCTTTCTCTCCATGTTCATATACCGCACCACTCGCCTTTCTGAGCTGCTCCACTGCCTTACCCATGAACACCACCCCAAACTCCGCCTGCAGCCTCCTCCGTTCCCTCAAGAGCTCCGCACTCAAGGTCGCTGCATACCTCCTGTCAATCTGCAGGATCTCCGCTAACAGTCGGTCCGTTTCTGCCCTGTCCGTCTTGTCCCTGTGAGCCCGGATTGAAATCAGCTCCCCTCTCACCACTGCCTTGAGCGCCTCCCACACCACCGCTGCTGAGACTTCCCCCGTATCGCACACCCCTTCATCCACCAGCAGTCCCACATCCAGCCTTCACTGCGGGTGCTGGAAACTCTCTTCACTCACCTGTAGCTCGACCCAATGCGGGGCATGGTCGGAAAAGGCGATTGCCGAATACTGCGCATCCCTACTCAGTATAAAAAAATCGATCCGGGAGTAGACCCTATGGACGTGCGAAAAAAAGGAGAACTCCTTCCCTGTCGGCCTGCCAAACCTCCACGGGTCGACCCCCCCCCCCCCCCCCCCCCCCCCCATCTGCTCTTTGTCCATTGCTGACACTCTGCCCGTTCTTGAGCACGACCGGTCCAGGCCTGGATCAATAACTGCATTGAAGTCCCCTCCCATAACCAGCTTGTGTGAATCCAGGTCGGGTATCTTCCCCAGCACCCTCTTTATGAAATCCGCATCATCCCATTTTGGCACATATATGTTGACCAGGACCACCTTCCTCCCTTCCAGCTTACCGCTAACCATAAGGTAGCGACCTACCCCATCCGAAACAATACTCCCCACCTCAAACTGCACCCGCTTGTTCATCAGAATCGCAACCCCCCTGGTCTAGAATCTAGCCCTGAGTGGAATACCTGACTAACCCAGCTCTTCCTCAATCTAATCTGGTCCGCTACCTTCAGGTGCGTCTCCTGCAACATTATCACGTCCGCCTTTAAAGCCCTAAGCTGCGAGAACACTTTTGCCCTCTTCACCGGCCCATTTAGCCCTCTAACGTTCCACGTGACCAGCCAAGTTGGGGGGCACCGAGCTCCGCCCCTCCCCCCACTTGCTGGTCAGCCATCCCCTTTCCTGGGCCTGCCCCAGCCCCTGCCCCGCGCCTCTGTAGCCTCGTCTCCTGGCAGTGCCCATCCCCCATCAGCCGAACAACCTCCCCTCCCTCCCCAGCAACAACTCTCTGTAACCTGATTGTATTCACACTCCCCACTGTGCTCCCGCAGACTATCTCACCCAGCTAGCCCGGTGGCCCACGGCTCCGGCGCCAGCATGTCTCCCACCTGCCTACCTGCTCTCCCCCCACCCATCGAAACCATTGCTCTCATCAACCCAGCCCCGACAACTGACCAGTTTAAGAAACAGGCGCCAACCAAATTCAGTATAAAGAAAAACAAAGCCAAACTCTCGCCATAATACAGATCAAAGTAATACTACTCAAAATAATACAAAGTCAAAAATCCCCACCACTATCCCCCTCACAACACAGAAAACCCACCGAAATCGAATAATTCTTGAACTACTTTCCCCTTCTTAAACAAAACACAATTATTTGAAGAGAAAAGCCAAGAACGAAAACGAACAAACGAATAGATCAGTGCAAACAGCATTTAAAACAAACAGGAATAACAGTTTCTCAAACTTAGAGCAGGATGTTCTCAAGTTGGCACCAGTCCTTTCCTCCTGGAGAACTCCATTGCGTCCTCGGGTGACTCAAAGTAATGATGCTGGCCCTCATGCGTAACCCAAAGTCGCGCCGGATACAACATTCCGAACTTAACCTGCTTCTTGAACAGGATCGACTTGACTTGATTAAAGCCTGCCCTCCTCTTGGCCACCTCCACGCTTAGATCTTGGTACACCCAATGTTGTCCCACTTGCAGCTCCACGTGCGCTTGGCCCACTGGAGAATGCGCTCCTTATCCAGGTACCTGTGGAACCTGACCACCATTGCCCGAGGGGGGGTCTCTCCTCGCCAGCGCTCTGTACGCCCGATCCACCTCCAACGGTCGGGGGAAAGCCCCATCTCCCAGCAGCTTCTGGAACATGTTCGCTACAAACTCCCCGGAATCAGCCCCCTCCGGGAGGCCAACAAACCAACAATCCAAATCCTCTACCTGTTCCAGCAGCCTTTTGTGCCGGTCCCTCAGCATCCCCACCTCCATCTCCACCGCCGTCTGGTGTTCCTCCTGTTCAGCGAGCGCCTTCTCCAGTTTCTGGATCATCCTGTCCTGGGCATCTAGCCTCCGCTCCATCCTCTCCACCGTTTCCTTAATCGGGTCCAGACATTCCCGTTTCTGTCTTGCGAAGCCTTCCCGGATAACCTGCATCAGCTCCTCCGTTGATGGTTGGGCCGAAGCCCCAGGGGTCTGGACACCGGCCATCTTGTCCGCTGCTGCAGCCAACACCCAGCTCGAGCCTGTCTTTTTGTTTCTTCCCTTTCGATCCCTTCGGGCTCTCGGTTCCATAAACCAATATATACACCAGACTCTTGTTCACTGCTTCTTCAAGTTCAGCGCTTAGAAATGCAAAAAAAGTCAGGGGGAAAGGTCCGAATGTCTAGCCAGAGCTGGAGCCACCAAATGTGCGACCTACTCCCTCATAGTCGCCACCGGAAGTCGAGGTCCACATTTTCACCACCCATTGTTTGGGGAAGTGTTTTCCTGACTGTCCTGGCTCTATCCTATAAAAGATTTATTTCGATCGACTCGTCAATTCCTTTCAATATCCTAAAAATCCTGGTAACATGCTGGTGAATCTGTAATGAGTTCTTTTCAAGGCCTATATATTCTTTCTAAGACACACTGGCCAGAAATCTACACAGAGGGCGGGATTCTCTCACCCCGGGCCGGGTCGGAGAATCGGCAATCGCGCCGTTATTTTACCCGACGCCGGTCCGACGCCGTTCCGCCATTCTCTCAACCGGCGAGAACGGCGTCATCGTGAACCGCGCCGCATGGAGAATCTGCCAAGGGAACAAGTCCAGCGATTCTCCGGGCTCCCGTGGATTCTGCGGCCCGTATGGGCCGTTCTGGGGTCACGCCGGCGCTGTTCACATCTGCAACTAAAAATTGTCAGCCAGTCGTGCTGGCCGACGGTGCGGGAGAGGAGGTGAGCGGCCGGGGCTTGGGGCGAGCGGGGAGGTGGCCTCCATGTTCGGGGGGGGGGGGGGCCTCCATGTTCGGGAGGCGGTGAGGGGGGGGGGCCTCCATGTTCGTGGGGGCAGTGGGAGGGATTGGGGAGGGGGCATCCATGTTGGGGGGTTGGGAACGACATGCCAGCCAGCCTGCCATGGCAGGGCGGTGCCAAAGCCACTGCCGCCATTATGGCGGCCAGGCTGATGGGCACTGGCCCCAGGCATTGGCTGCCCGCACGGCCCCGGGCCTTGCCCATGGGTGGTGGACCCCCCAGGGGCAGACCTCCCAACAGCCAGCAACCATTGGTGGAAGGGGCGGGTCCGCACCCATGGCAGTGAGGGCATAGCCATCCAACGATAGCGCTATCAGGAGGGACGGGCAAAACTGGGCAGAGCATGGAGGGTGTGGGCAGGGGTCTGGGTGCATGCGTGGCTGTGGCGCAATCAGCCAACCAGGGCAGGCATGTAGCCCATGGCACATGGCTGTAGAGGGAGCCATGCGCCATCCCTAAACATGTTTTATACCCCCCACCCCGTGCAGATCATTATGTTTGGGCATCAGCCAGCGATGTTGGCCGCCGTGGCGGGAGCCACTGCCCTGCATGTGGCCCTGTGGCAGCGTCGGCGCAGGTGGCTCAGAGTGGCTGCTGCAGCGGCGGCTGCAGCAGAGGGACGGGCTGCCGAGGGCCAGGTGGCACCTGCTCAGGCTGCAGGGCTGCCCGCCCGACGCAGGAGGAGGCCAAGGTGGACGATGACCAGAACAACGAGAGGGAGGCACAGGATGAGGATGCCAATGTGGATGAGGAGCAGGCGGAAGAGGAGGAGGAGGAGCAGCAGGTGGTGGTGGTGCCAAGGCGCCGGAGGCGCCCCATGAGGCCAAGTGTGTACTGGCGTCACATGTCCTTCGAGGACCTGCCGGACAGGGCATGCAGGAGGAGACTGAGGAGGAGTTGGGAAACGGTCGCCCATATCTGCCATCTCATGGCACACCTGGCACCGCATGGCACTGGGGGAGGCCATGCTCTCCCGGTGGCCATCAAGGTTATGGTGGCTCTGAACATTTTTGCAACAGGGTCGTTCCAGTCGCCGAGTGCGGACCTGGCCGTCATCTCCCAGCCATCGGCGCACCGGTACATCCATGCAGTGACTGACGCCCTGTATGACATCGCGGACCGGTACATACAGTTCCCAGTGGACCGCACCCACCAGAATGCCCGGGCAGCGGGATTCGCAGCCCTGGCCAGGACACCCATGGTACAGGGGGCGATTGATGGGGTGCACGTTGCCATGTGGCCACCAGCTGAGAACAGGGACGTGTTCATGACCAGGAAGGGGTCCTGCTCCATGAACATTTAGGTGGTCTGTGACCACCGCATGAGGATCATGCATGACTGCGCCCAGTACCCGGGCAGTGTACATGCCGTATTTATCCTGGCACAATCGTTCATCCCCGTCATGTTCGAGGAATGCCCTCCCCCGGCTGAGGGGCTGGTTGCTGGGTGACAAGGGTTACCCATTGCGGTCGTGGCTGATGACAAAGAACGAAGAACAACAAAGAACAAAGAAATGTACAGCACAGGAACAGGCCCTTCGGCCCTCCAAGCCCGTGCCGACCATGCTGCCCGACTAAACTACAATCTTCTACACTTCCTGGGTCCGTATCCCTCTATTTCCATCCTATTCATGTATTTGTCAAGATGCCCCTTAAATGTCACTATCGTCCCTGCTTCCACCACCTCCTCCGGTAGCGAGTTCCAGGCACCCACTACCCTCTGCGTAAAATACTTGCCTCGTACATCTACTCTAAACCTTGCCCCTCTCACCTTAAACCTATGCCCCCTAGTAATTGACCCCTCTACCCCAGGGAAAAGCCTCTGACTATCCACTCTGTCTATGCCCCTCATAATTTTGTAGACCTCTATCAGGTCGCCCCTCAACCTCCTTTGTTCCAGTGAGAACAAACCGAGTTTATTCAACCGCTCCTCATAGCTGATGCCCTCCATACCAGGCAACATTCTGGTAAATCTCTTCTGCACCCTCTCTAAAGCCTCCACATCCTTCTGGTAGTGTGGCGACCAGAATTGAACACTATACTCCAAGTGTGGCCTAACTAAGGTTCTATACAGCTGCAACATGACTTGCCAATTCTTATACTCAATGCCCCGGCCAATGAAGGCAAGCATGCCGTATGCCTTCTTGACTACCTTCTCCACCTGTGTTGCCCCTTTCAGTGTCCTGTGGACCTGTACTCCTAGATCTCTTTGACTTTCAATACTCTTGAGGGTTCTACCATTCACTGTATATTCCCTACCTGCATTAGACCTTCCAAAATGCATTACCTCACATTTGTCCGGGTTAAACTCCATCTGCCATCTCTCCGCCCAAGTCTCCAAACAATCTAAATCCTGTTGTATCCTCGGACAGTCCTCATCGCTATCCGCAATTCCACCAGCCTTTGTGTCGTCTGCAAACTTACTAATCAGACCAGTTACATTTTCCTCCAAATCATTTATATATACTACAAACAGCAAAGGTCCCAGCACTGATCCCTGTGGAACACCACTGGTCACAGCCCTCCAATTAGAAAAGCATCCTTCCATTGCTACTCTTTGCCTTCTATGACCTAGCCAGTTCTGTATCCACCTTGCCAGCTCACCCCTGATCCCATGTGACTTCACCTTTTGTACTAGTCTACCATGAGGGACCTTGTCAAAGGCCTTACTGAAGTCCATATAGACAACATCCACTGCCCTACCTTAATCAATCATCTTTGTGACCGCCTCGAAAAACTCTATCAAGTTAGTGGGACACGACCTCCCCTTCACAAAACCATGCTGCCTCTCACTAATACGTCCATTTGCTTCCAAATGTGAGTAGATCCTGTCTCGAAGAATTCTCTCCAGTAATTTCCCTACCACTGAAGTAAGGCTCACCGGCCTGTAGTTCCCTGGATTATCCTTGCTACCCTTCTTAAACAGAGGAACAACATTGGCTATTCTCCAGTCCTCCGGGACATCCCCTGAAGACAGTGAGGATCCAAAGATTTCTGTCAAGGCCTCAGCAATTTCCTCTCCAGCCTCCTTCAGTATTCTGGGGTAGATCCCATCAGGCCCTGGGGACTTATCTACCTTAATATTTTTTAAGACACCCAACACCTCGTCTTTTTGGATCTCAATGTGACCCAGCCTATCTACACACCCTTCTCCAGACTCAACATCTACCAATTTCTTCTCTTTGGTGAATACTGATGCAAAGTATTCATTTAGTACCTCGCCCATTTCCTCTGGCTCCACACATAGATTCCCTTGCCTATCCTTCAGTGGGCCAACCCTTTCCCTGGCTACCCTCTTGCTTTTTATGTACGTGTAAAAAGCCTTGGGATTTTCCTTAACCCTATTTGCCAATGACTTTTTGTGACCCCTTCTAGCCCTCCTGACTCCTTGCTTAAGTTCCTTCCTACTTTCCTTATATTCCACGCAGGCTTCGTCTGTTTCCAGCCTTTTAGCCCTGGCAAATGCCTCCTTTTTCTTTTTGACGAGGCCTACAATATCTCTCATTATCCAAGGTTCCCAAAAATTGCCGTATTTATCCTTCTTCCTCACAGGAACATGCCGGTTCTGAATTCCTTTCAACTGACACTTGAAAGCCTCCCACATGTCAGATGTTGATTTGCCCTCAAACATCCGCCCCCAATCTATGTTCTTCAGTTCCCGCCTAATATTGTTATAATTAGCCTTCCCCCAATTTAGCACATTCATCCTCGGGCCACTCTTATCCTGGTCCACCAGTACTTTAAAACTTACTGAATTGTGGTCACTGTTACCGAAATGCTCCCCTACTGAAACTTCTACCACCTGGCCGGGCTCATTCCCCAATACCAGGTCCAGTACCGCCCCTTCCCTAGTTGGACTGTCTACATATTGTGTTAAGAAGCCCTCCTGGATGCTCCTTACAAACTCCGCCCCGTCTAAGCCCCTGGCACTAAGTGAGTCCCAGTCAATATTGGGGAAGTTGACGCCTATACTGAGGCCACAGACCGACGCGGAGACCCGATACAGTAAGGCCAATGCAGAAACCAGGGCTGTGATCGAGAGGTGCTTTGGCCTGTTGAAGATGTACTTCAGGGGCCCTCTAGTCCCATTCGGAGAGGGTCGGCCGCATCGTTGTTGTCTGCTGCGTCTTCCACAATATTGCCCAGCAGAGAGGTGATGTGCTGGAGGAGGAGGAGGGGGCTGAGCGGGAGCCCGTGGGAGGGTTCCCCTCTACAGATGAGGAGGATGGGGATGAGGGGGGCAACAGACGCGACATGGGGGCTGGATATGGACGGGAGGCTGCACGACGCCACCGGCTTGGCCAGCGAGCACGCGAGGCATTGATCGCCGCGCGTTTCACCAACTAGGGAGGTAGAGACTCCCTGAGCCGGGGCACTGGCACCACCGTACTGCCCCACCTCACCACCCAGCACCACCACCACCCGACAACCTTAGCTCCCACACCACCACATGCACAGCACCCTCCACCTGCAGCACAACGGGCTGGTCTCACACGATTGCTTCTGGAAGCGGGTGTGATCAATGCCATGGTGAATGATGACAACCCGCTCTGTGATGGGATGTGAGCTCCAAATCGTTAGCCAATGTCTGACTCATGGCCACAGCTACACCCTCCACCCTGTACGCGTTCCGGACACTCCATCACATGGACATGTTGAGTAGCTGGCGGCAGTGTACCGAGGACGGCGGGGGGAAGATTTACACACAATTGGTATCATCGTTCCACCGACCTTTGAGCACAGTGCCACTCAGTCCCCTTCACGACCCCGCGGGCACCGGACAGAGGCATCTTGCATTGGTGTAAGACTGAGTTTAATTGGAACGGTAACTATACGGTAACTACCTAGCCCCTATAACTATTCCGTGCCCTGCACCCGTGCCAACTTACCCGGCCACGGCATCTCTCAGGGGTGTGCGCAGCCCATGTGGGTCAAATGGGGGTTCTTGCACCCCTCCTGTGGGGGTAGGGGGTATACAACATGTTTAGGGATGCCGCATGGCCCCCTCTACAGCCATGTGCCATGGACTACATGTCTGCCACGGTTGGTTGTTTGCGCCTCAGCCACACATGCACCCAGACCCCTGCCCTTCCCGCCGTGTTACTGTCACATGTGTGGGCGATAGGGGTTGGGTGGTGCCAGGGGCACGTCTCGGTGTACTCACCCTGGCTACCCTCGTCAGGTCCTGCATCTTCTTGTGGCACTGTTCACCCGTCTGTGGGGTGTGCCTCACCGCACTTACGACATTGCCCACCTCACGCCAATTCCGCTGGACTGTGCTGGCAGGGTGCCGGTGGCCATGTCTAGGGCACAGGATCGCCCTCCTCTCCTCGATCGCGTCCAGCAGCGTCTCGGGTCATGGTCCCTGAACCTCGGGGTGGCACGGCGGACGGCGGCCATTTCGCCGGTCTCGGGGCCGTGCGCCGCTCGCGTACCTTTTATGCGACGCGCCTGTGCTGGCCCCTTTTGCGGGCCAGAATTAGTCCTCGGAGCGGCCCGTTCACGCTGTCGTAAAACGCGACGGCGTGAACACTCTGTGGGATTAGAGAATCCCGCCCAGTATTTCAATTGTGGTCTCATCAAGGTTTTGCAAAGTTGTAGCAAAATTTCCTTCTCTTTACATTTTTGCCCAGTATTTCTAAATACTAAATTCCACTAGTTAGTTTGATTGATTCTGGATGGATTCTCTGGCTTCCCAGCCGCGTGTTTCTCAGCAGAGAGCCTCTCGTTGGCGGCGGGTTTCTCTCCTTCTCAATGGGAGTTCCCATTGAAGCCAGGCCACGCTGCCGGGAAATTCGCGGGCAGGGTTGCGCTGCCAGTGGAACCACAGAATTGTATCGCCAGCGAATGGCCCGAGAATTACATACGTATTAGGAGCAGAAGTGGGAAATTCAGCTCTTCAAGCCTGTTTCCAGCCTTTTTTTGTACCTGATCATCGATTTCAGTACATGCCAATTATCTCCACTCTCTGCCTTCCTAGCCGAGTCAATCATTTGCTTTCCGCTCTATGTGCGTTAATTTTATGTAGAATCCTCTTAAGTGGAACCTTATGGAATGCCTTCTGGAGGTGCATAAAAACAACTTTCCCTCTTACAAGGCATTTAGTCACTGCACCGAGTTAGATGAGGAATCAATGAAAATAGACTCAGCAGGGAGAATTTGGCTATAGAACCAAAACACTAGGCCTGCAGCTCAGATAGACCCAGGACTCCTGCTCTGCCTTGTGGGAGGATCTTCAGTTCACCTTTTGCAAGCAGAAAGGTATAAGATTCGGGGTAGCTGCTGATGGGGGGAGACCTGGTAAGAGCAGACAGGAGTCAAATGATGGACGTGGGGCCCACCTAGGGAGTGTATCTAGGCTGAGAATGTATCTTGGTTTCCTGAAGTGCTTTAATAAGATTGTTACATGGAGCACTGAGGGCCAGAGTTGACAACCCTCTCAGGGTGTTCTGATGTGGATTTAACTCTTCCCAAGCAGACATGAGGCCCACCTGCAGATCCTGCTGAGGGCCGTGCCCCAGAAGTATTAGAATGATGGGTTGCAGGCAGAGACAGAGTGCTTGAGGTCAGTCTCCGAGCTGCAGGCCATCACAATATGGGCCTGTTCGGTCAGGCGCTGGTCCTGAAGCCCATGGAGCCTCTGTTTCCTGAAAAGAGCGGGAGGACAGTGGGCGGGAACCAGAGCATTAGCAGCCCAGAATGTTTCTGTAGTTCTTCAGTAAGCCATTTTTCTCCTCCCAGCTCTACAATGATAAGATTCCAGTGGGCAGAAGGCCTAAGAGATCACCGCTGGAGGCTCCAGAAAGGATAGATTAATCAGCTGGACACTGCTGAGAAAAATCATATTGGAATCCTTGAAAGGATTATCAACAGTGAACCAGCTTTATCCGCGCTAGCTTTGTACGATGCTGGAGAATCAACTGTGGTTTGAAAGGTCAAAGAAACAACGGGTGGGATTCTTCGACCCACCAGCCCCATTTTCTAGCGCGGCTTGCCCCGCCGGCAGTGGGATTCTCCATTCCCGCAGCCGTCCAATGGGGTTTCCTATTGTGGGCCAACCGACATCGGACTCGAAACGTTAGCTCTCTTCTCTCCATACAGATACTGCCAGACCTGCTGAGATTTTCCAGCATTTTCTGTTTCGTTTCAGATTCCAGCATCCGCAGTAATTTGCTTTTAACCTTCTGGTGCTTTGGCTAAGCCATTTACTCAATGCAAATCAAACCATGGCATCTTGTGCTTTGTAAATCGGGGAACTGTGTTGTGTAATGCATTTTCCTCACTTACAAATTGTGGGGAAGCAAATTATGTCCCCACCTACCATGGTGTTGGGATTTGTGTTCCTTCACCCTTGCATTGGCAGGCCACTGTGAAATCTCATTCCATCCTCTGCCACCCAATTTCAGAGCCCTAGCTTTATGTATCCAACTTTCAACATTCTACAATTTGGACTTCCCAATATATTAATCTAAGGAGATTGAAATAGATTAGTTAGCTCAACATTCATTTTCAAAGCTGGGCCAGAACTGTCCTTGTATCTGTTCCATATAAAATCAGATCAAAATTTTCTTTGCTTTAAGCAGAATGACACATTTCTGCTTAGGACCACTTATCAGAAGAGACAGTCAACAGGACCAGGAGCAAAGTACAACAAAGTCACATATTAAGTTCAATAAATTCAATTAATACAGTAATTCAATTCATGAAGTTAGCATGATACATTCACTATAACACAATCAAGTCCCATCCTCCTGCTTTACCAAAGATGCAATTGTGAGTCAATTCTTTTTAATGTAGGTCAATGTAATCAAGTTTAAATTGCTTGATTCGTTTACTTAAAAGTTGAGTTTCCCCTGTATACTTTTTTTCGAAGCAGCTTGTTCAGCCAGTTTTATGTTTAACTGGCGGTTACTCAATCCCAGGAGGTCAGGGGAAAAAGCATGGTTAAGTGGAGTCAAAGTGGCTTCACGATGGGTCAGTCGTTGATGGAAGATTGGAACTCTGACAATCCCTGTTTGCTGGACTCAGCAATTTGATATCTGAGCCAGGTAGGTCTAGAGTACATCATGGTAGTGCTTTTGATTGGCCAGCTTGCTAAGAAGTTGGGATATTACTGGGGACTTTGATGCCAGTGTTTTAATGGGTAGAGTATAACTGGTGGGAAGCTTACCCATGTTTTGTGCGAACAGTGTTGGCCCGCCTGGTTGGCTTGACAGCTGAGATCTCTAACCTGCACTTATAATCACTGGATATAGTAAGAAGTCTTACAACACCAGGTTAAAGTCCAACAGGTTTGTTTCAAATCACTAGCTTTCGGAGCACAGCTCCTTCCTTCACCTGAGGAAGGAGCAGTGCTCCGAAAGCTAGTGATTTGAAACAAACCTGTTGGACTTTAACCTGGTGTTATAAGACTTCTTACTGTGCTCACCCCAGTCCAATGCCGGCATCGCCACATCATCACTGGATATAGTTATGTAGATTTCGGAAGATCGCATAATCCTATTGGGTGAGCAGAAATTTACCTGGGTGGATTTCATAACAGTTTGGGCTGAAAATGCGCTCTCACATTTTTCAGAGTGTCAAGGCACTCAGTACTCACCCACCAAACACTTATCTTCCAGTTTGAGGAAGGCAGCAATGTAGATTTGTTTTAGTTTGAACCAGGAATGCTTAGTTATGAGCTGCATTGGAGGGGAAACAATGCTGTACATGGCTGGATGGAGCAGATCTACATCAGGCGCAGGGCCAGCTTTAGCAAGAAGATGAGGCAGGAGGGGACATCCCCAGTCCTCTGACTTCAATTCCCTCCTTTCTGCCTATGGCAAATATTGATCAAATTTGTGCTGGAATTCTCTATTTATGGGGTTCTGGGTATACTCTGAAGATCCTTCAGGCTGCTTTTAAGGCAGGAAATTTGGATGCATTTCTCCCCAAAACAACAGCTGGATCATGGCACAATCAGATTCCTGTTGTGGATTGTCAGGGATTCAGCAGGAGGTGGGAAGACGCTGTGTCTTTCATCTCTTTCATGAAAAGATAAAACAGACTTCAGTTCCTCTTAAATGAAACCCAAGCTCAGTTGACTTCTATTTTTCATCTGAGGACATTGACAAAGAGTACTGGGTCCACTATGAATATACATTTACAGCTATTGGAGATCTTGGGAAAAGACATTTTCAATTTTACTTTAGATTATTAACTGGATCACAATACTCACCATTTCTAAAATTGGGGTGGTAGCCCAATGCTAGTGTGAGACAATGCTAAATTCATTCGTTACTGACCATTGTTAATCTCTCAGATAGGAAATTCTTATCACAAGATTACAATCATTCCAGTCAAAGTGAAAATTTACAGCGCAAAAGACAATCACTGGCAACCCAGGAGATAGTTGAATTCCGTTCAAGTTCAGGTATCCTTCGGTATCATTTATCTGTAACTGGAACATTGAATCACAATAGAACAGGATGAATGGGAAATGGAATCTTACAAAAGTAGAAAACCTTCAAAGACTATCTCAGGATGTTGCAGCACTCACCTCGTGCAGCAACATGACAGGTCCTGGAGGGCCTGGCGGTCCTGGTTTACCAACAGCATCTTGACCACGTTCACCCTGTGTCAATAAAGAAATAAGTCCTGCTTTGTGAAATAATCCATGACATAACTGTCGACAAGCAATTTATTTTCAATGGCTTTAGCATCTAATGCAAATGTGGTTTTCCTTTGTATTTGATGTGGAATAAAGTTGATCAAGTTTCCTTGTTACGTTTGGTTAGAACCTAACAGACAATTCCCACATCTACACTTCAATTTACTTCTCTTCCTTCTTTGCATTGTGCCATTAGGGAGCTGTTTTCCCTGGTTGAAAGAAGTAGCTGCTATAAAAGACAACAGACTTTCACCGATGTATGGACGCGTTAATGCTTCTTCTTGATGCAGAAATGAGTAGACTTTGGTCTGGGCCCGTTGTTTTACCTCAGCTCAAGACCTGTGCGTGGCCCAGTTGAGGGTCAATAGAATTTTACCCTTGGGCCTCAACAGCATACTCTGTAGTAAGTGCTCACTGTCCCACAGGCACTTTATCCGAGTGAAGATTTCAGTTGGCTGTTCAGTTCCGGGAAGGTTGTAACAGGCTATGGGATGGAGGTGGGAGGGAGGGGGAATCATAACTCCTGCAGTCTCCAGATCCAATGGATGTTCTTGGGCATGAATGGCGGAAGCACATCATGTCTGTCAACACTCCACATGGGATGTATCCTTGCAATGTTAGATTGTAATCGTTCAATAGTCTCAAATATGGTAGCAGATTGGAATATCTCTGTGCCATCGAGCACTATTTCAAGGTAAGTAGAATATCCAGGTGATTCTTGAACTGTATTTATAGAACTGGTTCCGGGTTAGCAGCCAATCATAAAATGCAGGAAATACTCAGCTGATCAGGCAATATCTTTTAATCTGATGAAAGGTCATCGACCTGAAATGTCAACTCTGTTTCTCCCTTGCTGCCCCAATCTTCTGAGCATTTCTAGCATTTGTTGTACTAACTTCAGATTTCCAGCATCGCAGTAGTTTACATTTGCATCAGCAATTAGGTGTGAAGGTATACCCGCTGCTGCAATGACACCTGTGGTGAACATATACCAAAGCACTGCCAGTGGCAACTGTTGTGTTATGCTTATTCATGTAGCATAAGCTACTTCCTTGATGTATGCTGTGATAAAGGAAGGTTCAGACTTGGAGATCGGTTTAACACATTTATTGAACAGTTAACAATTCTCCTACTTGAGTTCGACTCTCCTGCTAATCTTGCTATAGTAACTCAGTCTAACTAACCAGTCTGCTCCAAGCCACGTGGTGGGTGTGATGCTTCTGATCTGCCCCTGTCCTTCTCTCCATGTGTCGCCTGTGGAAAGAGAAAGAGCATGTGTGCCCTGCCCTTTTATATATGGGTTTTGTAATGCCCCCTTGTGATTGTATCACCTCTGGGTGTCTTGACTGCCCATTGGCCGTGTCCTATTCTGTGTATTCATTAGCTGTATGTCTGCATGTCATGATGTCTCTGGTGCTCCCTCTAGTGTTTACTTAGTTGTAGTGTATTTACATTAACATTTACAGTGATGCATATCACCACATCCCCCCTTTTTCGTGTTACATATTTTCTGTACAGTGTTAAAGAAAAATTGAACAAAATAGGTAGATAAGTGATGAAATGTACAAGTTATGATGACAGTGATGATTACACAATACCAAATAATATTTATGAGTCCATAGTTTATGAATTTATACGGTCGAGTGGCTTTCTTGTTTTGTTGGTGAAGTGGTGATGTTGATGCTGTTATGTCCTTGTGAACGCCGAACGCCATCAGTGTTCTGGTGTTTACATAAGCAAGATGTCATCAAGAGGTGTTCAAATGGTCAAATCACTTTGTTGTCTGATTTGGACTCTTTTTTTTTCTATGCTGGTGGTAGCGATGCAGTATGTCATCTGTGTTGTCCGACCTGGACTGTTTCTTGTGATTGCGGTATGGATGCAGTACGTCATCTGCCTTGAAAGCTGTTTGCTTGTATGTAGTGGAGCAAACTTGAATCGGTGAGATTTGCTGTCATGCCATGGTGTGGCTATACTCTTGCCAGTGTTAGGAGCTGTGCTGTTACATTGTCCTTCATATGCAGAGTTGTACCATGTCGTACCAGTCGTTGTTCTAGCATC
This sequence comes from Scyliorhinus torazame, assembly GCF_047496885.1. Lineage (NCBI taxonomy): Eukaryota > Metazoa > Chordata > Chondrichthyes > Carcharhiniformes > Scyliorhinidae > Scyliorhinus > Scyliorhinus torazame. The sequence continues at coordinate 68,721,735 of NC_092717.1, read as the reverse complement.
GTAGTCATTGCTGTTATTGACGTGCTTGTTGTTGAGTTTGTTGCCTCTGGTATGCTTCTTGTTGTGTCTGTTGTTGTTTTTGTAGGTTTTGTTGTTATGTTTGTTGCGCTCAATGACCACACCAAGTGGCAAATTCAAGCCCTTCACTAAGTTACTTGTGTCAGTGTCCTTTGTGGCATCTGCTGTTTCATTGAGCGTGCCGTCTCTGATTCCTCGGCGCTCCCCGTCTGGAGTCATGTCCGGTTCACGAGAATCATCTTTGGCTTGTCGATGCTCCCTGTCTGGAGTCCTTTCTGGTTCACCTGAATCAGCTTTGGTTTCTTGACACTCCCCGTCCGGAGTCATTTCAGGTTCACTTGAATCATCGGAGGCGTCACTTGAATCATCTGAGGTGTCTTGATGCTCCCCGTCCGGAGTCAAAACGTTCAGGAATGCATATTCCTGTGGAGAGGCTCGAGTGGATGAGGTTTAAATTAACGTGGTGTCACTGGAGTCACTAGTAACCTCACTTTGATTGTCGAGTGCCTCTGTACATACTAGCTGAGATCTGTCAGTCTCGCTGAGATGTCGCACATCTTGTATGGGAATTGTGAAGCCTTTTTCACTTGTCGCACATACAGTGGGTAGACCTTCAGTGTCTTTTTGTCGGTTAGATGAGCTGAGTACACTGTCAGAGTCTTCTTCTGGTGGCTCAAATAAGCTGGGTAGACGGTCATAGTCTTTTTGTTGTTCATGTGAGCGTGGTAGACTGTCATAGTCGTCTTGCTGTGCACTTGAGCGTGGCAGACTTGCATCGTCTGCTGCTGATTGCTCAGATAAGGTTGCTAGACCTTCATGGTCTTGTTCATGCAAGGACTGTGCTTTGGGATCTTGCGTTGCTTCCATTGTGGAGTCTGGCAACGAGCTCGCTGTGGAGGCTTGTATCGCTCTTTCGGTGGAGTCTGGCATCGTTCCCTGTGTGGAGTCATGCAGTGGTCTCGCTGTAGAGTCGGTCTGTGCGCTCTCAACGGAGTTGTGCAGTGGTCTCGCTGTGGAGTCTTTCTGTGTTCTCTGTGTGGAGACGTGCAGTGGTCTCGCTGTGGAGTCTGTCATCGCTTTCTGTGCGGAGTCGGGGACTCTTTGTGATGCATGGACCACTCTCTGTGTGGAGTCGGGGACTCTTCTTGGTGTGTGGAGCACTGTTCGTGGTCCGTGGACCACTGGTGTGGCGTCAGGCCGCTCTCTGTGAGCTTGTACCGCTCTCTGTTTCTTGGCTTCAGACCGCAGCAGAATTCTGTACTCATAAGAACATAAGAACTAGGAGCAGGAGTAGGCCATCTGGCCCCTCGAGCCTCCTCCACCATTCAATGAGATCATGGCTGATCGTTTTTGGACTCAGCTCCACTTTCCGGCTGAATACCATAATCCTTAATCCCTTTATTCTTCAAAAAACTATCTATCTTTATCTTAAAAACATTTAATGAAGGAGCCTCTACTGCTTCACTGGGCAAGGAATTCCATAGATTCACAACCCTTTGGGTGAAGAAGTTCCTCCTAAACTCAGTCCTAAATCTCCTTCCCCTTATTTTGAGGCTACCCCCTTAGTTCTGCTTTCACCCACCAGTGGAAACAACCTGCCCACATCTATCCTATCTGTTCCCTTCATAATTTTATATGTTTCTATAAGATCCCCCCTCATCCTTCTAAATTCCAACGAGTACAGTCCCAGTCTACTCAACCTCTCCTGGTAATCCAACCCCTTCAGCTCTGGGATTAACCTAGTGAATCTCCTCTACACACCCTCCAGCGCCAGTACGTCCTTTCTCAAGTAAGGAGACCAAAACTGACACAATACTCCAGGTGTGGCCTCACTAATACCTTATACAATTGCAGCATAACCTCCCTAGTCTTAAACTCCATCCCTCGAGCAATGAAGGACAAAATGCCATTTGCCTTCTTAATCACCTGTTGTACCTGTAAACCAACTGTTTGCGACTCATGCACTAGCACACCCAGGTCTCTCTGCACAGCAGCATGTTTTAATATTTTATTATTTAAATAATAATCCCTTTTGCTGTTATTCCTACCAAAATGGATAATCTCACATTTGTCAACATTGTATTCCATCTGCCAGACCCTAGCCCATTCACTTAGCCTATCCAAATCCCTCTGCAGACTTCCAGTATCTTCTGCACTTTTTGCTTTACTACTTATCTTAGTGTCGTCTGCAAACTTGAACACATTGCCCTTGGTCCACAACTCCAAATCATCTGTGTAAATTGTGAACAATTGTGGGCCCAACACTGATCCCTGAGGGACACCACTAGCTACTGATTGCCAACCAGAGAAACACCCATTAATCCCCACTCTTTGCTTTCTATTAATTAACCAATCCTCTATCCATGCTACTACTTTCTCCTTAAAGCCATGCATCTTTATTTTATGCAACAACCTTTTGTGTGGCACCTTGTCAAAGGCTTTCTGGAAATCCAGATATACCACATCTATTGGCTCCCCGTTACCTACCGCACTGGTAATGTCCTCAAAAAATTCCACTAAATTAGTTAGGCACGACCTACCCTTTATGAACCCATGCTGCGTCTGCCCAATGGGACAATTTCCATCCAGATGCCTCGCTATTTCTTCCTTGATGACAGATTCCAGCATCTTCCCTACTACCAAAGTTAAGCTCACTGGCCTATAATTGCCCGCTTTCTGCCTACCTCCTTTTTTAAACAGTGGTGTCACGTTTGCTAATTTCCAATCCGCACTAGTGCATTTGCAATTTCCCTAGCCATCTCTTTTAGCACTCTAGGATGCATTCCATCAGGGCCAGGAGACTTGTCTACCTTTTGCCCCATTAGCTTGCCCATCACTACCTCCTTAGTGATAACAATCCTCTCAAGGTCCTCGCCTGTCATAGCCTCATTTCCATCAGTCATTGGCATGTTATTTGTGTCTTCCACTGTGAAGACCGACCCAAAAAAACCTGTTCAGTTCCTCAGCCATTTCCTCATCTCCCATTATTAAATATCCTTTCTCATCCTCTAAAGAACCAATATTTACCGTAGCCACTCTTTTTTGTTTTATATATTTGTAGAAACTTTTATTATCTGTTTTTATATTCTGAGCAAGTTTACTCTCATAATCGATCTTACTCTTCTTTATCGCTTTTTTAGTAGCTTTCTGTTGCCCCCTAAAGATTTCCCAGTCCTCTAGTCTCCCACTGATCTTTGCTACTTTGTATGTTTTTTCCTTCAATTTGATACTCTCCCTTATTTCCTTAGATATCCACGGTTGATTTTCCCTCTTTCTACCGTCCTTCCTTTTTGTTGGTATAAACCTTTGCTGAGCACTGTGAAAAATCACTTGGAAGGTTCTCCACTGTTCCTCAACTGTTTCACCATAAAGTCTTTGCTCCCAGTCTACCTTAGCTAGTTCTTCTCTCATCCCATTGTAATCTCCTTTTTTTAAGCACAAAACACTAGTGTTTGATTTTACCTTCTCACCCTCCATCTGTATTTTAAATTCCACCATATTGTGGCGTCGGGATGTCGTCTGTGCTGGGCTGAGGATCCTCAAATCCGAAGAACTCATCCATGTCTGTGTCGGATGCTTCATTGTACAACACATCTCGTTGCGGTTCGGATTTGGTACTGAGGTCGCCACGTCCAATGATGAAATCATCTTCCGAGTCGTAGTCTTCAAGGACCGTATCATCACTTTTTATGTCGGAACTGTCATTGTGCTCGCTATGTCCAAGGAAGAAATCAACGTCTGAGTCGTGGTCTTCAAGGACTAAATCATCTCTTAGGGCGGTGCTAGCTGCTTGTTGCAGGGTTCTGTGGAGGTTACTTTCAGCTACTGGTGGAAGTTCAGGCATTCTAGGTGAAAGAATGGTGTTTTCTAGCTTAAAAATATTTTTTCACTATTTTTGGGCATTTCCCCTTTAAGTGGGCGTGGTACTCTGACACCATGATGCTTGTGACGTAGAGCGTAGCAATGGATTGCGCATGCGCAAATCGCTTTTCCTTTGCTGTGCGCTCTTTGCACAACTGCGCAAGCGCGGCTTCTCACACATGTGCAAAACACTGTTTTGCTGGTTCGCGTCTTCTGGGGAACTGCGCATGTGCGGCTCCTTTCTCAAGATGGCTGCCAATCAAAATTGCCATTTGCTGCAGTTGCAAGCCTACCTTTGGTTCGTGGTGAGTATAGACGCCAGTTTTACCGATTTCTTCTGTTGTGTTTACCTCGCAGTGGTTTTCAAACTTGTCCAGGACTGTCTGGAAGTCTCTCTTGCCTTGCCCTTTGGAGTACCTGAAGGAGTTGAAGGTTTCTGTTGCACTTTCCCCTGTAGAAGGTTTATCTTCTCAGCATCGGCCACGCCATCTAGGTCAGATGCTACCATGTAAATCTCAAATCTCTGCTTGAATGCACGCCAGTTGGCACTGAGATTGCTGTGGTATCTGAGCTGCTGAGGATCCGGAATCTCGATCCTCTTGCCTGGGTGCTGTTGCTGGTAGTCACGGATCTTTTGGAGTTGAACTATATAGATTCAACAGGCACTCACTGGTACCATGTTGTGTTATGCTTCTTCATGTAGCATAAGCTGCTTCCATGATGTATGCTCTGACAAAGGAAGGTTCAAACTTGGAGATAGGTTTAACACATTTGTTGAACAGTTAACAATTCTCCTACTTGAGTTCGACTCTCCTGCTAATCTTGCTATAGTAACTCAAGTCTAACTAACCAGTCTGCTCCAAGCCACGTAGTGGGTGTGATGCTTCTGATCTGCCCCTATCCTTCTCTCGAAGTGTCGCCTGTGGAAAGAGAAAGAGCACGTGTGCCCTGTCCTTTTATATATGGGTTTTGTAGTGCCCCCTTGTGGTAGTGTCACCTCTGGGTGTCTTGACTGCCCATTGGCCATGTCCAATTCTGTGTGTTCATTAGCTGTATGTCTGCATGCCATGATGTCTCTGGTGCTCCCTCTAGTGTTTACTTAGTTGTAGTGTATTTACATTAACCCCTTGTGTATTTACAGTGATGCATATCACCGCAGCAACAGTGGCCAACTGCTTCCTCATCGTTTCGGCCTCCAACCTTCCCGGTCTGCTGCCCAATGGTCAGGGTGCTATGGAGCAGCAAAGAGTGGAATCCGGCTCATGTAGTGTCACCTCCACTTGTCCAGGTGATGTGATCCCCTGAGCTACCACCAGGCCAAACGTGGTTTCCTGTTAATTGCTTGGGCAGCCAATGGACTTTATCACACAATACAAGTGGTGGTGGCATTTCTCTCTGCTTTGGGTCAAGATGTTCGTAGTTCAAGTCCTGATTCAGAGGCTCCAGCACATAAGCCAGGCTTCCCCTGTTTCACAGGAATGTTTTATTTAAAAATAAATGCCATTCCTCACTTTGGCTGGTGGCTGTCAGGCTCACTGAGTTTCCGGAGTTTGGCCAGGCAAGGTTCCATCCTGCTTATCGGTGACCAATTCCTGGTTGGGGGGTTTTACAACAGGAATTAGGTGCGGAATTTTCATATTTGAATGACGAACATCTTAAAAATAGGAAGCATAAATTTAGGAATATGACCAATACCTGTGCAGGGCGATGTACGGCATTCCAATCCTAAATTTTGCACCCATCTTATGATCTTTTATTCCTTTTATTTGTATTTATTTTATTTTCATGTATTTAATGATCTGTTGAGCTGCTTGCAGAAAAATACTTTTCACTGTACCTCGGTACACGTGACAATAAACAAATCCAATCAGAAACCGGCCCAACATATGCCAATTTTCAACCTTTGTTTTAGCATGTGCCTGCTGTTCAAAGTGTTGAAAAAGAACATTTATGGCAGGTGGGGGTGTTGGCAGGGTGGGGGTAAGAGAGACCACACCCTGAAGTCATGAATGGTGCTATTCAAATGTAAGTCCGTCCTCCTGCCTAATAATTGGGGTTGCAACTGATATAAATGGCAAAATCTTACCTTAAGTCCTTGTTCACCTTTCTCGCCTGTTGGTCCCTGCGGAGGTCAAATCATTGAGTGAGAACAGGTTATCACAATTTGTATTCAAAGTTGAAAGTTGAGGGGGAGGGAGGGGGTAGGGGTGATTCCAGTTACTCACTGCTTGCAGCACACCAGCGAGAGAGCCTGTTGGCCTGAGAATCCAAGTGGGGTACAGTACACCCCATAACATAGATGGGTGGGGGGAGAGGGGGGGGGGGGGGGGTGGGGGGCTTCAGGACAAGCAGATGGCCTGAAAGTGACATTCTTAAAAAAATAACCAGGGTTTAAGGCTTTGATCTGAGACAATGATCTCCTTCCCCGATGATTTTTCAGCTATGGAGGGGGCGGGACTCTCTGATCCTGAGGCTAAGTGTTGACACCGTCGCGTTTTACGACGGTGTCAACAGGCCCCCAGGAGCAGCGATCCTGCATCCTACAGGGAGCCAGCACGGCACTGGAACAACCCACGCAGCTCCAGCTGCCGATACCAGCTCGTTGCCTTCTCCGCGCCTGCCCCAAGGCAACATACCGGAGAGCTACAGGGGCCCGGCGTGGAGCAAAAGAGGCCCCCACCAGGAGAAGCTGGCCCGCCGATCAGTAGGCCCCGATCACGGGCCTGGCCACGGTGGAGGCCCCCCCACCCGGGGTCGGATCCCCCTCCCCCCCCCCCCCCCCACCAGGCCGCCCCCCGCAGGATGCACGCCGAGGTCCCGCCGGGTAGGACCACATATGAACGGCGCCGGCGGGACTCGGCCCATCCTGCGCGGAGAATCGATGGGGGGTGACCGGAGAATCGGCGAACTGGCTTTGCGTGAATCATGCACCCCCCACCCCCCCCCAACGATTCTCCGTCCCGGCCCGGGGTCAGAGAATCCCGCCCAGGATTTCTTCCGCACTGGTACTTACACTCATTGCTTCATGAGAACTGGGTTCTTTCCTACCTATTCCACAAACTCTGGGAGTGGGGACGGGGTAGTCCAGGGAGGCTACGGGTGGGTACAATCCCCATGATTTTCAGGACCATCGGGATGACTGTAATAATAATAACAATCTTTATTGTCACAAGTAGGCTTACATTAACACTACAATGAGGTTTACTGTGAAAAGCCCCTAGTCGCCACATTCCGGCGCCTGTTTGGGAGGGAGAATGCAGAATGTCCAATCGATCTAACAGCACGTCGTTCGGGACTAGTGGGAGGAAACTGGAGTACCCGGAGAAAATCCACCAGACATGGGGAGAATGTATCAACTCCACACAGACAGTGACCTAAGCCGGGAATCGAACCTGGGACCCTGGCGCTGTGAAGCCATAGTGCTCCCCACTATGCTACCGTGCTGCCCTTCTCTGCCTGGGCTGTTATACTGAATGTCTTATTTCAGCCAGGTGAGTGGAGGATTACCAGATTACCTGGTGCCACGTGACCAGAATCAATCACCAAAACAGCCCAGCAACAATATAGATGGAGCCAAAGAAAAAGGGATCTGGTGGGCGTTAGCTGACAGCCCCAGTGATGCCCTCAGCATTGCTGGAGGCTAGAACATGGCCAAGAGGTACACGGTGGACATCGATCAATTTTGAATGTGCATCCACAGTGATTAGGTACATCGCCCTTGAAAAGGCCCCTCAAAATCCACATGGACATGGGACCATGGCCGGCATGGCAAATCCCATGGGTGAAGTGGAGCTGCTGAGGGAACCTTTTGGTGTTCCTGGCACCGTGTGTATTGCATTGCTAACTTCTTGATATCTGCATCTATTATGGGCCACCACACATAGCTTCAGTCCAACATTTTCAGTTTAGAGTGGAGGTCTTGTAAGATCGTCCCTTGGCTGCACTCAGGAACTCCACAGCATGATGCCATCCACCTCGCCAAGTTCGGCCATTCTTGTGGTAAAAGGCGCAATGCTGGGCCCCGTGCAGCACTATTGGTGGACCCTGGCTAATAGTGGGTCTGTCTGTGTCCATGCCTTTACTTGGGCCACCATCACAGGTAAAGAGTCCATGAAGTGTAGGCTAGCGATCACTTGTCTGACTCGGTCGGCGTTGGCATACTGGTGGGCAGAGAGAGGCAGCTGAGGCCGCCTGCATTCGGAATCTTCGTCCCAGGGTGATGTTCCAACACGTACTCATATGCCGCCAAGAGCAGAGCTCAACAACCCTAATAGGGGTTTATGGTCTGTATAAGCTGTGAACAAGAGTAGGGCCGATCAGGGACAGTGGAGCGAACTTGTGCCTAGAGTCTGAGGAATTGGGGAAGCCCTAAATGAATACTTTGCTTCAGTATTCACAAAAGAGGGACCTTGTTGCTCATGAGAACAGTGTGAACCAGTTTAATAGACTCGAACTGGTTGATATTAAGGAGGATGTGCTGGAAATTTTGAAAAGTATCAGGATAGTCCCCTGGGCCTGATGGGATTAAAGATAGTCAGCATGGCTTTCTGAGGGGCAGGTCATGCCTCACAAGCCTCAGTGAATTCTTTGAGGATGTGACGAGACACATTGATAAAGATCGGGCAGTAGATGTGGTGTATATGGATTTCAGTAATGCATTTGATAAGGTTTCCCATGGTAGGCTCATTCAGAAAGTTAGGGGGCATGGGATACAGGGAAATTTGGCTGTCTGGATACAGAATTGGCTGGTCGAACAAAGACAGCAAGTGGTAATGGATGGAAAGTATTCCGGCCTGGAGGTTGGTGACCAGTGGTGTCCCGCAAGGATCTGTTCTGAGACCTCTGCTCTTTGTGGTTTTTATAAATGACTTGGATGAGGAAGTGGAAGGACGGGTCAGTAAGTTTGCCAATGACAGAGTTGGTAGAGTTGTAGATATTGTCGAGGGCTGTTGCAGGTTACAACAGGACATTGACAGGATGCAGAGCTGGGCTGAGAAGTGGCAGACGGAGTTCAACCTTGATAAATGTGAAGTGATTCATTTTGGAAGGTCGAATTTGAATGCTGAATACAGGGTTAAAGGCAGGATTCTTGGAAGTGTGGAGGAACAGAGGGATCTTGGAGTTCACATACATAGATCCCTCAAAGTTGCCACCCAGGTTGATAGGGTTGTTAAGAAGGCATATGGTGTGTTGGTTTTCATTAACAGGGGGATTGAGTTTAAGAGCCGCGAGGCTTTGCTGCAGTTTTATACAACTCTAGTTAAACCACACTTGGAATATTGTGTCCAGTTCTGGTCGCCACATTATAGGAAGAATGTGGATGCTTTAGAGAGGGTACAGAGGAGAATTACCAGGATGCTGTCTGGACTGGAGGGCATGTCTGATGAAGAAAGGTTGAGGGAGCTAGGGCGTTTATCACTGGAGCGAAGAAGGCAGAGAGGTGACTTGATAGAGGTGTACAAGGTGATGAGAGGCATGGATAGAGTGACTTTTCCCCAGTGCGGAAATGGCTGTCACGCGGGGACATAATTTTAAGGTGATTGGAGGAAGGTATAGGGGGAAATGTCAGAGATAGGTTCTTTACACAGAGAGTGGTGGGTGTGTGGAATGCACTGCCAGCAGAGATGGTGGAGTCAGAGTCATTAGGGACATTTAAGCGACTCTCAGACAGACACATGGACAGCAGTAAATTGAAGGGGTGTAGGTTAGGTTGATCTTAGATTAGGATAAATGGTCGGCACAACATCGTGGGCTGAAGGGCCTGTACTGTGCTGTACTGTTCTTTATTCTATGTTCTCTGTATGTCCATAAACATACTGACAAATCGGTTTACTCCGAAAACCAGCGGCAAGCCTTCTTTCTTTATTTGAGTGGAATTTTGCTCTGCTGCCGCCAAAGTGGGTGAAGCGAACGCAATGGGCTGTTCTGTACCATCGCTCATCCGGTGTGTCAGGATGACCCCAATGCCATATGGCGAGGCGTTGCATGTTAACAATAAAGGTTTTAACAGGTCAAGTGCATCAGCAGATGTGACAGTTGTTGCTTTACTTCATCGAACACTGTCTGTTGTGGAGGGTCTCAAAACCAACATAGAATAGAATTTACAGTGCAGAAGGAGACCATTCAGCCCATCGAGTCTGCACCGGCTCTTGGAAAGAGCACCCTACCCAAGCTCCACACCGCCACCCTATCCCCATAACCCAGTAACCCAACCCAACACTAAGGGCAATTTTGAACACTAAGGGCAATTTAGCATGGCCAATCCACCTAACCTGCACAACGTTGGCCTTTCTTTAACAACTGGTGCAGTCGGCCAACACCGTTGCCAAGTTTGGGGTGAACTTGCCATAATAATTTATAAGGCCCAAGAAACAGTGGAGTTTTGTTCGATCCTTTGGCATGGGTGCCTGCCAGATTGCACCTACCTTATCGTCCACTGGGTGTAACCCGTTTTTGTCCATCATGCAGCCTAGTAGACCACCTCGCTCGTGTGGAATACGCACTTTTCACGCCGTAGGTGGACCCCGACTGCCTCGAATCGACGTAGCACGTCTTCTAGGTTTTTCACGCGATCCCGGTCGGAGGAACCGGGGATCAATACGTCATCGAGGTAAACCGCTACCTGTGATAATCCTTGGAGGATAGTTTCCATCACTTGTTGGAATATGGCACATGCTGAAGAAACTCCGAATGGCAGCCTAATGTACTCATACAAATCCTTGTGTGTGTTGATGGTTACATATTTCCGTGAGGTCGGGTCCAGAACTAATTGAAGACAAGCATGGCTCATGTCGAGGTTGGTGAAGGTACGCTCTCCGCTGAGCCCGTGTATAGATCCTGGGCACCGGATAATGATCCGAACAGGTTGCTCGATTGATTGCCATGTTGTAATCTCCACAAAGGCCGATGGAACAATCAGGCTTCATTACCGGCATGACCAGCGCAGCCCAATCCGCGAACTGCACCAGGCAGATGATTCCCATCCACTCCAGGCGGTCCAATTCTGCATCGACCTTGGGTTTCAAAGCACAGGGGATGGGGTGGGCCCGGAAATACTGTGGCTGTGCCTCTGGGTCCACTGAGATCTTAGCCATGATGTGGAGATGCCGGCGTTGGACTGGGGTGAGCACAGTACGAAGTCCTACAACACCAGGTTAAAGTCCAACAGGTTTGTTTCGATGTCACTAGCTTTCGGAGCGCACACGAGTGCGGCCTCAACCGGGACCTGGGATTCATGTCGCATTACATTCATCCCCCACCACCTGGCCTGCGAAATCCTATCAACTGTCCTGGCTTGATACAATTCACACCTCTTTAACCGGGGGTTACCCCATCTCTGGATCTGTAAAGATTTAATCACCTGCTAATGGTCGCATTCCAAGCATTGTTTGGCATCTTTGAATTTGTCTATATATATGTTTCTGGAACATACCTCTTCATTCAACTGAGATCTTGGTAGAGGTCTCCAAGATGGTGCCAAGTCCTTCTAGGAAAACCCCCGGGGAGCATGCCAATACTGCATCAGGCCTGTTGAGGTAATATGGCACACTTGCTGTCAGTCCAGCCTGAGGCGTTTCAGCCAATCATGCCCCAGCAAATCTGGACCCGAACCTTCCACTACCACCAATGGTAGCTGTACGAACAATGCCCTGTATTTCACGGTGACTTCCGAGGTGCCCGCGATCCCCAATGATTCCCCCGTGTATGTCGCCAGCGAGCATCGGTGTCTCGCATATGCCTGAGCGGATTTGGTCGTAAGTGCAGCGATCACTGAGCCACAGCTCCATTTGTATTGGGAAAACATTAATCCGGACCGTCACTTGGGTGGGCCACCCATGGTGCAGAGATGCAGTAAAGGTGGTGGGCCCCTCCAGCTGGTCGTCAATGAATTGTGTCCGCCCTCTGGGGTGATCTTCGAGGTAGTGGCAGTGGGCGGGAGGGCTTTCTTGTGGGCTTCTACTAGTACCGGTGCGTTCATCCCGTATGTTGGGGGTCTCCGGTGTGGGGAGGTACAGTGTCCCTCGCTGGGAATGTGTTGCTGTTTGTCCTGGTCTCCTAGAGTGCATCCCCAATGGCGGGAGCCTGGAAGTACAGGACAGGAGAGTAGCCTCCTATAGGGTTATAACAGTACCATCCCTGGAAGTCGCTACAGCTGTGTTATTTCCTGTTAGCCACATGTGGTCGATTGGAATAAAAATGTTGTCAATTAGGAATCCAGATGTGGACTACTGGGGATCCAAATGTAATGTGGTCAATTGCCTTTCTGATTAGGAAATAAAAGTAATCGGGTGGGGGGTGCGGGGGGGGGGGGGGGGGGGGTGGAAGTCGGGGGAGGGCGATGACAATGGCTAGAAAAATTAAACTCTGGATCAATCACATGGGATTTGGACGTGCCAGCATGTGTCCTTGGAAGGTTAGTCTTTATTAGCTCAAATGGCTTAGTCCCAAGTATGGCAACGACCAACAATACCTTTGCGACACCAAACACATTTTGCAATGTAAGTAGAAAATTCAGCCAGATTGTTGAACTGTATTTGTCAATCAACAACAATCTGTTTGTTTTAAACATTTATAATCACTGAAAAGGTTATTTCCAAATGATTCTGCTTTGTAAATTCATTGCACCGTTGTGCACCAATCCTTCCTATGTATCCCCAATTCATGCATCTTCAAAATAAGGCTGTTTATTTGTGTTGCAACATGGGGAGGGGGGCGCGGGGGGGGGGGGGGGGGGGTGCAGTCTCAGTCTGCTGCTGCACTCTAGTGAACAAGTTGGCTTGGCACAAAGTCACAATACTGTGCAGTCCTTAACCAATTGCAAGTTCTTGTATCCACAGTACCTATCATTTAGCAACTGTTCCCTCTGGAAAACGCATGTCTGACGATCCAGTGAATGATGAAGATAATTGGGAAATTTCAATAACTGAGGGTGAGATTCTCTGGCTTCCCCACGGCTTGTTTCTCTGAGGTGGGAGGCGGCCCGTCGTTGGCACAGTGGCGGGATCTGCTGGTCCCCCCACTGTCAATGACATTTCCTATTGAATCCACTCCATGCCGCCGCGAAACCCACGGCATGGGCGCGCAGTCAGTGGGACCAGAAGATCCCACCAGCATGAACTACCAGAAGATCTTGCCCTGAGATTCCCATCATCAAATGAACCCAAGAGACACTGGAGAATTGAAAGTATGCGAGACACCACTGGATGGACTATCTGACTGGTAAACTGACATGATACCCTGTGAAAATTGGCAGAGATATGTTGTGCCAGATTTGCATCCCATCTAATTTTCGAGTGGGTTTTGTACTCAAACGTGTTTACAGTTCATAGATCATAGAATCTACAGTGCAGAAGGAGGCCATTCGGCCCATCGAGTCTGCACTGGCTCTTGGAATGAGCACCCTACCCAAGCCCACACCTCCACCCTATCCCCATTACCCAGTAACCCCACCCGACACAAAGGGCAATTTTGGACAATAACGGCAATTTAGCATGGCCAATCCACCTAACCTGCTCATCTTTGGACTGTGGGAGGAAACCGGAGTACCCGGAGGAAACCCACGCACACACGGGGAGGATGTGCAGACTCCGCACAGACAGTGACCCAGCCGGGAATCGAACCTGGGACCCTGGAGCTGTGAAGCAATTGTGCTATCCACAATGCTACCGTGCTGCCCATTTCATTGGCTTCCAGCAATGTAACTTATATATCCAGAAAATTTCCTGGTATCTACACTACTATGAAAGTCAATATTCTAACTGGCACTTCGAAAATGGATACCCAGGAAGTCACTTTTACACATGCCTAAATGATAGAAACTTGGGGTAAAAAGGCAACTGGAATGCAGTGAGAACCAATCTGTCCCAGGAATTGGAATCAGTGGCAAAACTGTAATGGAACAATGGGCTGCCTTTAAAGAAGAGTTTGGTTCAGTTCAGTCGAGATGCAGTCCCTCAAGGTGAAAAGGTCGGGAAAACAAAGCCAGAGCTCCCTCAATGACCAAAGCGATAGAGAGCAAGATGAAGAAGAAATACAGATGTCAGTTTTTAAAAATAAATTTAGAGTACCCAATTCATTTTTCCAATTAAGGGGCAATTTAGCGTGGCCAATCTATCGGCCCTGCACATCTTTTGGTTTGTGGGGGCAGACACGGGAAGAATGTGCAAACTCCACACTCCCAGGGCTGGGACCGAACCTGGGACCTTGGCACCGTGAGGCAGCAGTGCTAACCACTGCTCCACCGTGCTGTCCTATACAGATGTCAGGTTAATAATACAAGTGAGAATCAGGCAGAATACAGCAAGTTCAGAGGGGAAGTAAAAAAGGAAATGAGGTTCAAGCCCCAACCTAGACATAACCGGGATGACATACGAGTCAGTACTGAGGGAGTGCTTCAGTACACTGAGTTAAAACTGAGGTGTCTAACCTCTAAAGTGCCAGTGAAATATCCCATGGCACTTGTTCAGAGTGGCAGGGAAGCTCTCCCCATGGCCCTTGCCAACACGTTACCCTCTCCCAACATCACTAAAATGGATTACCTGGTCATGATTGCCTTGCTGTATGTAGGATAATAATAATAATAATATCTTGCTGTGCACAATTTGGTTGCCGCATGTCTTACATTACAACAATGCAGACACTTGAAAAGTACTTTATTGGCTGTAAAGAACTTTGAGGCATCCTGAGATTATGAAAACATATAAATGTGCACTTTCCTTTCTTGTAATACTTTGGAATTGATCATCTCTATAACAAAGACACACAAAACTTACGGAATTGCTCTAAAATGTCCTTACAACAAATTGAATGCTTGGGATCTCGGGAGCAATGGGGAGGCTCATAAGAACCAACTCATAGCGCAATCCAGGAATTTGCCTTTTCTATACAGAAGTAGTGGTGCTGTATGTAGTGGGCTGTAAGTGTTGAAACCGATCATGCAAGAAAAAATGAACCACTAACCACAGATCCTGGTAATCCAGCCTGCCCGATTTGTCCAGGTTGACCTGAGGTACCCGGAGGTCCCTGAAAAACAAATTAGACACAGTCATCAGGGTGCTCTGTTCCTTATTTTAGGTTCATTTTTAAACAAAGAGTAAAGATTATTCGATGGCCTCGATCAATGGGAAAGCAGGCTGTGTTGGATCTTTCTTTGCACACTGACTGGTACGAGCCTGTCAGAACAAAGAACAAATAAAAGTAAAGCACAGGAACAGGCCCTTCACCCCTCCAAGCCTGTGCCGACCATGCTGCCCGTCTAAACTAAAATCTTCTACACTTCCTGGGTCGGTATCCCTCTATTCCCATCCTATTCATGTATTTGTCAAGATGCCCCTTAAATGTCACTATCGTCCCTGCTTCCACCACCTCCTCCGGCAGCGAGTTCCAGTCACCCACTACCCTCTGTGTAAAAAAACTTGCCTCGTACATCTCCTCTAAACCTTGCCCCTCGCACCTTAACCTATGCCCCCGAGTAATTGACCTGTCTACCCTGGGGAAAAGCCTCTGACTATCCACTCTGTCTATGCCCCTCATAATTTTGTAGACCTCTATCAGGTCGCCACTCACCTCCTTCGTTCCAGTGAGAACAAACCAATTTTATGAAACCTCTCCTCATCGCAAATGCCCTCCATACCAGGCAACATCCTGGTAAATCTCTTCAGCACCCTCTCGAGAGCCTCCACATCCTTCTGGTAGTGTGGCGACCAGAATTGAACACTATACTCCAAGTGTGGCCTAACTAAGGTTCTATACAGCTGCAACATGGCTTGCCAATTCTTATACTCAATGCCCCGGCCAATGAAGGCAAGAATGTCGTATGCCATCTTGACTACCATCTCCACCTGTGTTGCCCCTTTCAGTGACCTGTGGACCTGTACACCTAGATCTCTCTGACTATCAATACTCTTGAGGGTTCTACCATTCACCGTATATTCCCTACCTATATTAGACCTCACATTTGTCCGGATTAAACTCCATCTGCCATCTCTCCGCCCAAGTCTCCAAACGATCTAAATCCTGCTGTATCCTTCTTAATCGTTTATTGTCACAAGTAGGTTCAATGAAGTTACTGTGAAAAGACCCTAGTCGCCACATTCCGGGGAGGCCAGTACGGGAATTGAACCCGCGCTGCTGGCCTTGTACTACATTACAAGCCAGCTGTTTAGCCCACTGTGCTAAACCAGCCCCAGTATCCTCTGACAGTCCTCATCGCTATCCGCAATTCCATCAACGTTTGTGTCGTCCGCAAACTTACTAATCAGACCAGTTACATTTTCCTCCAAATCATTTATATATACTATGAACAACAAAGGACCCAGCACTGAACCCTGTGGAACACCACTAGTCACAGCCTTCAAATCAGAAAAGCACCCTTCCATTGCTACTCTTTGCCTTCTATGACCTAGCCAGTTCTGTATCCATCTTGCCAGCTAACCTCTGATCCCTTGTGACTTCACCTTTTGTACCAGTCAGCCATGAGGGACCTTGTCAAATGCCTTACTGAAGTCCATATAGACAACATCCACTGCCCTACCTGCATCAATCATCTTTGTGACCTTCTCGAAAAACTCGATCAAGTTAGTGAGACACGACCTCCCCTTCACAAAACCGTGCTGCCTCTCGCCAATATGTCCACTTCTAAGTTCATCTGCCTTACCTGTTATACTTCTTGCATTAAAACATATGCAGTTCAGGCCACCAGTCCAGCTGTTTTCAGCAACATCTCCCTGTCTGCTCTTCCTCAGAGCCATACTGGCCCTATTCTCTAGTTCTCCCTCAATTTTTTCACCTTCTGACCTATTGCTCCGGTACCCACCCCCCTGCCATACTAGTTTAAACCCTCCCGTGTGACACTAGCAAACCTTGTGGCCAGGATATTTATGCCTCTCCAGTTTTGATGCAACCCGTCCTTCTTTTACAGGTCACACCTGCCCCGGAAGAGCTCCCAGTGGTCCAGATAACGGAAACCCTCCCTCCTACACCAGCTATTTAGCCACGTGTTTCACTGCTCTATCTTCCTATTTCTAGCCTCAGTGGTATGTGGCACAGGGAGTAATCCCGAGATTACACCCCTTGAGGTCCTGTCTTTTAACTTTCTGCCTAGCTCCCTGACCTCCTGCTGCAGGACCTCATCCCCCTTCCTGCCTATGTCGTTAGTACCAATATGAACCACGATCTCTGCCTGTTTGCCCTCCCTATTCAGGATGCCGGCTACCCGTTCTGAGAAATCCTGGACCCTGGCACCAGGGAGGCAACATACCATCCTGGAATCTATTCACGTCCACCGAAGCGCTGATCTGTGCCCCTGACTATAGAGTCCCTTATGACTATTGCTCTTCTGCACTTTGACCCTCCCTTCTGAACATCAGAGCCAGCCGTGGTGCCACTGCTCTGGCTGCTGCTGTTTTCCCCTGATAGGCTATTCCCCCCCAACAGTATCCAAAGCGGTACACCTGTTTGAGAGGGGGACAACCATAGAGGATTCCTGCACTGACTGCCTGCCCCTTCTGGTGGTCATCCCGCTGCCCTTTTCACAATGCTAGTCACAGGCAGGAGAAAATTCCCTGGATCGAATGCTCATAAAGATCTGTCAAGAAATTGTGGGAACCCAGTTCCTAATTTAATGCTCATTCCAAGGATATCAGAACAACCCTTCACACAGGGAGCTCTGCTTATTTCATATTCAGAATGGGAAATTACAATGCAAAGTTTTAATCCTTTTTTAAAAGTGTGATTCTGAAGATTGAGCATTGCTGGTAAGGAGAGTATTTGTTGCCTTTCTCTTGTTTCCCTTGAGTAGATGATGGTGGGCCTTCACCTTGAACCTTGTGGTGAAAATACTGTCATTGTGTTTTTTGATGTAGAGTTCCAGGATTTTGACCCACAAATGATGAAGGGATGGTGATATATGTCCAAATCAGGATGGGGTGCGATTTGAGGAGGTACTTGGTGGTGGTCATGCACTGGCTTCCGATGTACTTCTAAGTGATAGAGGTTGGATGTTTGGGTGGTGTTGCCAAAGAAACTGGGACCTTACCTCAGTGCATCCTGAAGACTAGTGGCCACAGCAGCCATGGTGTACTGGTGGTGGAAATGGTGGAACTCCAAGCTGGAGGTAGGAATGAGAATTAAGTGAACATTGTCAAGGACAATGTCAAACTTCTTGAATGTTGTTACAGCTGCAACATTCCAAGGCAAATAAAGTGTATTTCATTAGGCTCCTGACTTTAGCTTTGTAGTCAGGGGAAGGGCTTTGGTATGTCAGAGGTGAGACACTTGTCACAAACTCTGAAGGGCAGGATTTATTTATCCGAAGCTACCTGAGATAGAAGGTCCCTAACAGTGACACTTCCTAACAGGGGTGAATGCAATCAACGGGCCATCAAGTTGTCTGACACTCACATGTCTGCTTGGTTGCCAGATCAAGAGAGGCTGCGATAGCTGCCTGGGGCCCTGTAATTTTATACAATCATACAAATAATGATGGACAGGCAAAGACTCACTGGTCCATCTAGCTTGTCCAACACAATTGTGATTCCTTGCACTTCAAATATATGCCCTCCCTTCACATTTAAGAGTTATATGATCTCCTAGGATCGGCAGAAAGCGGATTAAAATCAGGCCAATTGGGGTTAATAAAAAAGTGGTAAGTTCTTCTCAAAGCTAGACAGCCATAGAATTTAAATTCTATGGATTTTTCTGCCAGATCTCTACTGCTGTTCATTATTGGCGATGGATGGGTTTTCTCTTATTAACAACACCTTGGGAGATTCTCTTCTTCAAGAAGAATCTGACAGAGCAGGAATTCCACCTTAGCCCTCTACGTCTGGCTCAACCACAGCACCATTAGCCGTGGATAGGCTCATTTCACATGCATGGCAGACTCATGGCAAGGTTCCCATGGTAGCACAGTGGGTGGGTGGCACGGTACCACAGTGGTTAGCACAGTTGCCTCACAGCAACAGAGTCCCAGGTTCGATTCCCGGCTTGGGTCACTGTCTGTGCGGAGTCTGCACGTTCTCCCTGTGTCTGCGTGGATTTCCTCCGGGTGCTCCGGTTTCCTCTCACGGTCCAAAGATGTGCAGGTTAGGTGGATTGGCCATGATAAATTGCCCTTAGTGTCCAAATAGGTTAGGTGAGATTATTGGGTTATCGGGTGGAGATGTGGGCTTAGTTGGGTGCTCTTTCCAGGAGGTTGAATGACCACCTTCTGCACTGTAAATTCTATGATTCTATGAATGCAAGCAAGGACACTCCAGTCGAAATGCACCAAGCAGAATCAGAAGGGGCAATGAGGGATGGAAGTGTCTTGATTAGGGGAACGTTCCCACTGAAGGCCTTGGACAAGGTCAAGGACTTCTATAGGTGTCTTCATGGCTGACTGGAGGGAGAGAAGGATATTAGGGGAAACTCAAGGCCTTTGTCTCTGCTTCCTGAAACCAATTGCCTGCTTCAGAGGTGGTAACTGCAGTAGAAGGGAGGAAAACAGTTGGAGCCTCAGGACTTGACCCTCTCTCCACATATGCATGGCCAGGGGTGGTTGCAGTGCAAGTAGGGGAGGCACACCCACCGTCTAAATTTTCAAACTTTCTTCACTGTAATCCCACGCAATGTTAGCTGGAATTGCAGAACAGAATGTCCAGCCCCTTTCTGCAGCTCTTTTAATCTGCAGGAATGGGCCGAAAAATATTTTTGAAGGAAACATCCATGATGGGAAAGGATGGAAAGTCCAATTGAGCGAAGAAGAAAAGAGGCTGAGGGAGTATACAAAGTGGAAGGTTTTGAGAAGGTGAACAAAGACAGACGTGACATGAGAAAGCACTGGAGAAATGGAGCAATTTAAGTCTATACTTGATATTAATAATCTTTATTAAAATAATAATAATCTTTATTATTGTCACAAATAGGCTTAAATTAACACTTTAATGAGTTACTGTGAAAATCCCCTAGTCGCCACCCTCTGACACCTGTTCGGGAACACTGAGGGAGAATTCAGAATGTCCAATTCACCTAACAGCACGTCTTTCTGGACTTGTGGGAGGAAATCAGAGCACCCGGAGGAAACCCATGCAGACACGGGGAGTACATGCAGACTCCGCAAGCCGGGCAGCACGGTAGCACAAGTGGTTAGCACAGTTGCTTTACAGCTCCAGGGTCCCAGGTTCGATTCCTGGCTTGGGTCACTGTCTGTGCGGAGTCTGCACGTTCTCCCCGGGTGCTCCGGTTTCCTCCCACAGTCCAAAGATGCGCAGGTTAGGTGGATTGGCCATGGCAACTGCTCGGCCCGGGACCGCAAGAAACTTCAGAGAGTCGTGAACACCGCCCAGTCCATCACATGAACCTGCCTCCCATCCATTGACTCCATCTACACCTCCCGCTGCCTGGGGAAAGCGGGCAGCATAATCAAAGATCCCTCCCATCCGGCTTACTCATTCTTCCAACTTCTTCCATCGGGCAGGAGGTACAGAAGTCTGAGAACACGCACGAACAGACTCAAAATCAGTTTCTTCCCCACTGTCACCAGACTCCTAAATGACCCTCTTATGGACTGACCTCATTAACACTACACCCTGTGTGCTTCACCCGATGCCGGTGCTTATGTAGTTACATTGTATATGTTGTGTTGCCCTATTATGTATTTTCTTTTATTCCCTTTTCTTCCCATGTACTTAATGATCTGTTGAGCTGCTCGCAGAAAAATACTTTTCACTGTACCTCGGTACACGTGACAATAAACAAATCCAATCCAATCCATTAGTGTTCAAAAAGGTTAGGTGGGGTTACTGGTTAACGGGGACTTGGGTAGGGTGCTCTTTCCAAGGGCCGGTCCAGACTCGATGGGCTGAATGGCCTCCTTCTGCATTCTATGATAACATGTACAGCTTCAAATCAAACCAATAGAGACAGCTTTTCACAAGATGGAGTCTTGGAATGATGAAGCCATAGTGATAGTGAGGGAGATGCAGAGATAGATAGTAGCAGGAGAGATCAAGTGGGGGTAGGAGTTGGGTTTGGGCATTATAACAGAACTCTTAAAACTGAACCTAAAGTTACCATCAGAAAGGTTAATGGATTCAAAGGTCATGTCAGGTAGATACTGCTGAGAGCCAAAGGCAGTCCATGTGAATTTGGCAACATTTGCTGAACTCTTGCCCTCAGTCAGGTTATATACTTTCTTCTTAAACATACAAGATAGAAACAGAGAATTCAGAAACTTCCTCCGCAGAGCCAAATCATGGCCAGAGGCAACAGTCACATTGTGACAGTTGCCATAGGAATGTTTATAGAGAAATATTTTTAGTAAAATAGGACCTAAAGCTGTAGACAACAGGAAGCAGGATTTGCGGATAGCAAGTGCGCGCCATTACCACAACTCAGTAATAGGTAAGCAGTTTCATGTCGAAGGTAGCCTGGATCCCGGAGTGGGATGAATCTTAAGTCCAGGCTTTTTGGGCAGGGGAGGATCAGGTGGGTGTGGGATTTGGAGGTTGGGGCGCAAAACTGTTGGGTTGGGGGTGGTTACCATCTTGTGGGGGGGGGGGGTTACCATCTTGTGGGGGGCTTGCCTTGTGTGCATCGGGGTGAGCCCCCAAATGTGATATCCCCCCCCCCGCAACACACACATTTGTTCATGTTTTCACCTCAGATGTTGGATAAGCAGCCTTCCCATTCTCGTCCACCCTCCACTGCCCAGTGTACCAAGGCAATGGAAGTGGAATGAGACCCTTAACTGCCACTCAGTTGGGCAGTTAAATGGCCTCAATAGGCCTATGGGCAGGCAGCCTAGTGGATGCCTTACCCACTCACTGTGTTATGGAAATGGGTTGGCGGTAGGCAGGAAGGAAGGTGGAGGGCTGCAAAATCCAGCCGTGATTCTCAGTATTCTTTGATATTTTCATTCTGACTGTTCAAGGTATGAATGTACAGGAGAAGAAAAAAACCATCACAGCCCCTAGTGCTGCCAAATCGGTGTTGCTGGCTGAATAATAATTGGATCTTCAAAATGCCCAAGGAATGAATTGTGATCTTCTATATTTGCTCAGGTGGCTGCAATGAGGAGAAAATGGGGTTAAGAAACATTTCTCAATTGGGCTGAACTTACTTTTTCACCTGGAGAACCTGGTTCACCCTTTTCACCCTAAAAATAAAGAGAGAGCCAGTCAATTTGTTGAACTAATATTTGAGGCCTGCTACATAACCTGTGAATCAGCTTTCTGAGACTCAACAGCAGTGCCAATGCATGTTGGGAAAGTCATAGAACTTAGAACATGCAGTGCAGAAGGAGGCCATTCGGCTCATCAAGTCTGCATCGACCCACTTAAGCCCTCACTTCCACCCTCTCCCCACAACCCAAGAACCACTCCTAACCTTTTTGGTCACTAAGGGCAATTTATCATGGCTAATCTACCTAACCTGCACGTCTTTGGACTGTGGGAGGAAACCGGAGCACCTGGAGGAAACCCACGCTGACCCGGGGAGAACATGCAGTCTCTGCACAGAGAGTGACCCAACGGGGAATCGTACCTGGGACCCTGGTGCTGTGAAGCCACAGTGCTAGCCACTTGTGCTACCGTGCTGTCCTCAATCCTGTCCACAGTATTACTCAAGGGCCTTGCATCTAATTGCGCTGGGTGAATCTGTGCTTGCAATCCCTCACACAGGGACTAGGTTCATTCACTCTTCTCTGGGCGATAGACGAGGTCAGTGATTTTCCCCAAAGGAAGGATACATAGGATCAGAAATGTTGTGCCTGCCTAGTGGTTATGGTGTTGGATTAGAAGCCCTGAGATTATGGATGGGGTTTTCCAGCTGTTCGCGCCTGATCTTCTGCTCCCGTTGACGCCGAGCCCCTGCCGTAGGATCCCTGGCGGCGGAGGGGGAAAACAATGGGAAACTCTGTTGGCAGTGGCATAGAACATAGAACATTACAGCGCAGTACAGGCCCTTCGGCCCTCGATGTTGCGCCGACCTGTGAAACCAATCTAAAGCCCATCTACACTATTTCCTTATCATCCATATGTTTTTCCAATGACCATTTAATTGCCCTTAATGTTGGTGAATCCACTATTATTGCAGGCAGGGCATTTCACACCCTTACTACTCTCTGAGTAAAGAACCTACCACTGTCATCTGTCCTATATCTATCTCCCCTCAATTAAAAGCTATGTCCTCTCGTGCTAGCCATCACCATCCGAGGAAAAAAGCTCTCACTGTCGACCCTATGTAATCCTCTGATCATCTTGTATGCCTCAATTAAGTCACCTCTTAACATTCTTCTCTCTAACAAAAACAACCTTAAGTCCCTCAGCCTTTCCTCATAAGATCTTCCCTCCATACCAGGCAACATTCTGGTAAATCTCCTCTGCACCCTTTCCAATGCTTCCACATCCTTCCTATAATGCGGCGACCAGAACTGCATGCAATACTCCAAATGCGGCCGCACCAGAATTTTGTACAGCTTCAACATGACCTCATGGCTCCGAAACTCAATCCCTCTACCAATAAAAGCTAACACACCATACGCCTTCTTAACAACCCTCTCAACCTAGGTGGCAACTTTCAGGGATCTATGTGCATGGACACCGAGATCTCTCTGCGCATCCACACTACCAAGAATCTTACCATTAGCCCAGTACTCTGTATTTAGGACTGGAAAATCCCACTGGTGGGCCGCCTCCGCCGTCACAAAACACACCACGAGGGATGTGGAAAATCCTGCCCGTTAAGTTTCTAATTATAGTTTACCAGTTTATAATTGTAAGTTGTGCAACTGAATGCAATAAAGCTGGTCATGTGTTTGCTGGTACCCAATGACTGTGACAGCTCCTGGATTATTATAAAAACTAGGAAAGGAAATCTTCTACACCCAAACTGCAGGCCAACATTATGACATTGAATTTAATGGGCAATAACTCCTGCCAGTGTTGTCCACATCACAAGCACCAAAACAAACTTGGACCCACTAAACTTCATTCATTGAAGCCATTTCACGCTGGCCACTATGCAGTAGCAACATGAGTGGTATTCTCCACTAACACAATGCGGCCGTCAAACCAAAAAGACATTCTGCCTATCACACAAATCAGTCATGTGGTTACATGAATTTCAGTGCCAGTGTGATGTTTGGTATGTCGGCTGTATATCCCAATGACTGGTGGATCGTATCAAACAGCATGTCCCTCGGGCTGCTTACAACAGGCAAAGTACTGACAGTACTAAAACAATCCAGGCTCACAAAACTCACAACATGGAGTGAGATCTTCCACTGTTCACACTGGCGGATCTGCTGGTCCCACTGCTGGCGCACCCTTGTGTCATAATATCCACTCATGTATATAATGAGATGCAGACAGGCAATGATTGACACACAGGATGACCAGTAAGCACACAACACAGTGCAGCCAATCACCAGACAGGACACTACCACTATAAAGCCAGAGGGCACTAGGTTTCCCGTTCTCTCGGGACCCAGCCACTGAGACAGTCAGAGTCCATGAGCTAGCAAACACCATGCGGTAGCTAATACGTCTGGTCAGGCTACTACAAGGTCTCCAGTCAGTTCAGTATAGTGTCTACCCACAGCGGAATATGTATATCAGTTCTATCGTTGAATAAAACAGTGTTGGATCTTCTCCAGTGTTAGACGTCTGTTTCTAGCTTCCCTGCATCGAGTGCAGTCCACATTGAACATACCTGCCTAACACATCACCCTGGTGGCGAGGAGTGGATTCAATGGGAAATCCCATTGACAGTGGAAGGACCAGAAAATCCCGTCACCAACAAATGGGGTGGCCAGAGAATCTCACCCATAGTGTCCAACATCTGATGTGATTCTTCAATTAGACAACATTTGCTGAACATCTGCTCAGTGGGTAAGAATGACACTGACAACTTATCTGACAATTTATCAGTTGGGCTCGAGGTGTGGCTAAATGAAGTGTGCTGGAAGCTGCCTATGTTCACACACAGGACCCTGTCCTTTGTCCGCACATTGCACCTTTTTCAACTAAATAAAATCATGTAGGTACATTCACTGGTTCATTCCCAATGGTTAACCTGGTCATAACAACATACATATGTCTGTGTAATTTTAAAATATCATTAGGCCTGACTTTAACTTTGTGTAAGTGAGTGGATTGTGAGTGAGTTAAAATCTGTCCATTGACTCGCTATGGATCTGACGATTAGAGTAACTAGCCCAGCTGTCTTTGTTTCTTAATCTATTCATTTGATACAAACGTCACTGGCTCGGTCAGCATTTGGTATTCATCCGAATTGTGTTTTAGAAGGTGGTGTTGAATCCCTTGCTTGAACTGCTGCAGTCCATGTGGTATACCCATATAGGAGCAAGAGTAGGCCATTTGGCTATTTGAGCCTGCTCTGCCAATTGACAAGATCATGGCTGGTCTGACTGAGGTCCCAACTCCATTTTCCGATCTGCCCCCCATAACCCTTGACTTCCTGGTCTGTCAAAAATCTCTCTAACTCAGCCTTGAATAAATTCAATGACTCAGCCTTCACTGCTCTCTGGGGAAGTGAATTGCACAGACTATTGCCCTTCTGAGAGGAAATAATTCTCCTCATCCGTGTCTTAAAAGGAAGACTTTTTAATTTCAAACTGTGCCCCTCGTTCTCGTCTCATCCACAAGAAGAAATATCTTCCTGGTATCCCTCCAACGAAGTCCCCTCAGGACCTTATATGTTCTTATATGTTTCAATAAGTTCAACTTTCATTCTTCAAAACTTTAATGAGTATAGACCCAACTTGTTCAACCTTTCTTAATAAATCCTTCATCCCAGGAATCAGTTGAGTGAACCTTCTTTGAACTGCTTCTCACGCATTTAAATACTTTTTCATATAAGGAGGAAAGCTGTACACAGAGGTAGTTTCACCAGTGCCATGTACAACTGCAGTAAAACGTGCCTACTTTAATGCTCCATTGCCCTTGCAATAAACACCAACATTCCTAATTTGCCTTCCTAATCACATGCTGTACACATTGACTAATTTTTTGTGATTCATATACAGGGCGCCAGATCCCTCTGAGTTCTGCAATCTCTCTCCATTTTAATAGAATACTGCCTTTGTATTCTTCCTACCAAATTGGACAAACTCATATTTTCCCACATTATACTCCATCTACCAAATATTTTCCCATTCACTTAACCTATCTACATCCCTTTGTAGGCTCTTTACCTCCTCTTCAAACTTACTTTTCAACCTATCTTGGTGTCATCAACAAATTTAACTACCATACATTTGATCCCACAGTGCTGTTAGGGAGACAATTCCAGGAATT
Organism: Scyliorhinus torazame; assembly: GCF_047496885.1. Lineage (NCBI taxonomy): Eukaryota > Metazoa > Chordata > Chondrichthyes > Carcharhiniformes > Scyliorhinidae > Scyliorhinus > Scyliorhinus torazame. Next base: position 68,695,558 of record NC_092717.1, on the reverse strand, counting down.
TGACCCGGCGACAGTGGAAGAATGCTAATATGATTCCAAATCAGGATGCTGTGTGACTTTGAGGGGAATGTGCAGGTGGTGATGTTCCCATGTATCTGCTGCCCCTGTCCTAGTAGGGTCTACTCATTTGTAAGGTACTGCTGAAGGAGTCTTGGTGAATTACTGCAGTGTATCTTATATAAGGTGCACTGATGGGGAGAGTGTATGTTTCAATTAGTGGATGGGGTGCAGATCAAGCTGTTGAGCTTCCCGAGTGCTGTTTGAACTGCACTCATTGAGGCAAGTGGAGAGTATTCCATCACACTCTCAGCCTGTGCTTTATAGATGGAGGAAGGGCTTTGGGGAATCAGGAGATGAGATACTCAGCGCAGGATTCCTATTTAAAAAAAATATATTTTATTAAAGTTTTTCGATCAAACAAAGACAAAAATTTCCCATTTTACAACTTTGTAATAATATATACATTGATCATTTTTGAAATAAATAATATGCTAACTAATGGCAACTGCCAACAACAAAATAAGAAACAACAGAAATAGTAACTAAAATAGTAACTTCGTAAAATCTAATATAAATAACTAATATATAAACACACACATAAAAACCCCTGAGGACCCAAATGAGTCCTCCCCCTGGGTTGCTGCTGCTACCTTTCCTATTTTCCCTTATTGCTCTGCGAGATAGTCGAGGAACGGTTGCCACCGCCTGGTGAACCCTCTTAGTGCGTACTTTATCCGCTCCAATTTTATGAACCCTGCCATGTCGTTTATCCAGGCCTCCACGCCCGGGGGTTTAGCTTCTTTCCACATAAGTAGAATCCTTCGCCTGGCTACTAGGGACGCAAAGGCCAAAACATCGGCCTCTCTCGCCTCCTGCACTCCCGGCTCATCTGCAACCCCAAATATAGCCAACGCCCAACCTGGTTCGACCCGGACCCCCACCACCTTTGAAATCACTTTTGCCACACCCAACCAAAACCCATGCAATACCGGACATGACCAAAACATGTGGGTGTGGTTCGCCGGGCTTCCCGCGCATCTCCTGCACCTATCCTCCACTCCAAAAAGTCTACTCAGCCTTGCTCCAGTCATATGCGCCCTGTGTAGAACCTTGAATTGTATCAGGCTGAGCCTGGCACGCGAGGACGAAGAGTTTACCCTACCTAGGGCATCTGCCCACAGCCCCTCCTCAATCTCTTCCCCCAGCTCCTCCTCCCATTTTCCCTTCAGCTCCTCTACCATCGTCTCCCCCCCTGCATTCCCAGGTGGCAACCCATATTTTTCTGTCAGTGCTCCCAGACTCGCGAACGTCCAGTCTAAAAACAAGTCCTTCAATTTCGCAATTCCTGCTCGCTGCCAAGATTTAAATCCCCCATCTATCCTTCCCGGGACGAACCTATGGTTGTTCCTTATCGGGGACCGCACTGAGGCACCCGTCACTCCCTTATGTCGTCTCCACTGCCCCCAAATTTTCAGAGTTGCCACCACCACTGGGTTTGTGGTGTATTATTTCGGGGAGAACGGTAACGGCGCCGTCGCCAGTACTTTTAGGCTAGTTCCCCTACAGGACGCCATCTCCAGTCTTTTCCACGCTGCTCCTTCCCCTTCCCTCATCCACTTACATATCATTGACACGTTGGCGGCCCAATAATAATCACTTAGACTCAGCAGTGCCAGTCCCCCTCTGTCCCTACTGCGCTGCAGGAACCCCCTCTTTACCCTTGGGGTCTTTCCAGCCCACACAAAGCTCATAATACTCTTGTCCACCTTCTTAAAAAAGGCCTTTGTAATCAGTACAGGGAGGCACTGGAACACAAAAAGAAACCTCGGAAGGACCACCATTTTAACCGTCTGCACCCTGCCCACCAATGACAGGGGAGCCATGTCCCACCTCCTAAAGTCCTCTTCCATCTGCTCTACCAGTCGTGCCAAGTTAAGCTTATGCAAGGTTCCCCAGTTCCTGGCCACCTGGATCCCTAAATACCGGAAATCCCTTGTTCCCCTCCTCAACGGTAAATCATCTATTCCCCTGCCCTGTTCCCCGGGGTGCATCACTAACAGTTCACTCTTCCCCATATTCAATTTATATCCTGAAAATTCTCCAAACTCCCTGAGTGTCTGCATTATCTCAGGCATCCCCTCCACTGGGTCCGCGACATACAACAACAAATCATCCGCGTATAATGACACCCAATGCTCTTCTCCTCCTCTAAGTACCCCCCTCCACTTCCTAGAGCCCCTCAGCGCTATGGCCAGTGGCTCAATTGCCAACGCAAACAGTAACGGGGACAGGGTATATCCCTGTCTTGTACCCCTATATAGTCGGAAGTGGTCAGATCGTTGCCTATTTGTAATCACACTTGCCACCGGGGCCCTGTACAGGAGCTGAACCCATCTAATGAACCCCTCTCCAAATCCAAATCTCCTCAGTACTTCCCACAGGTAGTCCCACTCCACTCTATCAAATGTTTCCTCTGCATCCATCGCCACCACTATCTCCGCCTCCCCCTCTGGTGGGGGCATCATCATCACCCCCAACAACCTCCGTATATTAGCATTCAATTGCCTCCCTTTAACAAACCCCGTTTGATCATCATGCACCACCCCAGGGACACAGTCCTCTATCCTCGTCGCCATCACCTTGGCCAAAAGCTTGGCATCTACGTTCAAGAGGGAAATAGGCCTGTATGATCCGCACTGCAGCAGGTCCTTGTCTCTTTTCAGGATCAGCGATATCGTCGCCTCCGACATCGTCGGGGGTAGTGTCCCCCTTTCCCTAGCCTCATTAAAGGTTCTCGTCAGAAGTGGGGCCAGCAGGTCCACGTATTTCCTATAGAACTCCACCGGGAACCCATCCGGTCCCGGGGCCTTCCCTGCCTGCATGTTCCCAATTCCTTTTACCACCTCCTCCACCTCAATCTGCGCTCCCAGTCCTGTCATCTCCTGTTCCTCAACCTTCGGGAACTCCAGCTGGTCTAGGAAACGCATCATTCCCTCTTTCCCTTCCGGGGGTTGAGCCTTATATAGCCTCTCGTAAAATACCTTAAACACCCCGTTCACCCTCCCCGCTCCCCGTTCCATCTTTCCCTCCTCGTCTCTAACCCCTTCCGATCTCTCTCGCCGCCCCCCTCTTCCTAAGTTGTTGGGCCAGCAGCCGGCTCGCCTTCTCTCCATATCCATTGTGCCTCCGCCTTACCCGTGGTCAACAAGTCAAAGTCCGTGTGCAATCTCCGTCTTTCCCTGTATAGCCCTTCATCTGGAGCCTCCGCATATTGCCTATCCACCCTCAAAATCTCCCTCAACAATCTCTCCCTTTCTTTACCCTCTTGTTTCCCCTTATGGGCCCTTATGGAGATCAGCTCCCCTCTAACCACCGCCTTCAGCGCCTCCCAGACCACACCCACCTGGACCTCTCCATCATCATTAATCTCTAGGTACCTTTCAATACATCCCCTCACCCTTACACATACCCCCTCGTCCGCCAACAGTCCCACATCTAATCTCCAGAGTGGGCCCTGTTCCTTTTCCTCTCCTACTTCCAGATCTACCCAATGTGGGGCAAGATCTGAAATGGCTATAGCCGAATACTCCGTTCCTGCCACCTTCGGGATCAGTGCCCTTCCCAGGAGAAAGAAGTCTATCCGGGAGTACACTTTGTGGACATGGGCGAAGAAGGAAATCTCCTTACTCCTTAGCCTAGTAAATCTCCAGGGATCAACTCCTCCCATCTGCTCCATAAAGCCCTTAAGCACCTTGGCCGCTGCCGCCCTCCTCCCGGTCCTAGGTCTGGACCGGTCCAGCCCTAGATCTGGACCAGTCCAGCCCTGGGTCCAGCACTGTGTTGAAGTCCCCCCCCCATTACCAACTTTCCCATCTCCAGGTCCGGGATGCGCCCCAACATACGCTTCATAAAGTTTGCGTCATCCCAGTTCGGGGCATATACATTCACCAGCACCACCGCCTCACCTTGCAATCTGCCACTCACCATCACGTATCTACCCCCACTGTCCGCCAGTATGGTCTTCGCCTCAAACAATACCCGTTTCCCCACCAGTATTGCCACCCCTCTATTTTTTGCATCCAAGCCCGAGTGGAATACCTGTCCCACCCATCCTTTTCTTAATCTGACCTGATCCGCCAGTTTCAGGTGCGTCTCCTGAAGCATGACCACGTCTGCCTTTAGCTTCTTTAGGTGCGCAAGTACCCTTGCCCTCTTAATCGGCCCATTCAACCCTCTCTCGTTCCACGTGATCAACCGGGTTGGGGGGCTCTTTACTCCCCCCTCATCGACTAGCCATCCCCTTTTTTAGACCAGCTCCTCACCTGGTTCCCATGCACCCGCTTATCCCCCCGACGGCGTCCTCCCGTCCCGACCATCCCATCCCGTAACAGCTCCCCCTTAGCAGCAGCAACCCAGTTAACACCCCCCCCCCCTCCCCCCGCTAGATCCCTCTCTAGCTTAGTTGCTCCCCCCATATTGCTTCCGGAAGTCAGCAAACTCTGGCTGACCTCGGCTTCCCCCGTTTATCCTTAGCCTCCCATTATGTGAGGCCCTCTTTTCCCGCCACAATTTCCATAGCGCGGGAACAAAGCCCGCGCTTCCCTCTCGGCCCCACCCCTAATGGCGCAGCTCCCTCTCTCCTTCCCCCTCCCCTTCCCCACCGGCGCCCACATTTCTTCGTGTGTCCCCCCTTCGAGGGGAAAGAAAATTTTCCCCCATCTGATTCACAGTCCCTTACCACCACCTCACTACTTCATTTCAAACACTCTTTCTCCAATCTAGTCCAACTTCTCCTCTTCAATAAATGTCCACGCCTCTTCTGCCGTCTCGAAGTAGTGATGTTTACCCTGGTGTGTAACCCACAGTCTTGCCGGCTGCAACATTCCAAACTTCACTTTCCTCTTGTGGAGCACCGCCTTGGCCCGATTGAAAGTCGCCCTCCTTCTCGCCACCTCCGCACTCCAATCCTGATACACGCGGATCACCGCACTCTCCCACCTGCTGCTCCGTGTCTTTTTCGCCCATCTCAGGGCCATCTCCCTGTCCTTGTAGCAGTGGAACCTCACCACTATTGCTCAAGGTATTTCTCCTGCCTTTGGTCTTACGAGGACTCGATACGCTCCCTCTACTTCCAGGGGGCCCGTCGGGGCCTCAGCTCCCATTAAGGTATGGAGCATCGTGCTCACATACGCCCCAACGTCCGCTCCCTCTGCCCCTTCGGGAAGACCCAAGATTCTTAAGTTCTTCCTCCTCAAGCTATTTTCCAGGGCTTCCAGTCTCTCCATACACCTCTTATGCAGTACCTCGTGCGTCTCCGTCTTCACCACCAAGCCCTGTATCTCGTCCTCATTTTCGGCAGCTTTTGCCTTCACTCCACGGAGCTCCATCTCTTGGGTCTTCTGCGCCTCCTTTAACCCCTCAATCGCCTGCAGCATTGGCGCCAGCACCTCCTTCTTGAGCTCCTCCACACATCACCGGAGGAACTCCTACTGTTCCAGGCCCCATACCAACTGGCCTCCCTCCGCCGCCATCTTGCTTCTCACTTCCCTTCTTTGCCACTGCTCCAGAGGATCCTCCGCAATCTGGCCACTATTATCTCTTCTGTCCATTCACATCTGGGGAGACTCCCTTCTATGTCGCCTCACAGTGGGTTTAGCCTTCGAAAATTGCCGTTGGGGCTCCCGATAAGAGCCCAAAAGTCCGTTAAAACAGGAGGTGCCGAAACGTGCGACTTAGCTGGTCATCGCCGCACCCGGAAGTCTCAGCGCAGGATTTCTAATCACTGATCTGCTCTTGCAGCCACAGTATTTATATGGCTGGTCATGTTTGGTTTCTGGTTAATGGTAACCCTCAGGATTTTGAGGGATTATTAACCTGTGAGTATTGAATAGTGTTTGAAACTTTTCATCTTGCAGTCATCAGGGCAAATGCAAGAATGGCATATTTCAAATGGTCACAATAATTTAAACCACAAGAAAAAAGGGTGCTGATTGGTTCACAAGTCGTCTTCGATTGGCCGAGACATTCCCATGAAGAAAGCAAAAGGTCCCCACAAGCTCTAATTCAAAAAATGTGCAAGGCTTGCACGTATACCTTTTGTTTGCAGAGAACATATCCCTGCACATGACTGGGTAAGTTACTACGATGGTTTGAAATTTGGCACTTGTGTTTTGTCCTGATGAGTGCAAGCCTCAGTAAAATTTCTCTCTTCTCAGCAATGTTCAAATACTAGTTTGCTGCAATTGGCCATTGCAAACAACCACAGGTTTTATCTGTACTTCAGAGGATCTTTTGTGGGAGCGCGGTGGCAGAAAGCTCACGGAAATACATGGCCATATATTTTTTAATTGAAGTATGTATAGGTCACCAGAAAAGCATTTCATTAATCCACCCGAGTTTGTAAAAAAAATACAAATATTGGGAATAGTTTTCTAGATTATAAGTCATGTACACATTTAAAATTCTTACTGGGGACCCCGGACGTCCTGAGGATCCAGGGGTTCCAGGTATACACGGTAGTCCAAATGCACCAGAGCTTTCCATATCCTGTTGGGATAGAGTGAAAAGAAGACAAGTTAAAAAATGCCCGATTAAAAAGAAATAAGTGAAAATGTAAGCAGTGTAACTTTAAAATACCAAGCACATTTTTTCTGCACCTGAGATGCAAAATCAAACCTGCTCCAATTTTGCTTGCAGTAGGCATTGTAGAATTTCTTTTTAATTGATTCCAACATCTTGGGAAACATTGGAAGAGGTAGAGGCTATTCAGTCCATCAAGATCATTCCACTATTGAATTACATCATGGCTGATCTGTACCTCAACCTGTATCCTTGTCTTCCTCCATCTCCCTTGGTATCCTTTTTTAAAATAAATTTAGAGTATCCAATTATTATTTTTCCAATTAAGGGTCAATTTAGCGTGGCCAATCCCCCTAACGTACACATCATTGGGTTGTGGGGGTGAAACCCACGCAGACATGGGGAGAATGTGCAAACTCCACACGGACAGTGACCCAGGGCCAGGTTTCATACTCGGGTTCTCAGCGCCGTAGCAGCAGTGCTAACCACTGTGCCACGTGCCGCCCCTTGGTATCCTTACCTAACCAATATCAATTGGTTTTTATCTTGAAAATATCAGTTGGGGGGCACAGTGGCACAGTGGTTGGCACTGCTGCCTCACGGCGCCGAGGGCCTGGGTTTGATCCCGGCACCAGGTCACTGCCTGTGTGGAGTTTGCACATTCTGCCCATGTCTGTGTGGATCTCACCCTCACAACCCAAAGATGTGGATTGGCCACGCTAAAGTGCCCCTTAATTGGAAAAATTAAACAAAAATGAAAATGACAATTTACCCAGTGTAGCGCACAAAGACTCCGAGAGACGAATAGAGTGAAGTCGATGAGGCTTTATTAAGCGTGACTGTTTCCCCCGCAGTTCGGTAGTAGACTGCCTGCGGGGGAGGACTCCAGGTACTTATACTCCGCCTTCAGGGCGGAGCTAGAGGTCAACTTCCAACCAGGACCCGGGATCTGTCAGCCAATGACATCATGGCTTCACAGTCCCACATGACTCCTAATGCATACTACCACATTCACCCCTTGTTAAAAATGAACCCGGCTGAGCAGGAACTGGCGCAGCTTGTCACTCATGAAAGAGGACCCCCCTGTCGCTGTGGACATATGCGGGGCAACCGAGCAGTGTGAATATGGTGTTCAGGGCTTTAATGACTGTGGCCGCGGTCATGTCAGAACAGATGCTTCGCATGGTGGTAAGGGTTTACAAGGCTGGTCCTGGGAGGAAAACTTTCACATGGTATAACAGTATGTACAAGGTTTTTTTTTTTGTTTCAAACTATTTACAGTAATCGTCAGGAAAAGACAAAATGTTCTCGTTAAAAGTCCACAAAGTCCACATTGTACTGTTAGAGCGATGCCACGAGTCGGTCGGGCGGTCTGGTCGTCCGTGTCGATCGCCTCGGCCCCGGTGGTGGTGGTGGTGCTTGTTTCAGTGTTGTCTTCTCCGGGAGCCTTAGGTTTCAGCTTGGGCTTTATTCCTGGTCGGGCCTGGGAGGAGGGCTGATCCTCCTGGGAAGGGGGCGGTCGCGGGGTGCGGCGGTGGCAGGAAGGGGGGGGGGGGGGGGGGGTTGGGTGATTGGTGTCGGGGGGGTGTGTGTGTTGCCGGCGGGCACTAGATCTCGCAGAGAGACCGTGTCCTGTCGGCCGTCGGGGTACTCCATGTAAGCATACTGCGGGTTCGCGTGAAGGAGGTGAACCCTTTCGACCAACGGGTCCGACTTGTGCGCCCGCGCGTGCTTTCGGAGCAAGATGGGTCCTGGGGCCGCCAGCCAGGTCGGCAGCGACGTTCCAGAGGAGGACTTCCTGGGGAAGACAAGGAGGCGCTCATGAGGCGTTTGGTTAGTGCTAGTACACAGCAGTGACCGGATGGAGTGGAGGGCGTCCGGAAGGACCTCCTGCCACCGTGAAACTGGGAGGTCCCTGGACCGTAGGGCCAGTAGGACGGTCTTCCAGACCGTGCCGTTCTCCCTCTCTACTTGCCCGTTCCCCCGGGGGTTGTAGCTGGTCGTCCTGCTCGAGGCTATCCCGTTGCTGAGCAGGAACTGGCGCAGCTCGTCACTCATGAAAGAGGACCCCCCTGTCGCTGTGGACATATGCGGGGCAACCGAACAGTGTGAATATGGTGTTCAGGGCTTTAATGACTGTGGCCGCGGTCATGTCAGAACAGGGGATGGCGAATGGGAAGCGGGAGTACTCGTCCACCACATTAAGGAAGTATATGTTGCGGTCGGTGGAGGGAAGGGGTCCTTTGAAATCCAGACTAAGGCGTTCAAAGGGGCGGGAAGCCTTAATCAGGTGCGCACCATCCGGCCTGAAAAAATGCGGTTTGCACTCTGCGCAGATGTGGCAGTTCCTTGTGACTGTACGGACCTCCTCTAAGGAGTATGGGAGGTTGCGGGACTTGATAAAGTGGTAAAACCGAGTGACCCCCGGGTGGCAGAGGTCCTCGTGGAGGGTTTGGAGGCAGTTAATTTGTGCGTTGGCACATGTGTCGCGGGATAGGGCATCGGACGGCTCGTTCAGCTTTCCGGGACGATACAAGATCTCGTAGTTGAAGGTGGAGAGCTCGATCCTCCACCTTAAGATCTTGTCGTTTTTGATTTTGCCCCTCTGTGCATTATCGAACATGAAGGCTACCGACCGTTGGTCCGTGAGGAGAGTGAATCTCCTGCCGGCCAGGTAATGCCTCCAATGTCGCACAGCTTCCACTATGGCTTGGGCTTCCTTTTCCACTGAGGAGTGGCGGATTTCTGAAGCGTGGAGGGTTCAGGAGAAAAAGGCCACGGGTCTGCCCGCTTGGTTAAGGGTGGCCGCTAGAGCTACGTCGGAGGCGTCGCTCTCGACCTGGAAGGGGAGGGACTCGTCGAGGCGCGCATCGTGGCCTTTGCGATATCCGCTTTGATGCGGCTGAAGGCCTGGCAAGCCTCTGTCGACAGAGGGAAGGTCGTGGTCTGTATTAGGGGGCGGGCCTTGTCTGCGTACTGGGGGACCCACTGGGCGTAGTATGAAAAAAACCCCAGGCAGCGTTTCAGGGCTTTTGAGCAGTGCGGGAGGGGAAATTCCATGAGGGCGCGCATACGTTCGGGGTCGGGGCCTATTATCCCATTGCGCAGTACGTAGCCCAGGATGGCTAGCCGGTTGGTGCTAAAAACGCACTTGTCCTCGTTGTACGTGAGGTTCAAGGCTTTAGCGGTCTGGAGGAATTTTTGGAGGTTGGCGTCGTGGTCCTGCTGATCGTGGCCGCAGATGGTTACATTGTCGAGATACGGGAACGTGGCCCGCAACCCGTGTTGATCAACCATTCGGTCCCTCTCTCGTTGGAAGACCGAGACCCCGTTTGTGACGCCAAATAGGACCCTTAGGAAATGGTGTAATCGCCCGTCTGCCTCGAAGGCTGTGTACTTGCGGTCACTTGGGCGGATGGGGAGCTGATGGTAGGCGGACTTGAGGTCCACGGTGGAGAAGACTTTATATCGGGCAATCCGATTGACCATGTCGGATATGCGGGGGAGAGGGTACGCGTCTAGTTGTGTGTACCTGTTGATGGTCTGGCTATAGTCTATGACCATCCTTTGCTTCTCCCCTGTCTTTACTACTACCACCTGTGCTCTCCAGGGACTATTGCTGGCCTGGATTATGCCTTCCTTTAGTAGCCGCTGGACTTCGGACCGAATGAAGGTCCGGTCCTGGGCGCTGTACCGTCTGCTCCTAGTGGCGACGGGTTTGCAATCCGGGGTGAGGTTTGCAAACAAGGACGGGGGTTGCACCTTGAGGGTTGCGAGGCCGCAGATAGTGAGTGGGGGTATTGGGCCGCCGAATTTGAAGGTAAGGCTCTGTAGATTGCACTGGAAGTCTAATCCCAGTAATGTGGGGGCGCAGAGTTAGGGAAGGACGTAGAGCCTGTAGTTTTTGAACTCCCTCCCCTGCACCGTTAGGGTAACTATGCAGAAGCCTTTGATCTGTACGGAGTGGGATCCTGCAGCTAGGGAAATCTTTTGTGCGCTGGGATGGGTGGTCAAAGAACAGCGTCTTACCGTGTCGGGGTGGATAAAGGTCTCCGTGCTCCCGGAGTCGACTAGGCATGGTGTCTCGTGCCCGTTTATCAGCACCGTTGTCGTCGTCGTCTGGAGTGTCCGGGGCCGAGCTTGGTCCAGCGTTATTGAAGCGAGACGTGGTTGTAGTAGTTGAGCGTCTTCTTCGAACCCCGTGGAGCCGTCGACACTGGGGTCCGTTGTTGCCGTCCAAGATGGCGTCGGGGTTGAACAAAATGGCTGCCCCCATGCATCGCACATGGCTGGGGGTTCACAAGATGGCGGCGGGGGTGGACAAAATGGCCACCCCCATGCGTCGTACAGGTCTGGGGTGGTCTAAGATGGTGGCGCCCTTCCCTCCCCTCGTGGTGGCCGGGACCCAAAATGGCTGCGCCTGCGGGTCGCACATGGGGCGCTGGGGGGGTTGGGGAGCGTTAGGAACGCGCGGGGCTCCCTCATCTCTGGGGACAGCGGTGGTCGGGACCCAAATTGGTAGCGCCGGCGGGTCATACGTGGGGCGCGGGGGGGGGGGTTGGGGGGCGTTAGAGCCGCGCAGAACTCCCTCTTCTCCGGGGAGAGCGGTGGTCGGGACCCAAAGTGGTAGTGCCGGTGGGTCATACATGGGGCGCGGGGGGGGGGGGGGGGGGGGGGGGGGGGGTTGGGGAGCGTAAGCGGCGTGCAGGGCTCCCTGTTTTCCCGGGACCGCGGTGGTCGGGACCCAGAGTGGCCGCGCCTGCGGGTCGTACATGGGGCGCAGGGGGGGTTGGGAGCGTAAGCGGCGTGCAGGGCTCCCTGTTCTCCCGGGACAGCGGCGACCTCGCGGGACCGGCACACAACCGCAAAATGGCCCTTTTTCCCGCAGCTCTTGCAGATCGCTGCGCAGGCCGGGCAGCGCTGCCGGGGGTGTTTCGCCTGGCCGCAGAAATAGCAGCGGGCGCCCCCGGTGCGACTTGGCGTTTGGACCGCGCAAGCCTGTGGGGTGTCCGGGGGGGGGGGGTGTGGGTTTGTCGCGATGGGTACGTATGGAGCCCAATGGGCTGCCGCGCGGTGGGGGCCGTAGGTGCGGGTATTTCGCGCGGCCACATCTAGGGAGGCTGCTAGGGCCCGTGCCTCTGAGAGTCCTAGCGACTCTTTTTCGAGAAGTCTTTGGCGGATTTGGGAGGAGTTCATACCTGCCACAAAAGCATCGCGCATTAACATGTCCGTGTGTTCATTTGCGTTCACCGACGGGCAGCTGCAGGCTCGTCCCAAAATTAGTAGCGCGGCGTAGAATTCATCTATCGATTCTCCGGGACTTTGCCGTCTCGTTGCGAGTTGATAGCGAGCGTAGATCTGGTTTACTGGGCGGACATAGAGACTTTTTAGTGCTGCGAACGCCGTCTGAAAATCCTCTGCGTCTTCGATGAAAGAGAAAATCTCCGTGCTTAACCTCGAGTGCAGGACCTGTAGTTTTTGGTCTTCTGTGACCCGGCCGGTGGCCGTTCTGAGGTAGGCCTCAAAACAAGTCTGCCAGTGCTTGAAAGCTGCTGCCGCGTTCACTGCGTGGGGGCTGATCCTCAGGCATTCCGGGATGATCCTGAGCTCCATAGTCCTTTTTAGTCACGCTTAATAAATTGCAGCGCACAAAGACTCCGAGAGACGAATAGAGTGAAGTCGATGAGGCTTTATTAAGCGTGACTGTTTCCCCCGCAGTTCGGTAGTAGACTGCCTGCGGGGGAGGACTCCAGGTACTTATATTCCGCCTTCAGGGCGGAGCTAGAGGTCAACGTCCAACCAGGACCCGGGATCTGTCAGCCAATGACATCATGGCTTCACAGTCCCACATGACCCCTAATGCATACTACCACACCCAGTATCTGTAGCCTATTGGGGGAAAGACTATCAAAGTGTGACAGACCTTTGTTACCATCATCTGTATAAACTAGGTTAAGTCCTTATTATGACCAGTAACTAGGGTGCCCAACAAATTGGCATGATGTATTTTGCATGTGGATGAAAAGAATTAGTATGCTTTTTGTTTTTATGTGTTGGTTGTCTCCTCATTTTCAACCTACACCGCTGACTAGCAGCAATGTGAAAAAGAGAGCCAAATGTGTAAGCCTCTCCCTGTCAATACACAGCCTTTCCATCAGCAAGGCCTCCATCAGCAAGGTGAGCTTCCTGTGGGACACATGGAAACTGGGTCCTCGTGGCCTCAGGCAAACGTTTCAGAGGAACTCGGAGGTTGTCTGGCTCCCCAGGCATGGAAACATGCCCACAGGCCCACAGGCATGGAAACATGCCCATAGGCCCACAGGCATGGAAACATGCCCACAGGCATGGAAACATGCCCACAGGCCCACAGGCATGGAAACATGCCCATAGGCCCACAGGCATGGAAACATGCCCACCGGCATGGAAACATGCCCATAGGCCCACAGGCATGGAAACATGCCCACCGGCATGGAAACATGCCCTGACACTCATGAACAAAACTACCAGCTTTTTATAATAATCTTTATTGTCACAAGTAGGCTTACATTAACACTGCAATGGAGTTACTGTGACAATCCCCTAGTTGGCACACTCCGGCACCTGTTTGGGTGCACAGAGTTCTCGTACCAGCCTCCCCGAACCACGTTCCCGTAGCAGCCTCCCCGAACAGGCGCCGGAATGTGGCGACTTGGGGCTTTTCACAGTAAGTTCATTTGAAGCCTACTTGTGACAATAAGCGATTTTCATTTCATTTTCATTTCCGAGGGAGAATTCAGAATGTCCAATTCTCTTTCGGGGCTTGTGGGGGGAAACCGGAGCACCCGGAGGAAACCCATGCAGACACAGGGAGAACGTGCAGACTCCGCACAGACAGTGACCCAAACCTGGAATTGAACCTGGGACCCTGGCGCTGTGAGGCAACCGTGCTAACCACTGAACTACTGCGCTATGGGCAAAGGCTCCATTGCCTTGTGTGTGCCTCAGGAGAGTTGAAAGCTAAGGGAGTAAAACCTTGACAAAAAAGCTGAAGTTGAGCCCAAAGAAAGACGGATGTCTAAATATGTCATTTTATTGGTAACAAAGATGGTGCCAAACTTAGTGCCTTACATTTCTTTATATTCCGCCTTGGAGAGATTTCTCCAGGTCTAAATCTATGAACACACTGGGCTGCCTAAACACCAGGATTCCCCATTTTGACCTCCCCATTTAAAACAAAATAAATTTTTGCAGGATGTGGGCACCGTTGACTTGGCAAGCATTTACTGCCCATCCCAATACCTTCGCAGAGGAAACGCGTGAACAATGTGTAGGGCTCATGGTAAGAAATTTGCTGCTCTCAATGATAGAACCCCCCCCCCCCCACCCTCAACAAATGTTTCAGAAAATATTCCCTCCATCCACCTCTCAGCTCAAACAGGGCCAGTTAACCGTATCTATGCTCCAAGGCTGTGCTCCACTACTACACAGACAAAATGAGGCATTTGACACAGCTTTCAGCAGAATCACTAAGGCAACTAATCACTTTACCTACTGCGGGACTTAGACACAGAGAGAGCCCTTCTGCCTTGGACATCATGGCTTGGGAAAGAATTTTGAAAATGGACAAAGACTGCTTGAGCATTGCTGCTACCATGTGCTTTTTGTAACAAACATCTTCTGTCAGAACAAACCATGCCAAGATCAAGGGGTTGGCAGCAGCCCGGATCAGATTGTCACCAGAGCTAACTCTCCAAACAGCATTCTCAACACACACAGATACCACAGTGCTGATTGTGTTACTGATCACACCCTGCTGTAATAATAATAATCTTTATTATTATCACAAGTAGGCTTACATTAACACTGCAATGAAGTGACTGTGAAAATCCCCTAGTCGCCACACTCTGGTATACTTTCCAGGTACACTGAGGGAGAATTCAGAATGACCAAATTACCTATCAGCATGTCTTTCAGGACATGTGGGAGGAAACCGGAGCACCCGGAGGAAACCCACGCAGAGTTGGGGAGAACGTGCAGAATCCGCACAGACAGTGACCCAACGGGGAATCGAACCTGGGACCCTGGCACTGTGAAACAACAGTGCTAACCACTGTGTTACCGTGACTGTACACTCACGTGAGGATGCAACCTTTTCATGCAAAGCAGAAATGATGTCCTTGTATCACCATCAGCCATATGGCCTACCCATGTAAGACCACTTCAACACTCACCCACCTCAATACCCACCCACTTCAACACTCACCCACCTCAATACCCACCCACTTCAACACTCACCCGCCTCAATACCCACCCACTTCAACACTCACCCACCTCAATACCCACCCACTTCAACACTCACTCATCTGAGCACTCACCCGCCTCTATACACACCCACTTCAACACTCACCCGCCTCAATACACACCCACTTCAACATTCACCCACCTCAATACCCACCCACTTCAACACTCACCCACCTCAATACCCATCCACTTCAACACTCACCCGCCTCAATACACACCCACTTCAACACTCACCCACCTCAATACCCACCCACTTCAACACTCACCCGCCTCAATACACACCCAGTTCAACATTCACCCACCTCAATACCCACCCACTTCAACACTCACCCACCTCAATACCCACCCACTTCAACACTCACCCGCCTCAATACACACCCACTTCAACATTCACCCACCTCAATACCCACCCACTTCAACACTCACCCGCCTCAATACACACCCACTTCAACATTCACCCGCCTCAATACACACCCACTTCAACACTCACCCACCTCAATACCCACCCACTACAACACTCACCCGCCTCAATACACACCCACTTCAACACTCACCCGCCTCAATACACACCCACTTCAACATTCACCCACCTCAATACCCACCCACTTCAACACTCACCCACCTCAATACCCACCCACTTCAACACTCACCCGCCTCAATACACACCCACTTCAACATTCACCCACCTCAATACCCACCCACTTCAACACTCACCCGCCTCAATACACACCCACTTCAGCACTCACCCACCTCAATACCCACCCACTTCAAAACTCACCCATCTGAGCACTCACCCGCCTCAATAACCACCCACTTCAACACTCACCCGCCTCAATACACACCCACTTCAACATTCAACCTCCTCAATACCCACCCACTTCAACATTCACCCACCTCAATACCCACCCACCTCAACACTCACCCACCTCAATACACACCCACTCCAACACTCACTCATCTGAGCACTCACCCGCCTCAATACCCACCCACTTCAACACTCACCCACCTCAATACGCACCCACTTCAACACTCACCCACCTCAATACTCACTCATCTGAGCACTCACCCGCCTCAATACACACCCACTTCAACACTCACCCACCTCAATACCCACCCACTTCAACACACACCCACCTCAATACCCACCCACTTCAACACTCACCCACCACAATACCCACCCACTTCAACACTCACCCACCTCAATACCCACCCACTTCAACACTCACCCACCTCAATACCCACCCACTTCAACACTCACCCGCCTCAATACACACCCACTTCAGCACTCACCCACCTCAATACCCACCCACTTCAACATTCACCCACCTCAATACCCACCCACTTCAACACTCACCCGCCTCAATACACACCCACTTCAACATTCACCCGCCTCAATACACACCCTCTTCAACACTCACCCACCTCAATACACACCCACTTCAACACTCACCCACCTCAATACACACCCACTTCAACACTCACCCACCTCAATACCCACCCACTTCAACACTCACCCACCTCAATACCCACCCACTTCAACACTCACCCGCCTCAATACCCACCCACTTCAACACTCACCCGCCTCAATACACACCCACTTCAACATTCACCCACCTCAATACCCACCCACTTCAACACTCACCCGCCTCAAGACACACCCACTTCAACATTCACCCACCTCAATACCCACCCACTTCAACACTCACCCGCCTCAATACACACCCACTTCAGCACTCACCCACCTCAATACCCACCCACTTCAACATTCACCCACCTCAATACCCACCCACTTCAACACTAACCCGCCTCAATACACACCCACTTCAACATTCCCCCACCTCAATACCCACCCACTTCAACACTCACTCATCTGAGCACTCACCCGCCTCAATACACACCCACTTCAACACTCACCCACCTCAATACACACCCACATCAACACTCACCCACCTCAATACACACCCACTTCAACACTCACCCACCTCAATACCCACCCACTTCATAGAACATAGAACATAGAACAATACAGCGCAGTACAGGCCCTTCGGCCCACGATGTTGCACCGAAACAAAAGCCATCTAACCTACACTATGCCATTATCATCCATATGTTTATCCAATAAACTTTTAAATGCCCTCAATGTTGGCGAGTTCACTACTGTAGCAGGTAGGGCATTCCACGGCCTCACTACTCTTTGCGTAAAGAACCTACCTCTGACCTCTGTCCTATATCTATTACCCCTCAGTTTAAAGCTATGTCCCCTCGTGCCAGCCATTTCCATCCGCGGGAGAAGGCTCTCACTGTCCACCCTATCCAACCCCCTGATCATTTTGTATGCCTCTATTAAGTCTCCTCTTAACCTTCTTCTCTCCAACAAAAACAACCTCAAGTCCATCAGCCTTTCCTCATAAGATTTTCCCTCCATACCAGGCAACATCCTGGTAAATCTCCTCTGCACCCGCTCCAAAGCCTCCACGTCCTTCCTATAATGCGGTGACCAGAACTGTACGCAATACTCCAAATGCGGCCGTACCAGAGTTCTGTACAGCTGCAACATGACCTCCCGACTCCGGAACTCAATCCCTCTACCAATAAAGGCCAACACTCTATAGGCCTTCTTCACAACCCTATCAACCTGGGTGGCAACTTTCAGGGATCTATATACATGGACACCTAGATCCCTCTGCTCATCCACACTTTCAAGAACTTTACCATTAGCCAAATATTCCGCATTCCTGTTATTCCTTCCAAAGTGAATCACCTCACACTTCTCTACATTAAACTCCATTTGCCACCTCTCAGCCCAGCTCTGCAGCTTATCTATATCCTTCTGTAACCTGCTACATCCTTCCACACTATCGACAATACCACCGACTTTAGTATCGTCTGCAAATTTACTCACCCACCCTTCTGCGCCTTCCTCTAGGTCATTGATAAAAATGACAAACAGCAACGGCCCCAGAACAGATCCTTGTGGTACTCCACTTGTGACTGTACTCCATTCTGAACATTTCCCATCAACCACCACCCTCTGTCTTCTTTCAGCTAGCCAATTTCTGATCCACATCTCTAAATCACCCTCAATCCCCAGCCTCCGTATTTTTTGCAATAGCCTACCGTGGGGAACCTTATCAAACGCTTTGCTGAAATCCATATACACCACATCAACTGCTCTACCCTCGTCTACCTGTTCAGTCACCTTCTCAAAGAACTTCAACACTCACTCATCTGAGCACTCACCCGCCTCAATACCCACCCACTTCAACACTCACCCACCTCAATACACACCCACTTCGACACTCACTCATCTGAGCACTCACCCGCCTCAATACACACCCACTTCAACACTCACCCACCTAAATACACACCCACTTCAACACTCACCCACCTCAATACACACCCACTTCAACACTCACCCACCTCAATACCCACCCACTTCAACACTCACTCATCTGAGCACTCACCCGCCTCAATACACACCCACTTCAACATTCACCCACCTCAATACCCACCCACTTCAACACTCACCCACCTCAGTACCCACCCATTTCAACACTCACTCATCTGAGCACTCACCCGCCTCAATACCCACCCACTTCAACACTCACCCACCTCAATACCCACCCACTTCAACACTCACCCACCTCAATACCCACCCACTTCAACACTCACTCATCTGAGCACTCACCCGCCTCAATACCCACCCACCTCAACACTCACCCGCCTCAATACCCATCCACTTCAACACTCACCCACCTCAATACACACCTACTTCAACATTCACCCACCTCAACATTCACCCACCTCAATACCCACCCACTTCAACACACACCCACCTCAATACCCACCCACTTCAACATTCACCCACCTCAATACCCACCCACTTCAACACTCACCCGCCTCAATACACACCCACTTCAACATTCACCCACCTCAATACCCACCCACTTCAACACTCACCCACCTCACTACCCACCCACTTCAACACTCACCCACCTCAATGCACACCCACTTCAACATTCACCCACCTCAACATTCACCCACCTCAATACCCACCCACTTCAACACACACCCACCTCAATACCCACCCACTTCAACATTCACCCACCTCAATACCCACCCACTTCAACACTCACCCGCCTCAATACACACCCACTTCAACATTCACCCACCTCAATACCCACCCACTTCAACACTCACCCACCTCAGTACCCACCCACTTCAACACTCACCCACCTCAATGCACACCCACTTCAACACTCACCCACCTCAATACACACCCACTTCAACACTCACCCACCTCCATACACACCCATTTCAACACTCACTCATCTGAGCACTCACCCGCCTCAATACCCACCCACTTCAACAGTCACCCACCTCAATACCCACCCACTTCAACAGTCACTCACCTCAATACCCACTCGCCTCAGCGCTCAGCCGCCTCAGCGCTCGCCCGCCTCAGCGCTCGCCCGCCTCAGCACTCGCCCGCCTCAGCACTCGCCCGCCTCAGCACTCGCCCGCCTCAGCACTCGCCCGCCTCAGCACTCGCCCGCCTCAGCACTCGCCCGCCTCAGCACTCGCCCGCCTCAGCACTCGCCCACCTCAGCACTCGCCCACCTCAGCACTCGCCCACCTCAGCACTCGCCCACCTCAACATTCACCCGCTTCAACACTCAGCCCTTCAGCAATCACCAGTTCAACAAATAGGTGTTCAACAATCGTCCAACATAACAATTCAGCTCAATGGGGCAGCACGGTTGCGCAATGGGTTAGCCCTGCCGTCTCACGGCGCCGAGGTCCCGGGTTTGATCCCGGCTCTCGGTCACTGTCTGTGTGGAGTTTGCACATTCTCCCCGTGTTTGCGTGGGTTTCGCCCCCACAACCCAAAAATGTGCAGGGTAGGTGGATTGGCCACACTAAATTACCCCTTAATTGGAAAAGAAAATGAATTGGGTACTCTAAATTTAAAAAAAACAAGAAAAACAATTCAGCTCAATAATTACTAGCCCAACATTCACCAGCTAAACAATCATCCACCTCAACATTTTTCAGCTTTACAATTTTCACGACAGACCCCACTTTAACAATCGGATTTTCGAAGAAAGATCACTGATGTTATTCACCTTCTCTTTAAAAGGTGAATTTTAGCAGTCTGTACGCATCACTTCCAATCAGATATTCCTTCTGTTTAGATGGTAAAGATGGAGAGAGTTCAAATAATATTTTAAATGTGGGCTACTCGAGTCCAACTTCTCTGGAAGTTTTTGATCAAGTACTTGTAAAGCACAAAGGAAAGTTTCCATTGAACTAAAATTAATCTTTAGCGTCTCGTCTTTCTGAAGAGAGATATTGGAAAACTTTGAAATGGGAAATGTCACCATACTCTAAAGAGAATGGCCTTGCCTTCATAGGGATTTTCTTTCCTGTAAATTATTCTTTATGGAGGATGGAGGTTAAGTTTGCCTTGAGTATCTTATATATAATAGCCAGTCTATTTGTTTGTTGCCAAACTTCTCCGAAGTCCCTGGGCCATCTCAGCCAAACTTGATGGGATGATATGTTGGACCAAGGTATATGTAGCAGGGGAGCTTACAGCGCACTACCTGCACCCCCTTTGGGTGGCCTTTGACCTCCTAGCAGGGGACCCTGCAGCCCTACCTACACTGTGTCGTCACTGAAACTCAGACATGCTTCAACCAACCTTAACCAAACATACCAAGAAGGCAACAAAGTTACATCATAGATCCCTGGTTTGCTTCCAGGTTTCAACTTTTTTCTCCGATTTCATTATCTTCAGGTAAATTATGCACTGAGACACTAGGGGGCGGATTCGCTGGTGGTGGGATTCTTTGGTCCCGCTGGCATCGCAACCCCGCACCCCCCCCGGGTTCCCCAGTAGCACGGGGTGAATCAATGAGAATTTCCCATTGACAGCAGCGGAACAGAGAATCCAGCCAGCAGCAAACGGCACGCTGCCTCCCACTACTGAAATATACGTGGCTGGGAGGTTGGAGAATCCCATCCTTAATGTTTCAACAAACACTGGAAATGCAGAGAGTGACAATGAAAATGCAGAGAGATGTTGCATTGGACACTGTTTTTGAAATATTCAGAGTATTAACATTGAGGAAATAGATGTCAATTCCTGGCTTGGGTCACTGCCTGTGTGGAGTCTGCACGTTCTCCCCGTGTCTGCGTGGGTTTCCTCCGGGTGCTTCCAATACATTACTTCATAGAAACATTTTTGTGTCAGATTTTCAGTTTTATTACCTTACTTATTGGGTAAATATCCCAGTTATTGATTCATGAAAACATTTTCTTTGTTGTAAATCATATTTTTAACTTCCGGCACTTTATTTCCTGGATGTAGGACAGCACGATAGCATGGTGGTTAGCACAATCACTTCACAGCTCCAGGGTCCCAGGTTCGATTCCCGGCTTGGGTTACTGTCTGTGCAGAGTCTGCACATTCTCCCCGTGTCTGCATGGGTTTCCTCCGGGTGCTCCGGTTTCCTCCCACAGTCCAAAGATGTGCAGGTTAGGTGGATTGGCCATGCTAAATTGCCCTTAGTGTCCAAAATTGCCCTTTGTGTTGGGTGGGGTTACTGGGTTATGGGGATAGGCTGGAGGTGTGGGCTTGGGTAGGGTGCGCTTTCCAAGAGCCAGTGCAGGCTCGATGGGCCGAATGGCCTCCTTCTGCATTGTAAATTCTATGAAATTCTATATAGGAATGGTACCTCAGCTTGTACAAATGTAAAAATAAAACCAAATTTAGGTGTCGGAGAGTGTGGTGCAAAGAAAAACCTGGTAGATTATCAAACTGTCAACGTGTAGTCCAAGCACACCAGTCGCAAAAAGGTGAACTAACTAATAGAATAGGTCCAGTGCTGAAAAGTCAATCAGGCAAATTCTAATTCAAGTGGCGGTTATTTCCTGTTTTGTGCAGTTGCTTAAGACCAATTTCACCCCTACAAAGCACAATAAATTCCTCGGAGCTGCTGTGAGTCTGTTGGAAGGGCATTGGAGACTCCATTCACGTGCAGTGACGGGGTTCCTGATGCACTTCATGCTGGATAATGGCAGCAAAGCAGAAGCAGCTCTGAGAATTTTACCAGTGTAATATCAAGTCTTGCAAATGGGGTGTGAGATTCTGAGCAAACTGTCTCTGAATGTCAAAAAGGTCAACTTTTGTCAAGCTTAGGCGACATCATAATAACTGCTGATACTTTGATAGTGTAGATAAGTGTAGAGATCAAGGTGCCTTTTAATATCTGTCAGTTAACTCTTATGCATAATACGCAGTTGACGCATAGCAATCCGGATCTTCAGGAATGCAGAACCCTGTCTGATTTTCACTCCCTAATTACTGAATGCCCAAAACTACTGCTAACAAAGCATACTCATAAAATCAAATCCAGAATGTTTTGGATGGGTTTTTCCAGACCCTCCTGTGGGTGGGATATTCTGGTCCCACAGAAGTCAATGGAGATATGAATGTCTCGCCTCATCCACTACAGGGGAACCCATCGTGGTGGGGCCAGGGAGACCCTGCCATTGTATGAAAGCAAATTACTGCGGATGCTGGAATCTGAAACAAAAGTGAAAATGCTGGAAAATCTCAGCAGGTCTGGCAGCATCTGTAGAGAGAGAAAAGAGCTGACGTTTTGAGTCCGACGACTCTTTCTCAAAGCTCCATGAAAGGATCAGGGCTTTGACATAGAGTCTGCATCGTGTCACCGAGGCAACATCTATTTTTCTGTTGGTTATATATTCTCCGTCCGTTCACGGCAGCGGGGATTCTCTGTCTGTTCACGGCAGCGGGGTTCCCCGTCCGTTCACGGCAGCGGGATTCTCCGTCCGTTCACGGCAGCGGGGTTCCCCGTGCATTCACGGCAGCGGGGATCCCCGTCCGTTCACGGCAGCGGGGATCCCCGTCCGTTCGCGGCAGCGGGGTTCCCCGTGCATTCACGGCAGCGGGGATCCCCGTCCGTTCGCGGCAGCGGGGTTCCCCGTGCATTCACGGCAGCGGGGATCCCCGTCCGTTCGCGGCAGCGGGGTTCCCCGTGCATTCACGGCAGCGGGGATCCCCGTCCGTTCACGGCAGCGGGGATCCCCGTCCGTTCACGGCAGCGGGATTCTCCGTCCGTTCACGGCAGCGGGGTTCCCCGTGCATTCACGGCAGCGGGGATCCACGTGCATTCACGGCAGCGGGGATCCCCGTCCGTTCACGGCAGCGGGATTCTCCGTCCGTTCACGGCAGCGGGGTTCCCCGTGCATTCACGGCAGCGGGATTCCCCGTGCGTTCACGGCAGCGGGATTCTCTGTCTGTTCACGGCAGCGGGGATCCCCGTCCGTTCACGGCAGCGGGGTTCCACGTGCGTTCACGGCAGCGGGGTTCCCCGTGCATTCACGGCAGCGGGGTTCTCCGTCCGTTCACGGCAGCGGGGATCCCCGTCCGTTCACGGCAGCGGGGATCCCCGTCCGTTCACGGCAGCAGGATTCCCCGTCCGTTCACGGCAGCGGGGTTCCCCGTGCATTCACGGCAGCGGGATTCTCTGTCTGTTCACAGCAGCGGGGATCCCCGTCCGTTCACGGCAGCGGGATTCTCCGTGCATTCACGGCAGCGGGATTCTCTGTCTGTTCACAGCAGCGGGGATCCCCGTCCGTTCACGGCAGCGGGATTCTCCGTCCGTACACGGCAGCGGGGTTCCACGTGCGTTCACGGCAGCGGGGTTCCTCGTGCGTTCACGGCAGCGGGGTTCCACGTGCGTTCACGGCAGCGGGGTTCTCCGTCTGTTCACGGCAACGGGGATCCCCGTCCGTTCACGGCAGCGGGATTCTCCGTCCGTTCACGGCAGCGGGGATCCCCGTCCGTTCACGGCAGCGGGATTCCCCGTCCGTTCACGGCAGCGGGATTCTCTGTCCGTTCACGGCAGCGGGATTCTCTGTCCGTTCACGGCAGCGGGATTCTCCGTCCGTTCACGGCAGCGGGGATCCCCGTCCGTTCACGGCAGCGGGATTCCCCGTCCGTTCACGTCAGCGGGATTCTCCGTCCGTTCACGGCAGCGGGGTTCCACGTGCGTTCACGGCAGCGGGGATCCCCGTCCGTTCACGGCAGCGGGGTTCTCCGTCCATTCACGGCAGCGGGGATCCCCGTCCGTTCACGGCAGCGGGATTCTCTGTCTGTGTTTTGATTTTGATTTTTGATCTGTGCTGTAACCAATCTATCATTCTATGTGCATGACACTGTTTCTAACACACAATGCACGTCCTTTGATTTTTCCTCCTGTGGAAATACAGGCTTCAAGCAAGCTCAGTTTCAAGCGGATATTGGAACACGTTTCATCTGCAGATAGAAAGAAGAGGGACAATTTTCCTCTCTTCGTCTACTGGTACCCTCATGTACCGTCAGTGGGAAATGGAGGAAATATGGAGAAAGGAAAATATGCTGGCTCATTGCCCAATGTCACTTCTAGGACTTCCTATTGGATGTCAGATAATACATCTGTTCAAAATTATTAACCATAAATGATGGAGTACGGTAGTCCTTGGACGTGTGACACCATGGACTGCCGCAAACGGAGTCGAAATGTAATTCGGAATCAGTTTTTCCACAGGAACAACTTTATAAATGGGGACTGGTTCCTGAACTAAGGCCCTATTTTCACAGAATAGTGAAATGTTTTAAGTAATTTGCCCTTCTTGCAGTTGGGAAAGGCAGGACATAAAGGAACATAACAATTGATAAAGACCAACAGTTTGCTGGCATGGCGTGTAGTCGAAAAAGGGTGTCAATTTATAAATGTTGTAAATGGCATTCATTGAAACTCGAACATTGTAACGTTGAGGATTGCTGTGGGTGCCTTACTGTTCTATTTCCTGTCTTTTGTGCTCCAGCAACACTGAGCATTCATGTGGAGAGGGGACGGAACTTGAGTTTACCTAACCTTCCATGTAGAACTTAGTCAAATGCCTTTTAGATATATGGACCGGGATTCCCCGTCCGTTCACGGCAGCGGGATTCTCTGTCCGTTCACGGCAGCGGGATTTTCCGTCCGTTCACGGCAGCGGGGTTCCCCGTCCGTTCACGGCAGGGGGGTTCCCCGTCCGTTCACGGCAGCGGGGTTCCCCGTCCGTTCACGGCAGCGGGGTTCCCCGTCCGTTCACGGCAGCGGGGTTCCCCGTCCGTTCACAGCAGCGGGGTTCCCCGTCCGTTCACGGCAGCGGGGTTCCCCGTCCGTTCACGGCAGCGGGATACCCCGTCCGTTCGCGGCAGCGGGATTCCCCGTCCGTTCACGGCAGCGGGATTCTCCGTCCGTTCACGGCAGCGGGATTCCCCGTCCGTTCACGGCAGCGGGATTCTCCGTCCGTTCACGGCAGCGGGATTCCCCGACCGTTCACGGCAGCGGGATTTTCCGTCCGTTTACGGCAGCGGGGTTCCCCGTCTGTTCACGGCAGCGGGGTTCCCCGTCCGTTCACGGCAGCGGGGTTCCCCGTCCGTTCACGGCAGCGGGATTCTCCGTCCGTTCACGGCAGCGGGATTCTCCGTCCGTTCACGGCAGCGGGATTCTCCGTCCGTTCATGGCAGCGGGATTCCCCGTCCGTTCACGGCAGCGGGATTCTCCGTCCGTTCACGGCAGCGGGATTCTCCGTCAGTTCACGGCAGCGGGATTCCCCGTCAGTTCACGGCAGCGGGATTCCCCGTCCGTTCACGGCAGCGGGATTCTCCGTCAGTTCACGGCAGCGGGATTCCCCGTCCGTTCACGGCAGCGGGATTCTCTGTCCGTTCACAGCAGCGGGATTCCCCGTCCGTTCACGGCAACGGGATTCCCCGTCCGTTCACGGCAGCGGGATTCCCCGTCCGTTCACGGCAGCGGGATTCCCCGTCCGTTCACGGCAGCGGGGATTCTCTGTCTGTTCACGGCAGCGGGATTCTCCGTCCGTTCACGGCAGCGGGGATCCCCGTCCGTTCACGGCAGCGGGATTCTCCGTCTGTTCACGGCAGCGGGGATCCCCGTCCGTTCACGGCAGCGGGATTCTCTGTCTGTTCACGGCAGCGGGATTCTCCGTCCGTGAATGGCAGCGGGATTCTCCGGTCCCACTGCAGTGAATAGAGATTTGGCTATGTGCCAAATTCTCCGTCTTCACTTGCAGCGGTAATGGGGTGGACTCGCAACGGGCAAATACGGCCATGCATTCAACTGTAATCCCAATCATTTAAAAAAAATTAGATAGCCACCAGCCCAACAACCTTAGAAACACATCTAGTGAATTACCTCAAATCCAATGTTGAAACCACCCCTGATGGGTGGTCCAGGAGGTCCTGGAAGTCCTGGTGGACCCTGTTGCCCTGTGCTTCCAGGCTGACCTGGGGGTCCTGGAGGCCCTGCTTTGCCATTATCTCCAACTTCTCCCTGCAAAGGAACAATATTACAAACTTTATGGATGGTCATGCTTTTTACCCATTCAAATTTGCCTTATCAAATTATAATTCTTCTTCAATATAATTCATTTTTCTTTTCAGTGAACAGGGAGGGAGGAAAGAATGATGAATTCAGAAGCTCATGGAATGAAGATCTTTGTTTTCTCTCCCATTTTCTGGATACCAAACATTTCTGCTCATGAGTCAATACAGTGGGAATTTCAACTTGTAGCTTCATAGAACATAGAACATAGAACATACAGCACAGAAGGAGGCCATTCAGCCCATCGAGTCTGCACCGACCCACTGAATCCCTCACTTCCACCCTACCCCCGTAACCCAATAACCCCTCCTAACCTTTTTGGACACTAAGGGCAATTTAGCTTGGCCACTCCACCTAACCTGCACGTCTTTGGACTGTGGGAGGAAACCGGAGCACCCGGAGGAAACCCACGCAGACACGGGGAGAACGTGCAGACTCTGCACAGACAGTGTCCCAGCGGGGAATCGAACCTGGGACCCTGGCGCTGTGAAGCCACAGTGCTAGCCACTGTGCTACCGTGCTGCCACTTGTTCACTTCTACAAGTCACCTTGGAAACTGCATTTATTCTGCCCAAAGAATCTTTGAAAGCAGACCAGTGCGGTGAAAGCAAATTATGAGCGGAATTTAGGCTTCAAGACTAATATAGTCACACTTATCTTGTGGCCTTTTATTTTCAATAAGCCTGGCGAGCATAATGCACACCTTGAGATATGGATGTTGGTCAACTGGTTTGCAAAAGAACAGCAAAATACAAAGGAATGCATTAAAACTAATTAAAAAAACAACTTTCATTTGTAAAACATTTTCATGGCCTCAGGATATCCCAAAGTGCTTTACAGTCAATGAAGCACTTTTCAAAATGTTGTTGGGGTAAGGATCAGCCAATTTCCTGATAGCAATCTCCCACAATCAACACTGAGATAACGACAAAGATAAGGGATGGGATTCTCTGACGCCCGAGGTCAGAATTGGGAAACGCGATTGGGCGGAGAATCGTTTCTGACGCAGAACTCGCAAAGGGTGCCGATTTGACACCAAATTGCAATTCTCCATCACCTCGACAGCGGCGTCGTTAAAATTTGTGGCCAATGAGGGAGAGAGAGGAGGAAGGACACAGAGAGGGCCAGGCAGTGACGGGAGGCAAGAGCCGTGGGGCCGGGGTGACCCCCCCATGGGACGGGGCAGTGTTCAGGCACGGACCTCCATTGCCGCCACCTGGAAGGCAGCCATCTTGCTGCGCACCCCACTGCCTACCCACCTTGGCCCCTTGTTCTGCAGAGTGACACCGGCCGTTTGGGTGCTCCTGGGTGCCCTGCCCCCTCCCCCCTTACCCAGCCGACACCTGCCAGGGCATCAGGTAGCCGACACAGGGAAACAGCCACTGTAGACCCTAGGAGAGTACTGGGCGGGGGCCGCATAGCTGCGGCAGTGCCAGCCGATAGCACCCCTGGCATTAGGGGCAGGTGCCAGGGTCAGAGGCCCCCACGGTGCCTGGCACTGACGGGAGCAGGGGTGGCAGGATGTGGGGGCTCGGGGAACATGCAGGGTCGGAGCCCACAGTGCCAACCAGGGCCATCGTGTAGCCCGTTGGACAAGATTTGGCACGGGAGAATGCACCATGCTAACATGTCAGTCTTTCAACCCCTGCTGAGAATGGATACTGGAATTCAACCAACTGCCCTGGGTTGGCAGTAACACCGGGTCTGGACCATGGGATGGAGGGTGATGACAACCGCTCAGCGATGAGCTCTGGTCATTCGCATTGTTTGCACGGTAGCACTTTCCATCAGCCACCTCGGTGATTCCTGCATGTGAGCTGGTCATTCCATCACATGGTGCCATCGGATCCCTGGGGTGACGGTGGTGGGATGGTCGAGGGGAGGAATCCAGGCCACCCACAATGTCCGTCCACTTCCCTCCACCACCACCCGGCCGCACCCCCTCTCTGGCCAGCTCAGACCAGCCCACTCTCACACCCATGTGACAGAACACCAAGGCAGGTTGTAACAGAGTGAAGAGGTGTTTAATGTGCATTAATAATCTTTATTGTCACAAGTAGGCCCACATTAACACTGCAAGGAAGTGAAAATGCCTTAGCCGCCACAATCCGGCACCTGTTCGGGCACACAGATGGGAGGTGGGATTCTCCGACGCTCCCCGCCGGGTCGGAGAATTGCCGGGGGGGGGGCCGTGAATCCCGCCCCTGCCGGCTGCCGAATTCTCCGGCGCCGGGGTTTTGGCGGGAGCGGGAATCGCGGCGATTCTCCGGCCCACGATGGGCCGAGTGGCCCCCCGTTTTCGCAACCACAACAGGTCCTTACCGGCTGGACTTGGCTCCACGGGCGGTTTGCAAAGTCCTCAGGGGGCGCGGGGGGGGTCTGGCCCCGGGGGTGTCCCCCCGGGGCCTGGCCCGCGATCAAGGGGCCCACCGATCCGCGGGCGGGCCTGTGCCGTGGGGCACTCTTTCCCTCCGCACCGGCCGCTGTCAACCTCCAACCTTTGCCATGGCCGGTGCAAACAGGTGCGGCCGTTAGGACCCGGGCACTGGGAGAATCTCGTGAACACAAATTTAAATGAGCCTAATGGTTCATTTGAATATGCACATCTGGATCATGCCCAGTGAGGGCGAGATCCAGATTCAGATGTGTTGTATGATTTCATTACATCTCATGAGGCGTTTCGAGCATTGCAAATCTTGCAAGAGGCCTCTTTCGAGATTCAAAGGCCTCGTCTCGATACCAAGTCAGGCGCGATGAGGTTCTGAAATCACGGCCCATGCTTTCAGGGCATGTTGTTGACTTGAAAAGACTGTCCTAAGCCTGAGATCATGCTTTCAGGGGCATATTGAAGAGGCTGACCTGTAGCTGAGATCATGCTTTTAGGGGCATATTGAAGAGTTAATCCTGGGGCTGTACGGGCCATTTAAGAAAGCTCTGCATGGTATGCTAGTCTTGGTCCAGGTTTTGGGCAGGGGAAGGCCTCGCTGGGCTGTGAGGTTTGTGCATAGTAAGGTGTGCAGGGTGGGGCCAAGCAATTAAGATATTTGGTCCTGGGGGGTTCAAGTCATGGTATTGTGAGGCACAGGACACAGTAATAGTCAGGGGAGGAATCTGGATCCTCTAAGCCAGTAGCTGAAAGGTCTGGGGGTTACTGGATGGTCTCATAATAAGGGGGGGCGGTCCTGAAAAGTAAGGGAGCATGTAGCCTCAAGAAGGGAAGGGATCAAGTCGACAAACGGAATGAGGACATCAACATTGAATGGATCAGGGGAGAACAGGGATATCAATATGGATAATGATTCGGTCAAGGGTAATGGGGAGGCTGCATTGTGAGATGAGGCATGAAATTTAGGAGGAGATGACTATGGAAGAGGCTGGGACCTAGTTTATGCTAGGTCTGCAGGGAGCTCACATTACTCCTACATTTTGAGCAATTCCCAGGTGCCAGAGATATTTGAGGGACCTTGGCCCTTAGAGGATTAGCTCCTTGGTAATAGGGGGTACAGCCCAGAAGATATGGCTAATGACGCACGTTCGTTGGCCATTGTATATCTGAGGAGATAGACAATGAAGCACATTCTTATACAAGGTCCTTAATAGAGCAAACTATTGGCTTTTTAATGATGCGTTTCTGATGTTTGGCTTGGCCAGGCAGGTCTCTCCAATGCTCATCATAGACAGTGACCCGCATCATTGTTTTTTGCTGTGCCCTGCACAACTCAGCGCAGCAAAGGGGGTTGTGTTGCTAGGACACACACACAGATGTCTCCTCGGACAAGGAAGACTTGGAAGAGGTTGAATCTGAAGAGCCACAGGAGGATGCCATTGCATGGGCACAATGTGGGCAGACATGCCCGTGACAACCTCATAGCTACAAGATTTCAGGAGAAATAACATAGAAACGTAGAATTTATAGTGCAGAAGGAGGCCATTCGGCCCATTGAGTCTGCACCTGCTCTTAGAAGGAGCACCCTACCCAAGCCCACACCTCCACCCTATCCCCATAACCCAGTAACCCCACCCAACACTAAGGGCAATTTTGGACACTAAGGGCAATTTAGCATGGCCAATCCAACTAACCTGCACATCTTTGGACTGTGGGAGGAAACCGGAGCACCCGGAGAAAACCCACGCACACACGGGGAGGATGTGCAGACTCCGCACTGACAGCGACCCAAGCCAGGAATCGAACCTGGGACCCTGGAGCTGTGAAGCAATTGTGCTAACCACTATGCTACCGTGCTAACCTAAACATGAAGACAAGTTTTCACGATCAAGGTTCTCTTCAGGCTTTGAGGCAGGGGACATAACAAAACCCTCATTGGTATCTCCAACATAATCAGGAAAGGTCATCAAGCTCACGATGAACATGGAAGCAGCATAATTCATCTTTAACCCGAACAATGTGCTCACCCTTGGAAGCCGCTGTAGCCGAGTGAAATGTTATCGCTGTGCAATGTAATCAGCACTCCACTAGCACATATCCTACAGCAACTACACATAGTGCAGACCGTTCAACATGGCATCAAACAGCCAGTGAACATGACAGTCCTTAAACGGTTGAAACACATTGCACACATGGATGCACTCATACTAGTCTGACAGCAGCTTAGCAAGGTGGCACTAGCAGGGAAAACATTTGATAATGGTTAGCACCTAACCGTCTCAAGAGGAAACAGCATCCGGACAACCCCATCTCTCCGAAAGCCAGCTCTCATAACTAAATAATGCAGAGGCCTCATCTTCCTACTGCACCCCAATATGCCTTTGGACATCAATTGACAATGAGCTGTTACTTTGTATCATGCACACAAAGCTGCGAGTTTTGTTCACAATATCCTCAGAGTGGCTCAGCTTGACTGTCAATTGATTATTTACAGTATTTACCCTGCATTCGTCAAAGGCCTGACAAGTCTGCATCCTGCATTGCCTTGGCATTTGGGAGAGACATGGTCCAGACAGTATTTACACAGCAGGCAATGATAGCTTCTTCTTTTCACGGACCCTGCTGAGCACACAAGAGATGTGCTGAAGAATCTCTTTCATAGCATTACACTCCTCAACATTGTCCATCCCACAAATCAATCCTTTCTCTCTACCCTAATTCATTTACCCTGTTGGAACACATCACATCATTCATCCTTTTTCAGCAGCGCAAGGTGGTCCTTATTTTGGTGGCCAGGGGTGCTAATCTCCTTGGCGATCTCCTCCCAAGCAGGCATGGTCAGGTGTTCCCATTCCGAGGCAAGAGGACCACTCTCCTTTCCTGGATGGCCTGGAGGAGAATCCCCAGGGAGGCCTCCCTGAATCATGCAGCAGAGGATCTGGTTCTGTTTGGTGCCATTGAGAAGCAGGATGAAATAACACACCTGGCCAGCAGTGAGTGAATGTTTGTGAGGATGCTATTTAAATATGGGGCAGGGAACCTTGGACCCATGAGGGTGGACGAATCCCTGTCCACGCCACCACAAGATTTGACAAGCTCCTCGCTAATGCATAATTAATGAGCTGAAAAACGGAAGATAGCACAGACTATCCTGATCCCCAGGAATCATGCTGACTTTCCTGCCCACCACCACATTTCATCTCAGGATGGAAAATTCTATCCTACATGGTTGACTGTTAATGCCCCCTCAGCTGGCACAGCAAGCGACCCGGTCATACCAACAACTGCTCTCAGGGCAAATAGGGATGGCCAATCAATGTAATGTTTTAAAGGTAAAATTTACCTTTGCTCCCTGTAGACCAGGCAGACCAATCCGACCTTGATCACCCTGCAAACAAATACATGACATTGATTTTTCTTGCGTAAAACGGAAAGTTGCAATTGATTCCAAAATCACTGAAGAGGCACAAAAAGTGTTATTATGAGGCAGCACAGGCTATCTTCTATGTAACAGTCCCAATTACACAATGGTAATGAAGAACTAGCCCACTGGGATTGAGAAATTCTTCGGTTGAACTGATGATCATCAATTGTGCAGTCAGCTTGCTAGGCTCTGATTCACAGCTTCATGTGAGAATCTTCATTTTGTGTGGGAGTACAGCATGTTTACACGTTGTTGGCTGCATTCGCCCCTAAAAATCTTCAATAATTTTTATTAGCTGCAAGCCTACTTAAAGCTTTGGCCAATTGACTCAAAATGAGCAATAATTCTGCACTGTAAATTCTATGACAATGTCTATTCTAGCTGTTCAGAATTTTCTGAAACAATATATGTGCTAATGCCTTCCGTACAAATTGACGGTGCTGCATTAATAATAAGACTCATTACAAATGACATACAATTAACAATCATCAAGGTGAATGCAGCTAAAATATTTTGCAAAACCAGGAGAATTGAATGTTGTGTGTGGGTTAAGTGTTTGTTCTTCTGCAGTTTAGCAATTTGCAGTAAACAAACACCACTGGAGCCAATCCCTTTTCCTAACACACCATTTGCTGTCTCACAGTTGGACAGGCATGAACTGCTGTGTGAGAGCAGACAAAAAGACAACAGCAGTGATGTGTACTCTCAGCCAACCAAGGGAACAGCGCTTTTTTGCATTCTCAGGAATGATTGTTCAGTAAAATTCAGAAAAATAAGCACACCACAAAGGAAATGAACACAATTGAAAACATATGAATTGCTGATGTGCTTACTTGGGCAATGCAAAATAGAAAATTTTCAATATGGCCGACATGGTGATACCACAGAGGATGAGGGTGAACTAACGAAATGATAGGCAACAAAGTCAAACTAAAAATAAGGATGATGTGGAGATGCCGGCGTTGGACTGGGGTGAGCATAGTAAGAAGTCTTACAACACCAGGTTAAAGTCCAACAGGTTTGTTTCGATATCACTAGCTTTCGGAGCGCTGCTCCTTCCTCAGGTGAAGTTACACAGATTCACCTGAGGAAGGAGCAGCGCTCCGAAAGCTAGTGATATCGAAACAAACCTGTTGGACTTTAACCTGGTGTTGTAAGACTTCTTACTAAAAATAAGGAGGAAAAGGTGTTGATGGAGGAAGAGGGGTGGAATTTTCAAAAAACAGGCTAAAAGGTATATGGGGTGCAAAGGATTACTGCAACAAAAATTAAAATATGGATACGTTTCAACTAAATGGGAACACAAACCCATAGCGAGCGCGAGTGGTCGCGTGATTCCCGGCACTCACAGCTCCGGGAAACACAAGGCTAGACAACGCCACTCATGTTAGATAAGGGGCCTCAGCGTGGAACATGCAGCAGAGGCATCAAATAGCCCTGTTTGCTACACTGCGGAGCTCCGTTCACAGAACTCCTCAGTGTAGCGAGAGATCTCCAAGGCCCCCCCCCCCCAAGCTCTATGGGAGGGTCCCCGGCCCCTCCAACACCTGCACAGGGCACCCCCAGCCTAATCGTCAGCACACAACAAATGCCATCTTGGCAATGCCAACCTGGCAGTGCCCCCACCAGTGTCACCTGGGCACCTTGGCAATGCAAGGCTGGCACCTAGGTGGCACTGGCAAGGTTCCAAGGTGGCACCAGCAGTGTCAGGGTACCATCCTGCCCAAAGGCCATGCACCTCGGGGCCTCTGATCCCCTGGGGGACCCCCACAAGTGCTGTTCTGGCTTGGCCCCATTTGTGGAGACCAGCACTGAAATGCACTCGCCCGAGGTTTCCGAGGAGAAAGGGAAAGATCTCACGCCTGCACAACAGGAATCTACACATTAAAGTGAGACTAGTTGTCTTGCTTTAATATGCAGATTTTCTGAAAAGTGATTATTACATTGTAATGTCTCGTGAGATCGCGTTGGATCTCGCGAGGCATTTCGCGGGTAGATCCTGGGGACGGTCTCCCAGCTTTTATCGGCCATGTTGTGGCACAGTGAGCTGCTTTCTGGGCGTGGCATGGCCATTGGATCGCGCCCTATATGTTTGTTTCAGTATCACACTTGCAAGAGTGATTAGGGATGAAATTGGAAGTGTAAATGCATAAATGTGATGAAGTAATTGAATATGAAAGAAAACAGCAGAATTATATAATGGAATGGATTTTTTTTAATGGACGTTCTTTGCAGAGGCAAGTGAATTGGACACCCTAGACCAAGCAGTGAATGACTTCACAATATTTGCAAGACTTACCTTTTGTCCTTTTGTCCCTGGTTCACCAAGAGTCCCATCCACTCCTGGTGGTCCCTTTGGACCCTAGAAATGATTAGTAACCAATGAATGGATTGCAGGAGAACTTAAACTTAATCTAAAGGCATGCTTTTACATGAAACCAAAAGCCTTTGCGATGTGCACTGTCATATATACCCAGATGTTCAATGCTGTGGAAACTGATACTGACAAAAATATTTGCCTAGATGTTGCTGTTGCACAAGCTTTGATTTGATAGGAGCTATGTACCAGCAATAAAATCACTTATTAGCATTATTTTGTCTTTCAGGACCACTTTCATCTCTTGATGATTTATATAAATAGTGATAGCATAGGGCCATCACTGGGTTTGTGCCAAATGTAGATGAACCCCACAACAGGCTTGTGCAAGTAGTGTTTGAGGCTGCGGTTGGATCACAAAGTCACTGCATGATGCATCGCTGGACAATGTCAACGTATCTGGGGATTTGTCAGAGCCCCAAACTAACTCTGTGGCCATCAAGCGCTGGAATAAGTAGTTGACAAATCTGTTTGGATAATAAACAAAATTAGGCCACAAACATATTAAAAAGAAGGAAATTACCAACTTCTTGACAAGATGAAATCTGCATCCACCATCAAAGTAAGGGCAGAATGAAGGGCTATGTTTGGAGGTTTTTCTTTGCCCATAGAATAATACGACTCACGAAACAGGATTCCGGCTCATGCAGTAAACACAGATTTGCCGAGTCAATGAAGTGAGACTTGGAGCTATTTCTGGCTGTGGAAGAGATCACCTCGTAAAAGCAGTAGGCATCTTGTATTGCTAATGAGGAGCACAGTGGTTTCCTGGAATGTTTTAATAACTATGGAGCTTGGAGAGGAATGCTCCTTTCTAATTGGCCTGGTTTTGTATCTCACCACCCTCCTCATGAGGGAGATTACATGGCTCTGGATGGATGTGGAGTGTCTGTAACATCACAATTGTGTAGGACAGGCTGGGTGGACCAGGAGGCCTTTGACTGCCCATTATTATTTTTATGTCCGTCGATCACCCGCAGTAACCCAATCTTCTGAAGAGGTTAATAAAAAAAAGAGAGAAATAGCTCCACAGGTTAATTTAGAGGAGAAAATGCTGGGAAATTCCTTTCTAACCCTCAGTTAAATCCAGCCAGATTAAGAACGCCATTGTTACACACCCAGCCACTGCAGCACAAGATGCCCATGGGTGGGACAGTCTTAAAAAGTTCTAAAAAACAAAAGGCTGATTTGGGGGTCTAAAGCTAAAAGCCATGTTGGTTTCACACCTCATTAAGGTTATGAAGTTGAATTATACATAAATTATTCTTTTAAAAAAAATAAATAGAGTATCCAATCCTTTTTCTTTCAATTAAGGGGCAATTTAGCGTGGCAAATCCACCTATCCTGCACATCTTTGGGTTGTGGGAGTGAGACCCACGCAGACATAGGGAAAATGTGCAAACTCCACACGGATTGTGACCCAGGGCCGGGATTGAACCCGGGTCCTTGGCACCATGAAGCAGTAATGCTAACCGCTGTGCCGCCGACAGAAATTATTCTTAAAAGATATTTGATTGTCAGCAGTATTCCATTGAACAAGTGGGACATGTGCCAGCAATAACCGAGAGCAATTAGTTATTTGCAGTTAACTGTTTCAATTTTTGTAAAAAGCAGATTTCAGCATGGACCATGTTTCACTGATCAAGCTGCTTTATGTCATTGCACAAGCCAAAGGCGGATTATGCCAAACTTGCATAATCCACCAACAGTTCAAGTCAATCTTCCCCTTTTAATAATTGCACACAAAGGTGCTTCACTTTGTGTACAGTGCCAGCGAGTATCTTCTCACGGAAGGAGCTGCATGTCTATTGAAAGCCACAATGAATGAAACCTAATGCTCGATCTGGACTGTGTAGAATACTCTTCACTGATTTTTACATTGAAGGGGATAAAAAAAGGTACAAGAACAGGTGCTCCAAAAACAAAATCCTAAACCATGTTTGGACTTGAGCTATGAGTGATTTCAATCATGAGCAGTGATAAGTGACTAATAAATAATTCACAGAGCAGGTTAGGTGTAATGGGATGAGACCTGAGGTACTTTATGTGGGGGGTACATACAGGCTATATCTATTTACATCTGATACTAGTCTGAGGGGTTATGAAATAATGAAAACTTTCAGCTTAGCTGGAATTCCACTACTTCCTACGTCCAGGCCTTGTGGTGGTGAAGAGTGTAAACAAAATGGGTAAAATCTCCATCCTGCTGTAATTCTACTTACTTTGTGCATTGATGTAGTTTCCAGTAGCCATTTTTCAACCATTGGTCTTTTGCTTGTTGTTCAATATTTTGTTTTTTCTTAATTCTGAACCTATTACTATCACTAGGCTTACCTATGGGTAGTTTGAAAGAAGAGGACCCGTGGGTGGAGGTGAGGGGCGGGGAGAGATATCAAACAAGCCCAGCAGTTCCAAAGGTGTTCTGTACCACCCAACAGTACATACACATCTAGAACTGTGGCCAGAATACACTTTGGCAGATGGAAACTCTTTAATTCCCCAAAGTAGGCTGCTACTTCCAATATTAGGATGACTAACCGGAATGCTGGATGCTTCAGAAGCACTTAGTCACATACTTTCAGTGGTATTAAAGAGGGAATTCCAGCGTGACAAGAGCCAGCATGGTCTGATTTGCTGTAACGAGTGTAGCCATCTAAGATTGCTACCTGCAAAGGACCATGGGAATTATGGCCAACCCAGGACTCAGACAGATACACAGCCTATGTGTATCTAAAACACAGGTAACCAGACCTGACCGAAACCCCCGCTCGTTTACATTTTAATGGCCCATTTACCCAGGACAATAGAACTCCAATCAAGCAACCAGTACAGCCACAGACTGATCGGCACCACTCCCTTTACTCAGAAAGCACAACTGCCAAGGTCAATGACCGCTAAGGACCCGCCCAGCCACCAAGGCACCCGCCCCGTTATTGGCTGAAATTGAAGAGACTGATCAGAGCCCTGTCGAACTATTGGGTCCAAGGTTAAGGACCGCCCCAAAGAGCGCAAAATCCCAGGGGGGTAAAAGAGAGCACAGCCATGTGTTCTGTCTCTCTTGGATCCGGCCTGTGCCTAACCCAATTGCAGCAGGAACAGCCAGCTAAGTTCAAGACCAACGATCGCTACCTGACGGATGAGCCCAGCAGAGACAGAGCCACTTTCTTCGAACCAGCCAAGTGAAATCCAGATAAAGGCCTTTCTCCATTTGCACAGTGCTGGTAGCCCTGAAGTTAAGTATAGGTTATTGTAGCTGATAGGTGTAGTTTAACTCATAGAATTTCATAGAATTTACAGTGCAGAAGGAGGCCATTCGGCCCATCGAGTCTGCACCGGCTCTTGGAAAGAGCACCCTACCCAAGGTCAACGCCTCCACCCTATCCCCATAACCCAGTAACCCCACCCAACACTAAGGGCAATATTGGACACTAAGGGCAATTTATCATGGCCAATCCACCTAACCTGCACATCTTTGGACTGTGGGAGGAAACCGGAGCACCCGGAGGAAACCCACGCACACACGGGGAGGATGTGCAGACTCCGCACAGACAGTGACCCAAGCCGGAATCGAACCTGGGACCCTGGAGCTGTGAAGCAATTGTGCTATCCACAAGGCTACCGTGCTGCCCCTAACATCTAGATGTTAACAACTCGTTGTAGATATTGTGTTTGCATGTTGAGATAACTCTTGTGTATGTAAATAAACCATCTTTTGAACTAACTAACTGGTTGAGTGGTCATTTGATCGATATAAGGGAAAGGCTTGTGGTTCACCGAGATACATAAATAAAGCAACACTAGCACCAGGATACCTGGCATTTCTGCAATCTCTGACACGCCTACCTGGCAATGACTTTTGGGAAATGCATACACTCGCTCCAGTACAACCGAGTCAGATGTAGATCCAAGCTCAAAACCAGCTCAGAAAAACACAGCCTCCACCAGCGACCATCAACTGAAGGGTCAGGTACTGGGCTACTACATCACTGTTATATGGAATCATGCCTGTACCTTGATTTCTTTTTGGGTCTATATCTTCTTTGTCCCCTGTCCTTCCAACCTCAGCAAAGACTGATAATGGAATTTTAAGGCTTTCAAAAGCTTTGAGAACTTATGTCACCCGATGAATACACTCCCTTTTAATTATCCTCATCTCAAATTTGCCTATAGTTTTCGGCCCCAACCACTCAGACGTTCACATCATCCAAACAAACCTGTATCATTAATGATGCCAATCATTTCCATTTGAGTTTATTATAAAGCTGCTCATCACCTGTCAGCTCTAAACTCTGGCAAAGGAGGAAGATCCAGACTGGTGTCTTCGAAAAATGGAAAGAATTGACATCTTCAGTGCTCCATTGACGGAGCTACAAGAATGGCATTGCAGTGTATCAGCACTGGACTGTGAGCTAATGAAGGGTTGTGTAACATGAAGGGGCCTGAGGTGAAGGAATTTTGAGAATTGAAACATTCCTGGTGTGCACATAATAGGCAAGAGCAACCTCTGTAAAAAGGCCAACACTTCCTCAGAACGTAAAGATTCAGGCAGAAATCCATGGTGCTGGGGAACTGGAAAGTTAACCAGAAACTTTATTAACTTTGAAACGGCAATAGAAGGGCAAGATGAGAAATTGAACACACAAGCTGGACACCAACAGATCTGCGAGAAGAAGGAAAAGTGGATCTGGAGTAATAGTAACTGATCAGGCACATTTGAGGATGGTGGCTGCCACTGAACAAATAGGGAGGGATTAAAGGGAAGTAAAGATTGGCTGATGTTGGGTGGTGGGTGGAGGGATGGAGGAGGAAGAGAAATACTTTCTGTTCAAAAAGTATTTCTTCATATTTTCTCCTAAAATTAATTAGTCTGATGTTCTGAAAAATAGTGCAGACATCCAATTGGACAATACTACAAGGTTAACATACATCATTGCTCAAGATGTATATATGAGTATACTTATGAGTATGTTTAGTTAAGTATGAGTATACTTAATTTAGTTTAATGATATTACCCTTTGTGATCTTATACGTATGAGCACAAAGCAACATTCCCTCCCTCAATTCTACCTCCGAGATGTAACTGCACCTTTTTACATAACACACTAGCATTTTGCCAGGTTAATGCAGAACGCATGCATCATATAGAAGAATAGCCAACAATACAGAATGTTAAGTGTCAGAAACAGGCTGATTTCTAAAAAATTAAATTTTTAAAAACTGCCTCTTTAGCCTGCTTATATAATCAAATTGGAAGTGCGAATGAATCTGAACAAGCCAGCTGAATACCTCACCAGAACCGCTAACTTCCTCATCAAATACCTGTAAAATGTTAAAGTCAGAGTACATCAATGTAACAGGCGAGTGCTATCAGGTTCTGATCAGAAAGAAAAGCAGTAAAAGGAAAGCAAATTAACAGATATGAAAAATGGGAATTGGTATTTACTTACTGGCTCACCCGATTTACCCACTAGTCCAGGTTGACCCGGGGGCCCACGTGATGCTGGGGAGCCAACAATGTTTGGATTCATCAATTCTGATTGAGCAGAGATACCTGGTGGTCCTGGCAATCCTGGAGGGCCAGGTGGCCCAGGGAGACCCTAGAAAACAGAATGGCACACAATAAACTTGTAGTATGGGAGCCAGTCGTTATGATACTGGACTAACAATCCGGAAAACACGAGTCGATAATCACACCATGGCAGTCTGAGAACTTGAATTAAGCTTCAAAAAACAAAAACGAAATCAGCAAACAAAAAGCTGATAGCATGGAGCTGTTGAATTAAATTGGCAACTAGTTCAATAACATGTCAGGAAGTCTGAGCCCTTACCGGTCTGGCCCCATTGTGACTCTCTTAACTGCTCTTTGAAGTGTCCTAGAAAGCTACTTAATTGTATGAACTGCAACCCGTGATTCAAGAACACAGCCCCCACTACTTTCCCGGTTAACTGAGGAATGGGCAATAAATACTGGCCTTGCTAGTCATGCCCATGTCCAGAATGATTGAAAGCAAACTAAATAATTTATCCCAGCTAGTAACTTCCGGGAGGAGAAGTGACGCACATTCAATGCAAGATCAATAATATAGTAAAGATTTAGAAAGGCAGAAGAGTGTGGCTGATCCAATTCAGTTTCCGGTCAATAGTAATCCCCAGGATGTTGATACTGGGGCAATTAAGTGATGGTAATGCCACTGAATGTCAAGGGGAGATGCTTAGATTCTCTCTTTTTGAAGTTGGTCGTTGCCTGGTACTTTGAGGTATGAATGTTACTTGCCACTTATCAGTCCAAGTTCAAAGGCATAGGGTGCGATTTTCCCACCGTGCCAGGCGTGAAGGGTGAATAGCGGGAGAGCCTCAAGTTGGACTTCGCATCAGGAATGAGACCTCACGCAAGTCACAACTCACAGCGCCCAGTACGATCTGGATCATGCCTACGCTGGGTGCGATCCAGATAACGATATTTATATGCGGCAAAAATATCCCAATGCCGTATTCACCTGGTGCCGGGGGGTCAATGCCACACCTGCGAGGCCTCAACCAGGCGCCGATTAGTACTGATTTCCACATGGCACCTCAGGGTGGGGGGGGGGTTCCTGCAGGCCAATAGAGCCCCCCCCCCCCCCCAGTGGTTGGGGATAGGGCAGGGTAGTACTCTGGCACTCCCCAGTACCTTGGCACTGCCAGTTGGCACCCTGGCAGTTTCACTAGGGCACCTGATTTGTACTGCTAGGTTGCCAGGGAACTGCCAGGGTGCCGGCTGGCAGTGCCAAGGTGCCCAGATTCCAGGTTGGCATTCTCAAAGGTGGGGGCCTGGGGGGTTGAGGAAGCTGGAGGATGGTTGCGGAGGTGAGAAGCAGTCCTGAAAGCGGGAGTTCCTGAAAAGGGGGGACCAGTGTAGAGATAGCGACAACCTTTTGCCCCGATCTGTGAGGAGCCTGTCCTGTGGGCAAGTTCAAAGTGTGGCCTCTGTGGTGATGTGCGTCACTGTAAATACATGTAAGCTAGACAGACACTAGAGGGAGCACCAGAAACATCACACACACACACTCAACCAATAGATAAGTTAGATGGGAGGCGACCAATGGACATTCACGATACACAAGGAGGTGACACGACCACATTACACCAACCCATATATAAAGGACACCACACACATGATCAACCCTTTTGGCCAGTGGAGACAGTCAGTGAGGAGAGGCACAGGGTTGATTCATTATCACACCCACCATGTGGAAGACAGCAGATGGTTAGTCAGTTTAGGTAGCTACAATAGGGTTAGCAGTAGTGTTGAAGTCAAGTTATAAAAGTGTACACAGTGTAAATAAATGAGTTGAAGTTATTTACACGTATCGACCTTCCTTGACAAATGCAACACAAGGAAGCCGCTTATGTTACAAAGGAAACATAACAAAACAGCCTCAACGGGGAGAAAGTCCGCAACACCCTAAAACCCCCCAGCTAAATGCCATTGAATAACGGTGTCAATCTTGGCATTGCAGCTGTCCTGAAACACCCCGCCAAACGCACCCAAAACTGAAATACTTCCGGTGAATCACATCCATGCAATTTCAAATTAGAATTTTAACCACAATAAGTCAGTTTTAAATTGCATTATTTTAACTAGTTCCACTTGAACATTATATTGCACTTTGCCGCAGGAATTCTGTTTTACCACCATTTCATGCCTGACAAGCGTGGCATTACTTGTCCTGATTGCTAGCATTTTGGAGAGGCCTCCCCGCTCCCATACCCTCCGATTCCCCGACCCTCTCCTGCCCTCCCACCCGCCCACTTTCTGGCTCCCCTACCATCTTATTCCCTACTCTTCCACTCCCCTACCATCCCATTTCCGCTACCCTCCCGCTCGCTGATCCTCCCGCTCGCTGGCCCCCCCGCTCGCTGGCCCTCCCGCTCGCTGATCCTCCCGCTCGCTGATCCTCCCGCAC
The DNA here is from genome assembly GCF_047496885.1 of Scyliorhinus torazame. Classification (NCBI taxonomy): domain Eukaryota; kingdom Metazoa; phylum Chordata; class Chondrichthyes; order Carcharhiniformes; family Scyliorhinidae; genus Scyliorhinus; species Scyliorhinus torazame. The sequence goes on along the minus strand of NC_092717.1, from coordinate 68,653,098 downwards.
GCTGGCCCTCCCGCTCGCTGGCCCTCCCCCTCGCTGATCGTCCCCCTCGCTGGCCCTCCCCCTCGCTGGCCCTCCCGCTCGCTGGCCCTCCCGCTCACTGATCCTCCCCCTCGCTGATCCTCCCGCTCGCTGGCCCTCCCCCCCGCTGGCCCACCCCCTCGCTGGCCCACCCCATCGCTGGCCCTCCCACTCGCTGCCCCTGCCCCTCGCTGACCCTCCCGCTCGCTGACCCTCGGCGCTCGCTGACCCTCGGCGCTCGCTGACCCTGGTGCTCGCTGACCCTGGTGCTCGCTGACCCTCGGCGCTCGCTGACCCTCGGCGCTCGCTGACCCTCGGCGCTCGCTGACCCTGGTGCTCGCTGACCCTCGGCGCTCGCTGACCCTCGGCGCTCGCTGACCCTCGGCGCTCGCTGACCCTGGTGCTCGCTGATCCTCCGCCTCGCTGATCCTCCCCCTCGCTGATCCTGCCGCTCGCTGATCCTGCCGCTCGCTGATCCTTCCGCTCGCTGATCCTCCCGCTCGCTGATCCTCCCGCTCGCTGATCCTCCCGCTCGCTGATCCTCCCGCTCGCTGATCCTCCCGCTCGCTGATCCTCCCCCTCGCTGATCCTCCCCCTCGTTGATCCTCCCGCTCGCTGATCCTCCCCCTCGCTGATCCTCCCCCTCGCTGATCCTGCCGCTCGTTGATCCTCCCGTTCGCTGATCCTCCCGCTCGCTGATCCTCCCCCTCGCTGATCCTCCCCCTCGCTGATCCTCCCGCTCGCTGACCCTCTCGCTCGTTGATCCTCCCGTTCGCTGATCCTCCCGCTCGCTGATCCTCCCGCTCGCTGATCCTCCCCCTCGCTGATCCTCCCGCTCGCTGACCCTCTCGCTCGTTGATCCTCCCCCTCGCTGATCCTCCCGCTCGCTGATCCTCCCGCTCGCTGATCCCCCCGCTCGCTGATCCCCGCGCTCGCTGACCCTCCCGCTCGCTGAACCCTCACGCTCGCTGACCCTCCCGCTCGCTGACCCTCCCGCTCGCTGACCCTCCCGCTCGCTGACCCTCCCGCTCGCTGACCCTCCCGCTCGCTGACCCTCCCGCTCGCTGACCCTCCCGCTCGCTGACCCTCCCGCTCACTGACCCTCCCGCTCGCTGACCCTCCCGCTCGCTGACCCTCCCGCTCGCTGACCCTCCCGCACGCTGACCCACCCGCTCGCTGACCCTCCCGCTCGCAGATCCTCGCGCTCACTGACCCTCCCACTCATTGTCCCTCCCATTCCTCCCACTCACTGATCCTCCCACTCGTTGATCCTCCCACTCAATGACTCCCCCACTCGCTGACCCTCCCACTCGCTGATCCTCCCACCCGCTGATCCTCCCACCCGCTGACCCTCCGACTCGCTGACCCTCCCACTCGCTCATCGTCCCACTCGCTGATCCTCCCACTCGCTGACCCTCCCACTCGCTGATCCTCCCACTCGCTGATCCTCACACTCACTGACCCTCCCATTCCTCCAACTCGCTGATCCTCCCAATCGCTGATCCTCCCACTCACTGACCCTCCCAATCACTGATCCTACCACTCACTGACCCTCCCACTCGCTGACCCTCCCACTCCTCCCACTCGCTGATCCTCCCACTCGCTGATCCTCCCACTCGCTGACCCTCCCACTCGCTGACCCTCCCACTCACTGACCCTACCACTCACTGACCCTCCCACTCGCTGACCCTCCCATTCCTCCCACTCGCTGATCCTCCCACTCGCTGATCCTCCCACTCGCTGACCCTCCCACTCGCTGACCCTCCCACTCGCTGATCCTCCCACTCACTGATCCTCCCACTCACTGACCCTCCCACTCACTGACCCTCCCATTCCTCCCACTCGCTGATCCTCCCACTCGCTGATCCTCCCACTCGCTGACCCTCCCACTCGCTGACCCTCCCATTCCTCCCAGTCGCTGATCCTCCCACTCGCTGATCCTCCCACTCGCTGATCCTCCCACTCGCTGATCCTCCCACTCGCTGACACTCCCAGTCGCTGACACTCCCAGTCGCTGACCCTCCACTCGCTGAACCTCCCACTCGCTGAACCTCCCACTCGCTGACCCTCCCACTCGCTGACCCTCCCATTCCTCCCACAGTCGCTGATCCTCCCACTCGCTGATCCTCCCATTCCTCCCACAGTCGCTGACCCTCCCACTCGCTGATCCTCCCACTCGCTGATCCCTCCGACTCGCTGATCCTCTCACTCGCTGATTCTCCTACTCGCTGCTCCTCCCACTCACTGACCCTCCCACTCCACCAACTCCTCCCACTCACTGACCCTCCCACTCCTCCCACTCATTGACCCTCCCACTCCTCCCTCGCACTGATCTTCCCAATCGCTGATCCTCCCACTCGCTGAAACTGCCACTCGCTCACCCTCCCACTCGCTCACCCTCCCACTCGCTCACCCTCCCACTCGCTCACCCTCCCACTCGCTCACCCTCCCACTCGCTCACCCTCCCACTCGCACACCCTCCCACTCGCACACCCTCCCACTCGCTCACCCTCCCACTCGCTCACCCTCCCACTCGCTCACCCTCCCACTCGCTCACCCTCCCACTCGCTCATCCTCCCACTCCCTGACCCTCCCACTCCCTGACCCTCCCACTCACTGACCCTCCCACTCACTGATCCTCCCACTCACTGACCCTCCCACTCACTGACCCTCCCACTCACTGACCCTCCCACTCACTGACCCTCCCACTCCTCCCACTCATTGTCCCTCCCATTCCTCCCACTCACTGATCCTCCCACTCGCTGATCCTCCCTCTCGCTGATCCTCCCACTCGCTGATCCTCCCACTCGCTGACCCTCCCACTCGCTGACCCTCCCACTCGCTGACCCTCCCACTCGCTGACCCTCCCATTCCTCCCACTCGCTGACTCTCCCACTCGTTGACCCTCCCACTCGCTGACCCTCCCACTCGCTGACCCTCCCACTCGCTGACCCTCCCACTCGCTGACCCTCCCACTCGCTGACCCTCCCACTCGCTGACCCTCCCACTCGCTGACCCTCCCACTCGCTGACGCTCCCACTCGCTGACCCTCCCACTCGCTGACCCTCCCACTCGCTGACCCTCCCACTCGCTGACCCTCCCACTCGCTGACCCTCCCACTCAATGACCCTCCCACTCCTCCCACTCATTGTCCCTCCCATTCCTCCCACTCAGTGATCCTCCCACTCGCTGACCCTCCCACTCGCTGACCCTCCCACTCGCTGACCCTCCCACTCGCTGACCCTCCCACTCGCTGACCCTCCCACTCGCTGACCCTCCCACTCGCTGACCCTCCCACTCGCTGACCCTCCCACTCGCTGACCCTCCCAATCGCTGATCGGCCCAGTCGCTGATCCTCCCACTCGCTGATCCTCCCACTCGCTGACCCTCCCACTCGCTGACCCTCCCACTCGCTGACCCTCCCACTCGCTGACCCTCCCACTCGCTGACCCTCCCACTCGCTGACCCTCCCACTCGCTGACCCTCCCACTCACTGACCCTCCCACTCACTGAACCTCCCACTCACTGAACCTCCCACTCACTGACCCTCCCACTCAATGACCCTCCCACTCAATGACCCTCCCACTCCTCCCACTCATTGTCCCTCCCATTCCTCCCACTCAGTGATCCTCCCACTCGCTGACCCTCCCACTCGCTGACCCTCCCACTCGCTGACCCTCCCACTCGCTGACCGTCCCACTCGCTGATCCTCCCACTCGCTGACCCTCCCACTCGCTGACCCTCCCACTCGCTGACCCTCCCACTCGCTGACCCTCCCACTCGCTGACCCTCCCACTCGCTGACCCTCCCACTCGCTGACCCTCCCACTCGCTGATCCTCCCACTCGCTGATCCTCCCAATCGCTGATCCTCCCACTCACTGACCCTCCCAATCACTGATCCTACCACTCACTGACCCTCCCACTCGCTGACCCTCCCACTCCTCCCACTCGCTGATCCTCCCACTCGCTGATCCTCCCACTCGCTGACCCTCCCGCTCGCTGACCCTCCCACTCACTGACCCTACCACTCACTGACCCTCCCACTCGCTGACCCTCCCATTCCTCCCACTCGCTGATCCTCCCACTCGCTGATCCTCCCACTCGCTGATCCTCCCACTCGCTGACCCTCCCACTCGCTGACCCTCCCACTCGCTGACCCTCCCACTCGCTGATCCTCCCACTCACTGATCCTCCCACTCACTGACCCTCCCACTCACTGACCCTCCCATTCCTCCCACTCGCTGATCCTCCCACTCGCTGATCCTCCCACTCGCTGATCCTCCCACTCGCTGACCCTCCCACTCGCTGACCCTCCCATTCCTCCCAGTCGCTGATCCTCCCACTCGCTGATCCTCCCACTCGCTGATCCTCCCACTCGCTGATCCTCCCACTCGCTGACACTCCCAGTCGCTGACACTCCCAGTCGCTGACCCTCCACTCGCTGAACCTCCCACTCGCTGAACCTCCCACTCGCTGACCCTCCCACTCGCTGACCCTCCCATTCCTCCCACAGTCGCTGATCCTCCCACTCGCTGATCCTCCCATTCCTCCCACAGTCGCTGACCCTCCCACTCGCTGATCCTCCCACTCGCTGATCCCTCCGACTCGCTGATCCTCTCACTCGCTGATTCTCCTACTCGCTGCTCCTCCCACTCACTGACCCTCCCACTCCACCAACTCCTCCCACTCACTGACCCTCCCACTCCTCCCACTCATTGACCCTCCCACTCCTCCCACTCATTGACCCTCCCACTCCTCCCTCGCACTGATCTTCCCACTCGCTGATCCTCCCACTCGCTGAAACTGCCACTCGCTCACCCTCCCACTCGCTCACCCTCCCACTCGCTCACCCTCCCACTCGCTCACCCTCCCACTCGCTCACCCTCCCACTCGCTCACCCTCCCACTCGCTCACCCTCCCACTCGCTCACCCTCCCACTCGCTCACCCTCCCACTCGCTCACCCTCCCACTCGCTCACCCTCCCACTCGCTCACCCTCCCACTCGCTCACCCTCCCACTCGCTGACCCTCCCACTCGCTGACCCTCCCACTCGCTGACCCTCCCACTCGCTGACCCTCCCACTCGCTGACCCTCCCACTCGCTGACCCTCCCACTCGCTGACCCTCCCACTCGCTGACCCTCCCACTCGCTGACCCTCCCACTCGCTGACCCTCCCAATCGCTGATCGGCCCAGTCGCTGATCCTCCCACTCGCTGATCCTCCCACTCGCTGACCCTCCCACTCGCTGACCCTCCCACTCGCTGACCCTCCCACTCGCTGACCCTCCCACTCGCTGACCCTCCCACTCGCTGACCCTCCCACTCACTGAACCTCCCACTCACTGACCCTCCCACTCAATGACCCTCCCACTCAATGACCCTCCCACTCAATGACCCTCCCACTCCTCCCACTCATTGTCCCTCCCATTCCTCCCACTCAGTGATCCTCCCACTCGCTGACCCTCCCACTCGCTGACCCTCCCACTCGCTGACCGTCCCACTCGCTGATCCTCCCACTCGTTGACCCTCCCACTCGCTGACCCTCCCACTCGCTGACCCTCCCACTCGCTGACCCTCCCACTCGCTGACCCTCCCACTCGCTGACCCTCCCACTCGCTGACCCTCCCACTCGCTGACCCTCCCAATCGCTGACCCTCCCACTCGCTGATCCTCCCACTCGCTGATCCTCCCACTCGCTGATACTCCCACTCGCTGACCCTCCCACTCGCTGACCCTCCCACTCGCTGACCCTCCCACTCGCTGACCCTCCCACTCGCTGACCCTCCCACTCGCGGACCCTCCCACTCGCGGACCCTCCCACTCCTCCCACTCATTGACACTTCTATTCCTCCCACTCACTGATCCTCCCACTCGCTGATCCTCCCACTCGCTGATCCTCCCACTCGCTGATCCTCCCACTCGCTGATCCTCCCACTCGCTGATCCTCCCACTCGCTGATCCTCCCTATCGCTGATCCTCTCATTCGCTGTTCCTCCCACTTGCTGATCTTCCCACTCGCTGATCTTCCCACTCACTGATCCTCCCACTCACTGATCCTCCCACTCACTGATCCTCCCACTCACTGATCCTCCCACTCGCTGACCCTCCCACTTGCTGGTCCTCCTGCTCCACCAAGTCTCCCCAACACCACCCCTGCAGCTCATTGCCCAACCTGCTCCCGACCTTTCTGCTCATTGCTTTTTTTTAATCACAGAGAGCGTTCAGGAGAGGGGAGCGGCAAACATGAGGGAACAGGCGAGGGAAGAGGTGACCAGAAGAGTAGGGAAATGGGAGGGTCAATAGTGGAAGTGTGTAAAAAATCAATTTAGGTTTAGATTGGGTTGTGAACAGAAGTCAAGCATCTGCTCTCGATGCAGTTCAGTTAAAGATCTGTCTGTAGACAGACTAGCAATTTCTTTCCAAAAGTTCAGAGTTAGTTGGTTCCTGGAAATCAAACTATGAAGACAGATTCTGAAGACTGCATTGTTCTGACAGGATTCAGGTCTATGTCTTAAATCAGTCTCAAAGAACATCTCTTCAGCAAGAATGTGTGGTCTGCTAACGATATTTAAAAGTGGATGTTGACCTGAGATTGGTTTGCATTGTTTAAGGAGTTTGTATTGTTTATGGTGTAATTGTAAGCTATTTTCTTCTGTAATGTTAAAGATATTTTAATACTGTGTTGGTAATAAAGTTTGTTTTAAGATACCATATCCTGATTTATAAGAAATCACTCCTGGAAAGAGGTAGCCTTTCCTCACAGTCTTACAAAATTAAAATAAAATATTGGGGTTTCTATCCCGTATCCTCGCCATTGGGGCCTGGTCCTCCCGGTCATAATACAGGACATACCTGGGCATTTTTCAAATTGCCGATGTTGGAGCTGTACTGAAACAGTTTGGCTCGGGGTGCAGCAAGTTCTGAGCACAAGTCTTCAGCATTATTGCTGGAACATTATCAGGGCCCATAACCTTTGCAGTGTCCAGTGCCTTCAGCCGTTTCTTGATATCACGTGGGGTGAATAGAATTGGCTGAAGACTGGCATTTATGAAGCTGGGGACCTCAGAGGAGGGAAAGGAGTAATATCATTTGTTTTCAAAAAGCAATGTAAATCAGAAGACTAATAATACATGAATCTTTTCATGACTATGCTTCTGATGACAGGAATGCATACTGGGAAAACATGTACGACTTTCATCCTTCCTACTGCCAGCCAATTCCTGTCCTGCACAATAATGCAAAGTCAGGAACTGACGAATAAAGGAATAAAACGATTTGCAGATGTGAGGTTACAAATGACAGTGCAGTGGTGGTTAGGGGCCTGCTTGCTCCAATGGGTTGAAGGCCTTTTGGATATTATTGTTCTGGTTCTTCATCCGCAACCCTTCCTGCTCACACCCCAACTTACTCCACAAAGTTGCTGGCCCCTGACAACTGAGTCAAGTATATTAAAGGAGGGAGGGAAGAGAACCCGAAGGAAGCAGAGAGCGAAGCATGCGGACAAAAGGGGGGAGGACCATGCAGCTGCCTCTGCCCCTAACAATAAAAACTAAAAGCTCTAACAGAAAGAAGCGGAGCACAGTACATGGCACCCAGGGTACAAAGCAACACTAAGGGGGAGTCTAAACTACCAACGAGGGAAGGGGGGCGGATCTCATGTTAAAAGCATTGTAAATATTAGAAACAAACTTCTTTGTAAATATCAGATACACTTGAGCTGTTACTCTGTAAAAACTGGAAAATACCAATAAAAGTATTTTTTAAAAAGAGTATGTTCAAGAAGGAGGTTGATAGATTTCTACAAATTAAAAAACATCAAGGAATCTGGGGCCTCTGCAGGAAAATGGTGTTGAGGTAGATCAGCCACAATTTCATGAAATGGCGGAGCATGCTCGAAGGGCTGATTGGCCTCCTCCTGCTGCTTTTTCTCATGTTCTACTGTTCTCATGCCATACATTATTCACAAATGCCAGCAACCTGCATTAATGGCACAGTCTCATCCCAAATATTCAAACGTCCCTCTCAATGCTCCTCCTGAATCCCGGGACCTTTTCCCTCCCAACATACCATCTCAATTCCCACCCATTTTGGGCCTCAATCCCAAAGCTCCCAAATCTATAGCGCTTCATGGCCCCAGGTCATAATCCTTTTCCCAGTATTCCAAAAAACTTTCTATTCAATGTTCCTAGACATCCTGAATCTCCCTGCTGTTCAAATTACTGGTTTAATCTGGGAAACTGTGGGCAGAAAGGCTTGTTAAACACTAACATGGGCCAGAAACAGAGCAGTCGCACATCAGCTCCGATTCGCAACCTGCCCCCATCACTACTGAGGCTGTGAAATTTGGCAAATCTGCCATTTTTTTGTCAGAGTAAGATACCCACTCGTATTATCTCTGTGTCGTCTTCACTATCATCGAAACCAGAACCTTCTACACCAAGGATCCTCTGCAAGGAAAGAAAAATAATGCGATCAAAAGCTGGATTTGACAATATTTCCATCATCTATAGTATCAACTTCCCTCTGGCATGATTTGCTTCATTGTCCGATTTTATTTAATTTATTGATATTTATATAGTTTTCATGAGGAAGCATCCCAGTGTGTGATCCCTGCTTTTACATAGTGGTGACATAAAGTTCCATATTGAAGACTCCCCGGCTGGCTGGACTTTCCACTAGCTGCTTCCACACCCAAATCACTAATATGACCCTACTCTTTCTTTGTGCATCTCAACTTGTTCCACCCCCACTTGTCTCTCTCTTAAAATCCTCTTTTTCTACTGCACCCTCTATAAGCTTATTTTCAAGTATCTCACCGAGATATCCACACTGCCTTCCTTTCTGATCCTCTGTGATGATTGGCTCCTCATCTTTGGCGATTGCAATTCACAACTCACCCCCTCTCCTCTGACTTCAGCGTCACTGTGTCTCCCCTTAACTTGTCCCTCCTGCTACGAACAGGGGAGAGATGGGTAGAATGGTTCCCCAATGCACAATACAAAGAACAAAGAAAAGTATAGCACAGGAACAGGCCCTTCGGCCCTTCAAGCCCGTGCCGACATGATGCACTAACTAAAAAAAATTTCATGCCCTTACTCGGTTCATATCCCTCCCTATTCATATATCCATCCAGATGCCTCTTAAAGGTTGCTTATGTGCCTGCTTCCACCACATCCTCTGGTAGCATGTTCTAGGCACTCACCACTCTCTGCGTGATAAACCTACCCCGCACATCTCCCTTAAACGTCCCCCTCTCACTTTGAACCTGTGCCCCATTGTAATTGACACTTCCACCCTTAGAAAAAGCCTCTGACTATCTACCTGGTCTATGCCTCTCATAATATTGTCTATCAGGTCTCCCCTCAGCCTCCATCTTTCCAGTGAAAACAATCCTAGTTTATTCAATCTCTCCTCAAAGCCAACACCCTCAAGATCATGCAACATCCTGGTGAACCTTCTTTGCACTCTCTCCAAACTTCCATGTCCTTCTGATAATGTGGTGACCAGAACTGAACGCAGTACTCTAAATGCGGCCTAACCAAGGTTTATGTAGCTGCAACATGATTTCCAAACTCTTGTACTCAGTGCCCCGACTGATGAATGCAAGCATGCCATATGCCTTCTTAATCACCTCGGCTACTTGTGTTGCCACTTTTACGGAACTGCACGCCCAGATCTCTCTGTATGTTAATGTTCCTAAGGGTTCTGCTATTTACAGTATAATTCATACCTCGATTACATCCTCCAAAATGCATCACCTCGCATTTGTGTGGATTCAACTCTATCTGCCATTTCTGTGCCCAAGTCTCCAATCTATCTATATCCTGTTGTATCCTCTGACAATCCACGGCACTATCAGCAACTCCGTCAATCTTCGTGTCATCTGCAAACTTACTAATCAGACCGCCCACTTTTTCCTCCAGATAATTTATATATACTACAAACAACAGAGGTCCCAGCACTGATCCCTGTGGAACACACTAACTGCAGATCTCCATTCTGAAAAACACCCTTCCACCGCAACTCTTTGTCTTCTACAACCAAGCCAGTTCTGCATCCATCTGGCCAGCCCATCCCGAATCCCATGTAATTTTAGTTTTAGTGCCAGTCTGCATGTCAAATGCCTTACTAAAGTCCATATAAACTACATCCACAGCCCTTCCCTCAACAATTTTTTTTGTCACCTCTTCAAATAACTCAATCAAGTTGGTGAGACATGACCTTCCCCATACAAAACCATCCTGCCTGTCACTAACTAGTTCATTTTCCTCCAAATGTGCATACATCCTATCCCTCAGTATCTTTTCCAAATGTTTCCCCATCACTGATGTCTAGCTGACCGGCCTATAATTTGCTGGATTGTCCCTGCTTCCTTTCTTAAACAAGGGAACAACATTGGCTATTCTCCAGTCCTCTGGAATGTCGCCTGTGGTCAAAGAGGATTTAAAGATATCTGTTAAGGCCCCAGCTATTTCTGCCCTTGCCTCCCACAGTAACCTGAGATAGGTCCCATCCGGCCTCGGGGACTTATCTACCTTAATGCAATTTAGGATACTCAACAATTCCTTCTTTGATATATTGACATTCTCCAGAGTGTTCACACACCTATCCCTGACCACAAGATCCGTGATGTCCTTCTCCCTGGTAAATACCGAAACAAAGTACTCATTAAGGATTTCACCCACTTTGTTCCACGCATAACTTCCGTCCATTGTCCTTAAGTGGGCCTACCCTTTCTCTTGCTACACTCCGGTACCAATGACCTAACTTTCATTTGAAGAAAGAAAATCTTTTATTAAAGCTTCCATTTATGTGGCATTAATAATTATTAGTAAATTCACAAAAACAGAGTTATACATTGGGAGAAAAAGTATGGCCACATAATCAAGGCCCAAATCGTTCACAAAATTGGTACCCATATTTACTCACAGGTCTGTGTTTTCGCCCAGGTGGACCAGGAAGGCCAGGTGAACCAGGAGGACCTGGTAAACCAGAAATCCCAGGATCGCCCTGAGGAGAGAACGGGGTGATAATCAACCACAACATGAAATATTTTACTGAAATCAAGGTCACATAAACTCTAGAACAGGAAAATCTGCCCCATTAGCTCACCACAAGCACATCGGGCGATATTCGCCGACTCCCCGCCGGGTCGGAGAATTGCCGGGGGACGGCGTGAATCCCGCCCCCACCTGCTGCCGAATTCTCCGGCGCTGTGTATTTGGCGGGGGCGTGAATCGCGCCACGCCGGTCAGCGGCCGCCGGCAGCGGCCTCCCCGGATATTCTCCGGCCCGCGATGGGCCGAGTGGCCGCCCGTTTTCGGCCAGTCCCGCCGGCGTACATTACACCAGGTATTTGCCAGTGGGACCTGGCTGCGCTTGCGGCCTCCGGGGTCCTTGGAGGGGATCTGGCCCCAGGAGGTGCCCCCACAGTGGCCTGGCCCGCGATCGGGGTCCACCGATCCGCGGGCCGGCCTGTGCCGTGGGGGCATTGTATTCTTCTGCATCAGCCGCTGCGGTCCTCCGCGATGGCCGACGTGGAGATGAACAACCCCCTGCGCATGCGCTGGGATGACGCCAGCACACGCTGGCGCTCCCGCGCATGCGCCAACTAGCGCCGGCCAGCGGAGGCTCTTCGGCGCCGGTTGTCGTGGCGCCAAGCCCCTTCCCCACCGGCCGGCATGGCGCAAACCACTCCGGTGCCGGCCTAGGCCCTGAAGGTGCGGAGGATTTTGCACCTTTGGCGCGGCCCGACGCCGTAGTGGTTCAAGCCACTCTTTCCCACCGGAGTTGCCCACCCCGCCGATTCCCGCAGAATCCCACCCAATATCTTTCCACCTGGAATCCTTTGAATTTCTCATGCACATAAAACATTTTTCCGAACTGTTCTGTGGTTAGGAAACCAGCTGCTCAGATTGTAACTGTGAATAATTAGGATCAAAGTGCGTTCTTGCCTCTTTGGTGAAATAACACTTATTATGAATTTGAGTCCATTTACTCCTCACAGTATTGCCTAATTGTGGAATCTTTTCATCAAAGTATAAATTTCATGGGATGCATTGTGTTTGACTGTTGCTGGAGATGGTACCTGAGGGGCATCAGCTTTCTTGGAAGGGAGGTGAGCTATCTTTCCCAACGGGATATAAAAATCAGATGGGAAGTGTGGAGCATTAGAATCATAGAATCATAGAAGTTTACAGCATGGAAACAGGCCCTTCGGCCCAACCAGTCCATGCCGCCCAGTTTTTACCATTAAGCTAGTCCCAGTTGCCCGCACTTGGCCCATAACCCTCTATACCCATCTTACCCATGTAACTATCTAAATGCTTTTTAAAAGACACAATTGTACCCGCCTCTACTACTACCTCTGGCAGCACATTCCAGACACTCACTACCCTCTGAGTGAAGAAATTGCCCCTCTGGGCCCTTCTGAATCTCTCCCCTCTCACCTTAAACCTATGCCCTCTAGTTTTAGACTCCCCTACCTTTGGGAAAAGATGTTGACTATCTACCTTATCTATGCCCCTCATTATTTTATAGACCTCTATAAGATCACCCCTAAGCCTCCTACGCTCCAGGGAAAAAAGTCCCAGTCTATCCAGCCTCTCCTTATAACTCAAACCATCAAGTCCCGGCAACATCCTAGTAAATCTTTTCTGCACTCTTTCTAGTTTAATAATATCCTTTGCATTGTAAGATAACTGTTTGTCAAACTGTTCTGAAGTTTGCTTAGACTGCCAATGATGTCTCTTTACATTGTAGGAGCATTTATCTTTAACTTTTGCCTACCGGGGAGAAGAGCTAGACAATTTAAGGTATCACTGGGCTATTAAATGCGAGACGACCTTGAAGAAATGGGCAGTTTAGTCATTCATATAAAATTACATCGAAGAGGGAGAAATCATGTGGCTGCATTTTCGCGAGCTCATCTTTTAATCCTTGTTTATATCCCTGCGCACATCTCTTTTCTGTCTTATTTCGGTTTGCATAAATTTTTGGTCAATGTTTCTGTGCATTTGAGTCGAGGCAATGTTCTTATATATCCTCGTTGATTTGTGGCGGCTGAGGGGAGTTGAGGCAAGTCAACCACATGACCCAAACCAACCACGTGGTGTTCAGCCTGTCCATCATCCTAAGTACCTGTGGGGAGAAAAGGTAAAAGACCGGGCCATTGGGTGACACGGTGGCACAGTCGTTAGCACTGCTGCCTCTGACGTTAAGGACTCGGGTTCGATCCTGGCCCCGGATCACTATCCGTGTAGAGTTTGCACATTCTCCCCTGTCTGCCTGGGTCTCGCCCCCACAACCCAAAGATCTGCAGGTTAGGTGGGTTAGCCACGCTAAATTGCCCCTTAATTGGAAAAATTATAATTGGGTACTCTAAATATATTTTTTAAAAGATGCGGCCTTTCCGGGCCCACACCAAGGCCAATCTCAGTGTGGCTAGACCGTGGGGGTGTGAGGCTTCACCAGTGAAACAGAAATGCCCGAGCCACCGCCGGAGCGACAGGTTCCATTCACCCCCCACCGACCACACCAGAAGGTGAACTCAACCTCGCCGACCCACGAGACCAGACCGGCCCATGTACAACCCCCCCCCCACAGTGAGCCTGACACTGCCACCATCATCCATGACTCCTCCGAAGGTAACCACTTATCTTACGTAAAGCCAGCCCTCCCATCCAAGAGCAACCGCTGACCCAGGAAGCAGGGAAAATGCACCTGTCTGAAGGTGAGACTTAAATTACATGTCTTTAAGTACCCCAGCGTACTCCTGGCGAACGTCCAAGCGATTGAGAACAAGCTGGATGACCTCAACGCTAGAATTACCTCACGAGAGAGAAGTGAGGAACTGCTGTGTGCTCTCTTCACCGAGACATTGCTTTTATTTTCCTCACACTATAAACAAAGGATAACCAGGTTGCCACTCCGTAGGTTACTTAACCAGTTGTCAGAGTTTATTTACAGAGGTGTTGCTTGCTCACAGTCTAAGTTGGGAGTAGAGGGAAAATCTCCCAAGTGCCTCTGATGATGTCACCATATAATCATGTGACACACTATACAGAGGGTATTGGTCACAATATATATCAGTTATGATACCAGATTAATGATCCAGTGAATAGAATTCAAAGCCCGCCAAGGTATTTTCAAAATTTCAATTCACTTTTAGTTTGCGAGATCCAGCAGGGCTGTGAAACTATCATGAAAAACCACTGATTCACTACTATCATCCAGGAAAGGAAAATTGCCTCGCCTATTCAGTCCGGTCTATGTGACTCCACCTCATATCAATGTTGTTGACTTTTAATTGATCTCTGAAGGTGCTCGCAAGCCACTCACGAGCATCATATTGCTACCAGTGGTCCAAATAGAGGGCTCATTCAGGACAAGGAGTGATGGTTAATAAATGCTGGCCTTGCCAACAACATTTACATCCCCCACCGAGAGTTAATTTTTAGAACATCTCCTGTTCTCATCCAAGGGCATCAAATCTGTGGTAATTCTTATCTCCATTGGCCTTTCCTTCCTCCTGCAACATGCAGTTTTTCAAAGCCCAATTGGCATCACCACTTCCAGATTCATCCTTTCCTTTCTATTATCTGCTTCAAGTTTGGTCATGTCTTGCCCCCATGGATCCTTCTTTGAAGCTGCTCGACAAAATGAACCATTAGATGTACCTTCGCTCCTTTGAGTCCTGGATCGCCTTTTGTTCCTCTAAATCCCTGAGATCCTTCTTTACCCTGAATTTAAATAAAAATAAAGATACATTTAAAAAACATATTTATTTAGAACATAGAACAGAGAACATAGAAAAATACAGCACAGAACAGGCCCTTCGGCCCACAATGTTGTGCCGAACCTTTGTCCTAGATTAATCATAGATTATCATTGAATTTACAGTGCAGAAGGAGGCCATTCGGCCCTTTGAGTCTGCACCGGTTCTTGGAAAGACCCAAGGTCAACACCTCCACCCAACACTAAGGGCAATTTTGGACACTAAGGGCAATTTATCATGGCCAATCCACCTAACCTGCACATCTTTGGACTGTGGGAGGAAACAGGAGCACCCGCAGGAAACCCACGCACACACGGGGAGGATGTGCAGACTCCGCACAGACAGTGACCCAAGCCGGAATCGAACCTGGGACCCTGGAGCTGTGAAGCAATTGTGCTATCCACAATGCAACCGTGCTGCCCTTAAGAACAAATTAATCTACACTATATCATTCTACCGTAATCCATGTACCTATCCAATAACTGCTTGAAGGTCCCTAATGTTTCTGACTCAACTACTTCCACAGGCAGTGCATTCCATGCCCCCACTACTGTCTGGGTAAAGAACCTACATCTGACATCCCCCCTATATCTTCCACCATTCACCTTAAATTAATGTCCCGTTGTAATGGTTTGTTCCACCTGGGGAAAAAGTCTTTGACTGTCTACTCTATCTATTCCCCTGATCATCTTATAAACCTCTATCAAGTCGCCCCTCATCCTTCTCCGTTCTAATGAGAAAAGGCCTAGCAAACTCAACCTTTCCTCGTAAGACCTACTCTCCATTCCAGGCACAATCCTGGTAAATCTTCTTTGCACCTTTTCCAAAGCTTCCACATCCTTTCTAAAATGAGGCGACCAGAACTGTACACAGTACTCCAAATGTGGCCTTACCAAAGTTTTGTACAGCTGCATCATCACCTCACGGCTCTTCAATTCAATCCCTCTGTTAATGAACGCTAGCACACCATAGGCCTTCTTCACAGCTCTATCCACTTGAGTGGCAACTTTCAAAGAAGTATGAACAGAGACCCAAAGATCTCTCTGCTCCTCCACATTGCCAAGAACTCTACTGTTAACCCTGTATTCCGCATTCATATTTGTCCTTCCAAAATGGACCACCTCACACTTTTCAGGGTTAAACTCCATCTGCCACTTCTCAGCCCAGCTCTGCATCCTATCTATGTCTCTTTGCAGCCGACAACAGCCCTCCTTACTATCCACAACTCCACCAATCTTCGTATCGTCTGCAAATTTACTGACCCACCCTTCAACTCCCTCATCCAAGTCATTAATGAAAACCACAAACGGCAGAGGACCCAGAACTGATCCCTGCGGTACACCACTGGTAACTGGGATCCAGGCTGAATATTTGCCATCCACCACCACTCTCTGACTTTTATCGGTTAGCCAGTTCGTTATCCAACTGGCCAAATTTCCCACTATCCCATGCCTCCTTACTTTCTGCATAAGCCTACAATGGGGAACGTTATCAAATGCCTTACTAAAATCCACGTACACTACATCCACTGCTTTACCTTCATCCACATGCTTGGTCACCTCCTTAAAGAATTCAATAAGACTTGTAAGGCAAGACCTACCCCACACAAATCCGTGCTTACTGTCCCGAATCAAGCAGTGTCTTTCCAGATGCTCAGAAATCCTATCCTTCAGTACCCTTTCCATTACTTTGCCAACCACCGAAGTAAGACTAACTGGCCTGTAATTCCCAGGGTTATCCCTCGTCCCTTTTTTGAACAGGGGCACGACATTCACCACTCTCCAATCCCCTAGTACCACCCCTGTTGACAGTGAGGATGAAAAGATCATTGCCAACGGCTCTGCAATTTCATCTCTTGCTTCCCATAGAATCCTTGGATATATCCCGTCAGGCCCGGGGCTCTTGTCTATCCTCAAGTTTTTCAAAATGCCCAACACATCTTCCTTCCTAACAAGTATTTCCTCGAGCTTACCAGTCTGTTTCACACTGTCGTCTCCAACAATATGGCCCCTCTCATTTGTAAATACAGAAGAAAAGTTCAAGTTCAAGAGTTCAAGACCTCTCCTATCTCTTCAGACTCAATACACAATCTCCCGCTACTGTCCTTGATCGGACCTACCCTCGCTCTAGTCATTCTCATATTTCTCACATATGTGTAAAAGGCCTTGGGGTTTCCTTGATCATACCCGCCAAAGATTGTTCATGCCCTCTTAGCTCTCCAAATCCCTTTCTTCAGTTCCCTCCTGGCTATCTTGTATCCCTCCAGCGCCCTGTCTGAACCTTGTTTCCTCAGCCTTACATAAGTCTCCTTTTTCCTCTTAACAAGACATTCAACCTCTCTTGTCAACCATGGTTCCCTCACTCGACCATCTCTTCCCTGCCTGACAGGGACATGCATATCAAGGACACGTAGTACCTGTTCCTTGAACAAGTTCCACATTTCACTTGTGTCCTTCCCTGACAGCCTATGTTCCCAACTTATGCACTTCAATTCTTGTCTGACAACATCGTATTTACCCTTCCCCCAATTGTAAACCTTGCCCTGTTGCACGCACCTATCCCTCTCCATTACTAAAGTGAAAGTCACAGAATTGTGGTCACTATCTCCAAAATGCTCCCCCACTAACAAATCTATCACTTGCCCTGGTTCATTACTAAGTACCAAATCCAATATTGCCTCCCCTCTGGTCGGACAATCTACATACTGTGTTAGAAAAGATTCCTGGACACACTGCACAAACATCACCCCATCCAAACTATTTGATCTAAAGAGTTTCCACTCAATGTTTGGGAAGTTAGTCACCCATGACTACTACCCTGTGACTTCTGCACCTTTCCAAAATCTGTTCTTAATCTGTTCCTCCACATCTCTGCTACTATTGGGGGGCCGAGAGAAAACTCCTAACAAGGTGACTGCTCCTTTCCTATTTCTGACTTCAACCCATACTACCTCAGTAGGCAGATACTCCTCGAACTGCCTTTCTGCAGCTGTTGTACTATCTCTAATTAACAATGCCACCCCCCACCTCTTTTACCACCCTCCCTAATCTTATTGAAACATCTATAACCAGTGACCTCCAACAACCATTTCTGCCCCTCTTCTATCCAAGTTTCCGTGATGGCCACCACATAGTAGTCCCAAGTACCGATCCATGCCTTAAGTTCACCCACCTTATTCCTGATGCTTCTTGCGTTGAAGTATACACACTTCAACCCATCTCCGTGCCTGCAAGTACTCTCCTTTGTCAGTGTTCCCTTCCCCACTGCCTCACTACACGCTTTGGCGTCCTGAATATCGGCTTCCTTAGTTGCTGGACTACAAATCCGGTTCCCATTCCCCTGCCAAGGAGTACTCCATCCCGAAGAGTACTAGAAAGCCTCCCTCCCAGGATATTGGTGCCCCTCTGATTCAGATGCAACCCATCCTGCTTGTACAGGTCCCACCTTCCCCAGAATGCGCTCCAATTATCCAAATATATGAAGCCCTGCCTCCTACACCATTCCTGCAGCCACGTGTTCAACTGCACTCTCTCCCTATTCCTAGCCTCGCTATCACGTGGCACCAGCAACAAACCAGAGATGACAACTCGATCTGTCCTGTCTTTTAACTTCCAGCCTAACTCCCTAAACTCGTTTATTACCTCAACACCCCTTTTCCTACCTACGTCGTTGGTACCAATGTGCACCACGACTTCTGGCTGCTCGAGGGGCCCCCTTAAGGATCCTGAAGACACAATCCGAGACATCCCTGGCCCTGGCACCCGGGAGGCAACATACCTTCCGGGAGTCTCGCTCGCGACCACAGAATCTCCTATCTATTCCCCTAACCATTGAATCTCCTACTACTATTGCATTTCTATTCTCCCCCCTTCCCTTCTGAGCCTCAGAGCCAGACTCAGTGCCAGAGACCTGGCCGCTAGGGCCTTTCCCCGGAGGTCACCCCCCCAACAGCATCCAAAACGGTATACTTGTTTTGAAGGGAAACGGCCACGACGGATCCCTGCACTGTCTGCCTGTTTAGAACATAGAACGATACAGCGCAGTACAGGCCCTTCAGCCCACGATGTTGCACCGAAACAAAAGCCATCTAACCTACACTATGCCATTATCATCCATATGTTTATCCAATAAACTTTTAAATGCCCTCAATGTTGGCGAGTTCACTACTGTAGCAGGTAGGGCATTCCACGGCCTCACTACTCTTTGCGTAAAGAACCTACCTCCGACCTCTGTCCTATATCTATTACCCCTCAGTTTAAAGCTATGTCCCCTCGTGCCAGCCATTTCTATCCGCGGGAGAAGGCTCTCACTGTCCACCCTATCTAACCCCCTGATCATTTTGTATGCCTCTATTAAGTCTCCTCTTAACCTTCTTCTCTCCAACGAAAACAACCTCAAGTCCATCAGCCTTTCCTCATAAGATTTTCCCTCCATACCAGGCAACATCCTGGTAAATCTCCTCTGCACCCGCTCCAAAGCCTCCACGTCCTTCCTGTAATGCGGTGACCAGAACTGTACGCAATACTCCAAATGCGGCCGTACCAGAGTTCTGTACAGCTGCAACATGACCTCCTGACTCCGGAACTCAATCCCTCTACCAATAAAGGCCAACACTCCATAGGCCTTCTTCACAACCCTATCAACCTGGGTGGCAACTTTCAGGGATCTATGTACATGGACACCTAGATCCCTCTGCTCATCCACACTTCCAAGAACTTTACCATGAGCCAAATATTCCGCATTCCTGTTATTCCTTCCAAAGTGAATCACCTCACACTTCTCTACATTAAACTCCATTTGCCACCTCTCAGCCCAGCTCTGCAGCTTATCTATATCTCTCTGTAACCTGCTACATCCTTCCACACTATCGACAACACCACCAACTTCAGTATCGTCTGCAAATTTACTCACCCACCCTTCTGCGCCTTCCTCTAGGTCATTGATAAAAATGACAAACAGCAACGGCCCCAGAACAGATCCTTGTGGTACTCCACTTGTAACTGAACTCCATTCTGAACATTTCCCATCAACCACCACCCTCTGTCTTCTTTCAGCTAGCCAATTTCTGATCCAGATCTCTAAATCACCCTCAATCCCCAGCCTCCGTATTTTCTGCAATAGCCTACCGTGGGGAACCTTATCAAACGCTTTGCTGAAATCTATATACACCACATCAACTGCTCTACCCTCGTCTACCTGTTCAGTCACCTTCTCAAAGAACTCGATAAGGTTTGTGAGGCATGACCTACCCTTCACAAAGCCATGCTGACTATCCCTGATCATATTATTCCTATCTAGATGATTATAGATATTGTCTCTTATAATCCCCTCCAAGACTTTACCCACTACAGACGTGAGGCTCACCGGTCTATAGTTGCCGGGGTTGTCTCTGCTCCCCTTTTTGAACAAAGGGACCACATTTGCTATCCTCCAGTCCTCTGGCACTATTCCTGTAGCCAATGATGACATAAAAATCAAAGCCAAAGGTCCAGCAATCTCTTCCCTGGCCTCCCAGAGAATCCTAGGATAAATCCCATCAGGACCCGGGGACTTATCTATTTTCAGCCTGTCCAGAATTGCCAACACCTCTTCCCTACGTACCTCAATGCCATCTATTCTATTAGCCTGGGTCTCAGCATTCTCCTCCACAACATTATCTTTTTCCTGAGTGAAAACTGACGAAAAATATTATTGATGAAAGTATCTCGCCTATCTCTTCAGACTCCATACACAACTTCCCATCCCGGTCCTTGACTGGTCCTACTCTTTCCCTAGTCATTCGCTTATTCCTGACATACCTATAGAAAGCTTTTGGGTTTTCCTTGATCCTACCTGCCAAATACTTCTCATGTCCCCTCCTTGCTCGTCTTAGCTCTCTCTTTAGATCCTTCCTCGCTACCTTGTAACTATCCATCGCCCCAACTGAAACTTCACACCTCATCTTCACATAGGCCTCCTTCTTCCTCTTAACAAGAGATTCCACTTCTTTGGTAAACCACGGTTCCCTCGCTCGACGCCTTCCTCCCTGCCTGACCGGTACATACTTAACAAGAACACGCAGTAGCTGATCCTTGAACAAGCTCCACTTATCCAGTGTGCCCAACACTTGCAGCCTACTTCTCCACCTTATCCCCCCCAAGTCACGTCTAATGGCATCATAATTGCCCTTCCCCCAGCTATAACTCTTGCCCTGCGGTGTATACTTATCCCTTTCCATCATTAACGTAAACGTCATCGAATTGTGGTCACTGTCCCCAAAGTGCTCTCCTACCTCCAAATCCAACACCTGGCCTGGTTCATTACCCAAAACCAAATCCAACGTGGCCTCGCCTCTTGTTGGCCTGTCAACATATTGTGTCAGGAAACCCTCCTGCACACACTGTACAAAAAACGACCCATCTAATGTACTCGAACTATATCTTTTCCAGTCAATATTTGGAAAGTTAAAGTCTCCCATAATAACTACCCTGTTACTTTCGTTCTTATCCAGGATCATCCTCGCCATCCTTTCCTCTACATCCCTAGAACTATTTGGAGGCCTATAGAAGACTCCCAACAGTGTGACCTCTCCTTTCATGTTTCTAACCTCAGCCCATACTACCTCGGAAGATGAGTCCCCATCTAGCATCCTCTCCGCCACCGTAATACTGCTCTTGACTAGCAGCACCACACCTCCCCCTCTTTTGCCTCCTTCTCTGAGCTTACTAAAACACCTAAACCCCGGAACCTGCAACATCCATTCCTGTCCCTGCTCTATCCATGTCTCCGAAATGGCCACAACATCGAAGTCCCAGGTACCAACCCATGCTGCCAGTTCCCCTACCTTATTTCGTATACTCCTGGCATTGAAGTAGACACACTTCAAACCACCTACCTGAACACTGGCCCCCTCCTGCAAAATCAAATCTGTGCTCCTGACCTCTGTACTCTCATTCTCCCTTACCCTTAAACTACAATCCAGGTTCCCATGCCCCTGCTGCATTAGTTTAAACCCCCCCAAAGAGCACTAACAAATCTCCCCCCCTGGATATTTGTGCCCCTCAGGTACAGATGTAGACCATCCTGTCTGTAGAGGTCCCACCTTCCCCAGAAAGAGCCCCAGTTATCCAGAAATCTGAATCCCTCCCACCTGCATCATCCCTGTATCCACGTGTTTAACTGCTCTCTCTCCCTATTCCTCATCTCACTATCACGTGGCACGGGCAACAACCCAGAGATAACAACTCTGTTTGTTCTAGTTCTGAGCTTCCATCCTAGCTCCCTGAAAGCCTGTAAGTTTGTTTTCTTTCCCCTGACTGTAACCCAGCTATTCTTGTCCTGTACCTTGGGTGTGGTTACCTCCCTGTAACTCTTCTCTATCACCCACTCTGCCTCCCGGATGATCCGAAGTTCATCCAGCTTCAGCTCCAGTTCCCTAACACGGTCTTTCAGGAGCTGGAGTAGGGTGCACTTCCCGCAGGTATAGTCAGCGGGGACACCGGTGGTATCCCTCACCACTCACATCCTACAGGAGGAGCATGCAACTGGCCTAGCCTCCATCCCCTCTTACCTTACAGAATATAGATGCCCTGTGGACCAACTGGACCTCCGCCCTCCGACTCTGCTCCCAGTCAGCTGCACTCTCTGTAAACTCCTGGCTCCCTTCTCGCTCTTTGCGGAAATGTAGGAAACAAAATGAAAGGAGCACCTTACTCCCTCCTCACCTAACTCCCTCAGTCACCAAACTCTCACTATAGCACTCAAAATGCACCAAATTCAGCACTCAGTGGGATAGAATCGTCTGCACCTCCGTCCCATACCCGTAACCCACCAACCCCACCCGACCCGTTTGGTCGCTAAGGGCAATTTATCATGGCCAATCCACCTAACCTGCACGTCTTTGGACTGTGGGAGGAAACCCGGAGGAAACCCACGCACACACGGGTCAGTAAAATTGCTGAAGAGGAGCTTTAAAAAGGACCCCTATCAATGCCTGATTTAACCAAACTTCAAACAGTTCTTTACAATGAAGAATGTACCCATCACTTCATGACACTGGAGGAATTCCAGATGTCAGTGGTTAGCACTGTCACTTCACAGCTCCAGGGTCCCAGGTTCAATTCCCGGCTTGAGTCACTGTCTTTGCGGAGTCTGCACGTTCTCCCCGTGTCTGCGTGGGTTTCCTCCGGGTGCTCCGGTTTCCTCCCACATCCAAAGACGTGCAGGTTAGATGGACTAGACATGCTAAATTGCCCTTAGTGCCCAAACGGGTCGGGTGGGGTTGGTGGGTTACGGGTATGGGACGGAGGTGCAGACTATTCTATCCTAAGTATTAGAGATCGCCCTGGGCGAGCAACAAATATTCGGGACCCCCAGAAAATTATACCATCCTCAAGACTGAGCTCGGCTTTCTTAATCAGATAGTGTTTCATTTCTTCAGAGGGTTGCCCTCGGACTCCCCCATTCAGGATAATGGGGCTGGATTCTCCGCCATCGGGATGCTCCCTTTTGCCGGCAGACCGGGTTTCCCAGCAGCGTGGGGCTGCCCCACAACGGGAAACCCCATTGACCTGCCGGCGAAATGGATCAGCCCGCCAGCGTGTAGAACCAGAAATCAGGCATTGATAGGGGCCCTTTTTAAAGCTCCTCTTCAGCAATTTTACTGACCCGTGTGTGCGTGGGTTTCCTCCCACAGTCCAAAGACGTGCAGGTTAGGTGGATTGGCCATGTAGGAGAATCCAGCCCATGTACTTCAGTTTAAACAGAGTTGAATCTTTTTGCGACCAAGCCTTAATTTGCCTTGCGGACATCAAAATTTTGCATCTTCCAGGGCTGGTAAAGGGGCCGGGCTTGTGGGAAGTGACACAAAGCATCAGCGCTAGATATCCAGGTTGCAGGGTGGTGCTCTAAAGGATATTCATAAGCTTCAAGTAACAGGGCCCAACACTGTATCTGGGTGGAGGCAATAGGGGAACAATTCCCCCTATCAAGTCAATACTTATCCTCTTTGAATAGTCCCAATAAGGGCTTGTGATTGGTTACTTTTATGAAATGCCTATAGTAGACATATTGATGGAACTTTTTTAACACCAAACACAACCACCAAGCACTCTTTCTCAATTTGAGAATACCTTCACTCGGCATCCAAAAGAATCCTGGATGCGATAGGCCTTTCCGTTTCATCTTTACAGCGGTGGGAAAGTACCGCCCTAAACCCATAAAGAGTTGTGTCACATGTCCGAATGAGTTTCTTCTCAGGGTCGAAATGGGCCAATACCGCAATTGTCTAATTTAGCCTTCACCTGTGGTGCCTCCCAAGACTATCTTTGATACTTCCGTAGTAGGGTATAGGGTAGTAGGGTAGGCTACAATGCAGAAGGAGGACACCCTGCCCACCTAGTCCACATCGACCCGCCCCCCCCGAAAGAGCACCTCACCAGGCCCACTTCCCCTCCCCACCCCCGTAATCCCACCCAACCTTTGGACACTAAAGAGCAATTTAGCATTACCAATCCACTGAACCTGCACATCTTTGGACTGTGGAGGAAACCAGAGCACCCAGAAGAAACTCACACAGACATGGGAAGAATGTGCAAACTCCACTCGACTCTATCACCCAAGGTCAGAATTGAACCCGGGTCCCTGGCGCTGTGAGGCAGCAATGCTAACCACTCTGCCACCCTGCTGCCCAGAAAATAAAGTCGCTGCAGTCCCAGATGACCATAGGTTGCTTGGCCCTAGAGGATGAGAGCTGACTGGTGCTGATTTAACCTGAGGATCACCACACCTCAGGCTAGAGGTAAGGTTGAGAAGGAAGGATTTTAACTCCGTGATGTTTCTTGAAGTTGGTGCTTCCTTGATGGCCTTTACCGTGTCTTCTTTTTTATCCATCCAAAGCCAAGTAAGTCACTTCATTTGCTTGAAAACACATTTTCCTTTCTTCAGGTGTCCCCAGCCATTGAGAATCTCTGCAAGACCTCTTCTAAATTCACCAGCTAAGTTCCTGTTCTGAAGTCCCCATGGCCAGGACATCATCCAAGTACGCCACATTGGGTAACCCTTGGGGCCAATTCTCCATGATCTGTTGGATTATGACACATGCTGATGAGACCCTGAAGGGCAAGTGAATGTATTTTTTACACAGAGGGTAGTGGGTGCCTGGAACGCGTTGCCGGAGGAGGTGGTGGAAGCAGGGACGATAGTGACGTTTAAGGGGCATCTTGACAAATACATGAATAGGATGGGAATAGAGGGACACGGACCCCAGAAGTGTAAAAGATTTTAGTTTAGACGGGCAGCACGGTCGGCACAGGCTTAGATGGCAGAAGGGCCTGTTCCTGTGCTGTACTTTTCCCCCATCATCTGGCCTGCGAAATCCTACCAACTGTCCTGGCTTGACAGAATTCACACCTCTTTAACCTGGGGTTACCCCATCTCTGGATCTGTAAAGATTTAATCACCTGCTAATGCTCGCATTCCAAGAATTCTCCGCTCATCGGGATTAATTTTCCCGCTGGCATTGCACCCCCGCCAGGGGGTTTCACAGAAGCATAGGGTGGTTTCAATGGGAAATCCCAGCGCCAGCGAATGGTGTGCGGCCGAGAAACATGCGGCTGGGGAACCGGAGAATCCGCCCGTGACCTCCTTATTTTTCTTACCCAAATGTAATATCTCACGCTTATCTCTCTATATCAAAATTTTTTTATCAATTATATGCCCATTCTGTATGTTTATTATCAACACAAACTAAGGTCCTCTTTATCTTCTTTACCACTGTCACACACAGTGCCAGTCATTCCAATGGCATAATCACCATAATGACCAGTATCCCAGATGCCTCTCCTGTGTTGTTCCCTTTCCCAAATGTTATGACCATGCAGTCTCCCCATCAAACAACATCTGCCACTTGTCAGCCCAATTCCCTAATCTATACAAATCTCCTGCTTTGCTTCACTGGGTTCATGTTATCTTCAGCTTCCTGGTTCCAATCATTAGAATGCATAGACCATTTCAAATCCTAACTCCATCATTAAATGGTTACGCAACCAATAATGAGTCCATGCTCATCCTTGGAACACCTAGTAACCCTCTTACTCCATTCTCAAGCAGTTCCATCGCCAGCAGCTTTCTCTTTCAATTAATTTCGGATCCACTCCACGTTCCAACACGTACTCCACCATCTCATGGATCATATGCTCCTGCGTCACAGTGTGAAATGATATGTGAAAATCTAAATACAGATGAGAAATGTTTGACTTGGCCCAAACCAGGGGTGAGGTCACTAGTGAGTCCGCAGTACCTGCCCAAAGGTCATATAAACAGTACCTGAGCTGTTTTCACACCTAAAACTGCATGCTGGAAGATCAAGAGTAGGAGGAAAATGGTAAGAAGCGTTCTTGATGCTTCGCTCCCCACATAAATTCCCCCTCCTTGGCTGTTTATGGAATATATGCTCCTGGTCCTTTTAAGACTACTGGTTAGGCCTTTCAATGTCTGATTCAATTGGATCTAGTATGCACTTTGCCTATTCGCACATGAGTGTGACAATCAGTGTTCTACAAGCAGCTTAGAATCCCAGTGTACAGGTTTAGATACTCTTCCGTCTGGGCAGGAGTGCTGGGCATTCATTTGAAGGCTTGCCTGAAAATTGAATCAGGTATACTTTGGTGTCGGGGGGGTGGGGGGGAATGTTCAATATACTAACCCGATGATTGGCTTCTGGTTACCAATTTTACAAGCGGATTGCAGGTGAGCAGAAGTTGATAATGGTTCCATTATACATCTTGTGAGTTTTTCTCGAAGTATATTATCAATTTGGAGAAAAACAAATTCTGCAATAAGAACCTTTGTCACGTGGAGCTCTGTTATGGAGCATCAAACCAAAACATTGATCCGTTAGTGTTGTGCACTATTTGTATTTTGTCCCGGCTAACCACCTTCTGGATAATGACTGAGATAAATGAAACACTTACAGGCAATCCATCTTTTCCAGGTACACCCTGTAACAAGAAAGTACAATTAGAAAAAGGCGCTACACTGTCAATCCTATTGAAAGTACATAAAATATTTCTTTAAGGCCAGTGACACAATGGTTAAGCATTTTTGCCTTAAGGTTTTGATCAAAGTTCAGATTTCAGCAGAGATAACACGGAATATGGTACTATGTAAATGCTACGGTAGCAGATTGTTGGGGAGTTTCATTCTGGCCCACTAATATTTGAGTTGGCCACTCAACAGTGCAGCCCGTATCAGTTGGCCAGCATCCCTATTGGCCACCACAAACCCCCTGGTGTACACTGCTCTAAAGTAGCAATTGAAACGTGGCTATACAGTTTGACAGACGTTAGGATACTTTGACCACAGGGATTTCTTTTATCCAAGGTTAGTTAAACAACAGAACAAGCAACACAGTGGCATTAAAATCCACCATTAATTTACTCACTTGTTTACCATCTTTTCCAGAAGGACCTGGTGGGCCCCTTGGCCCTGCTGGGCCAGGTTCTATAGGATTAACTTCTCTCACTGTGGGAAGGCTGGGAGGGCCGGGGATTCCAGGTTCACCTTTGTCACCCTTGAATCCAGGAGATCCTAGTCCATTTTCACCCTATATATAAATCAACATCAGTATTTAAATAAGACAGGGGCTAACTGGCCAGAAGCAGCAGTAAATATAATTTCCATAAAAATAATAAAATATATTAGTGATAAGATAATAAAAGACAAGTTCCACCGACTCCAGCAAGTTCTCACCACCAAACAAATCTTCCCCTCGACATCCCTGTTACCATTCCGCAAGGACCGGTCCCTCCGGGATACCTTGGTCCATGCATAGGCTTAAGTAGGGTGCTCTTTTTAAAGGTTGGTGCAGACTCGATTGGCTGAATGGCCTCCTTCTGCACTGTAAATTCTATAATCTATGGTCTTGTCCATTACCCTCAACCCCTCACCCTCTTACCACGGCACTTTCCCATGCAATCGCTGAAGGTGTAACACCTGCCCCTTTACCTCCTCCCTGTTCACCATCCAAGGGCCTAAACACTCTTTTCAGGTGAAGGGCTTCACTTCCACCTCCTTCAATCTAGTCCAGTGATTTTCAAACTGGGGGTCGCAACCTGCGATGGGTCACTGAATAGTTTAACATGGGTCGCCAAAAGGTCACCAAAATGATGTCAAATACCGTCTGACCATGTTTACCGTTTTCTCTCTGGGTAAATTCTCACTGCGTTACTGTGTATGACCGCGGGAGGCTGATTAAAAAGCCGGTGCAGTGGACTTCCTTGTCTCTCTGGACCAATATGTAGTTGGGCACTTTGCAGTGATAGACCTGTAAAATTCTCTTTGGGTGGCATTTCCTGCTACTGTGCGCAACGTGAGAATCTGTATTATTTCTTGAGTTCAGTGTGGTATAATTTCTTGATTTCAGTGTATCGCTGACCAACCCAGTGTGTATTTTATCATTCTGTCAGTTAAGCTGGACATACAGCCTCCTCCACCCCTACACGCCCCTATGTCCACCCCATCCATTTCCGAATTGTCTCTCCACACCGGGGCTCTTGTCCTTAAAGGACGCATCTTTTTTTGATCACGTTTTGAGTGTACTTTCCCATCCGAGGCCGTGTTAGGTTTTGATCGCCAGGACATGACGTTGTTAAAACTGTGCAATACTGAGTCTATTAATCTTTCCAGCGCTTGAATGCAATTTTCCAAATGAGAGCAATGGGTGTGAAGAAATAAAATAGTCAAATAATTCTGCGTTACACCCTTTAGCAATGTGTCAGGGTAGAGCTCTCGTTTAAGGTGAAACAGCTGCTCAATTTACAAATTTACATTCAATGATACAGAAGTGCCAACAATGCGTGACTTTTTAACAGTAATTATGGAAAACATTTTGAGAATGTGGTGTGGGTCGCAATAGTCGGCTATTCCATAAAAGTGGGTCGCTCGAAAAAAAGTTTGAAAAACACTGACCTAGTCTATTGCATTCACTGCTCCCAATGCGGTCTACGCTACATTATGGAGAGACTAAATGCAGACTGGGTGACCGCTTTGCAGAACACATTTGATCAGTCCACAAGCAGGACAAGCAGGACCAGACCTTCCTGTCGCTTGCCATTTAAACTCACCATTCTTTTTAAAAAAAAAAAATTTTCTTCTCCTTTTTCACATTTTCTCCCAAATTTACACCCACCAACAATAAACAATAATCAGTAACAAATATGTCAATCCCCATATCAATAACAACGATCCCATCCTCCCACCAAACCCCAAACATTACCCCGCATGTTCACATAAATAAATGACAAATAGTCACCATTAACACACACAGCCCCCCACCCTCCCACCCACACGCCCCAACTGATGTTCAATGTTATCCAGTTTAAACTCACCATTCTGCTCTCCTGTCTACATGTCTGTCCCCACGCCAGCCGCAATGGCCGTGTGCCTTGGCCACTGATGCCATCAGCTGCCCAAACCCTGGGCTGCATGCACCGGACTGTCTAACAGTGTCATTGTTTGTGTTTCCCCGACAGGACAAGGCCGTGCACATCCACCGGAGTGGGAGAAGACTGGAGGGGGATCACCAGACCTGCGTCCCGTCACCGTGTCCGAGCAGAGGCCGCTGGACGTGGTCGGCGGCCCGGAGGAGAGAGGTCGCAATAGTTGTGGATCCTCATGACACGTGTGCCTCCCCCAACCCCCCTCACCCCACCCCCAACCCCCCTCACCCCATCCCAACCCCCCTCACCCCACCCCTACCCCCCTCACCCCACCCCAACCCCCCTCACGCCACCCCTCATCCCCTCACCTCAGACCTCACCACATCACGACTCACACCCATCCGGCTGTCTAACCATACATGTCGTCTTGTGTCTGACAGGACCTGCCAGAGATGGGCCCGGCCCATCCGGAGCACCCTGCCCCCAGCCAGTGCCAGAGCGGTGCCCCCCGGATGGCAGAGCACCGACAGGGAGAGCAGCCAAAACACCAGCCGTCTGCCTGAGACTCAGAAGACCCCAGAGTTCGGGTCAGAGGAGGACACGGACTTTCCGTCACTGACATCTCCAAAACCCTCCACCATCTCAGAGACTATCACCTCGGTTGGGCACACTAGTGAAAAGGCTCCTTTTGCCCAGGTGCAGGCCGGCGTGGCACACACAGAGGGAGGTGATCCAGTCCTGAAGGGATGTGGCCCACTCACTGGCTGATGTGGCACTGACCCTCAGGGTGGTGGCACAGTCGCAGAGTAATGTGTTGCAGTCCCAGACGGAGATGGCCATTCCCTATGCTCCATGGCCGCTAACGTTCAGACCCTTGTCGATACGAGAGCGTGCCTCCAGGACTGGTGGGGCTGGCTCCAGTCACACCCCCGTCCCATGGAGAAGCCCAGAGGCCATCGGGCAACACGAGTGAGGAGGAGGTGCTGGGGCCTGTGCCCGTTACTCCTGCAGAGGTGGTGCCAGAACAGCGCAGCACCTCGGACTCCTCCACTACTGTCCCTGGTAAATCTGGTGGGCAGCGGGCAGAACAGGGTGGCACCACGCCACCCAGGGCGCCCGAGCAGCCGGGCCCATCCAGCTCGGTCGCCCCAGGAGACATAAGCCAATGGGGACCCTCTTCGCAGGGCAGGAGTCACAGCAGTCCGCCTCTATTCCTGCTGTACCGTCTGGGGAACCACAGAAGTGTAGTGGTAGGACCCATAAAACTAGAAAGTTACCAGTTTAGTTGGCACGGGTGCAGGGCACAGTTTAGTTATAGAACATAGAACATAGAACAATACAGCGCAGTACAGGCCCTTCGGCCCACGATGTTGCACCGAAACAAAAGCCATCTAACCTACACTATGCCATTATCATCCATATTATAGGGGGCTAGAGCACAGATTGTATATATTTGTTCACAATAAACACATGTTTATGTGGGCAGCACAGTGGTTAGCACAGTTGCTTCACAGCTCCAGGTTCGATTCCCCGCTGGGTCACTGGCTACACATTCTCCCCGTGTCTGCGTGGGTTTCCTCCGGGTGCTCCGGTTTCCTCCCACAGTCCACATATGTGCAGGTTAGGGGGATTGGCCATGGGAAATTGCCCTTAGTGTCCAAAAGGGTTAGGAGGGGTTATTGGGTTAGGGTGGAAGTGAGGGCTTAAGTGGGTCGGTGTGGACTCAATGGGCCGAATGGCCTCCTTCTGCAATGTATGGTCTATGTTCTATGTTTACACTGTTAAAACCAGACTTGGTGCTCTGCCTGATGGGTATGGGGGTTGGGGTGGTCAGTGCTGGCTACTGGGAGTGGGGGCGGTGGGGGACGGATGAGGCCCATTGGTGCACCGCGTAACCCGCCCCAGCACCTCCTCCCCAGCTATTCGACAGGGCCATATGATGGACTGGCCAGCTCGCATGCAGGGATCACCCAGGTGGAAGGTGCTACTGTGGGCATGAGTCAGACATTGTAAGACGATGTGGAGCACCCAGTACTCATCCTCCGCCCCATGGGCCACAGCCGCTGTCACTGCCAATGCAGTGCCCCCAGCTCGTAGGGTGGGTATATAACGGAGGGGGTGTGCATGCGAGTGGTTTGGTGGTGTGGGACGAGAGGGTGTTTGGTGGTGTGGGAGGAGAGGATGTTCGGTGGTGTGGGAGGTGAGGGTGTTCGGTGGTGTTGGAGGTGAGGGTGTTCAGTGGTGGGGGAGGTGAGGGTGTTCAGTGGTGGGGGAGGTGAGGGTGTTCGGTGGTGTGGGGGGTGAGGGTGTTCGGTGGTGTTGGAGGTGAGGGTGTTCAGTGGTGGGGGAGGTGAGGGTGTTCGGTGGTGTGGGGGGTGAGGGTGTTCGGTGGTGTGGGAAGTGAGGGTGTTCAGTGGTGTGGGAGGTGAGGTTGTTCGGTGGTGTGGGGGGTGAGTGTGGTCGGTGGTGGGGGAGGTGAGGGTGTTCAGTGGTGTGGGAGGTGAGGGTGTTCGGTGGTGTTGGAGGTGAGGGTGGTCGGTGGTGTGGGAGGTGAGGGTGGTCGGTGGTGTGGGAGGTGAGGGTGTTCGGTGGTGTGGGAGGTGAGGGTGTTCAGTGGTGTGGGTGTTCGGTGGTGTGGGAGGGGAGGGTGTTCAGTGGTGTGGGTGTTCGGTGGTGTGGGAGGGGAGAGTGTTCGGTGGTGTGGGAGGGGAGGGTGTTCGGTGGTGTGGGAGGTGAGGGTGTTCAGTGGTGTGGGTGTTCGGTGGTGTGGGAGGGGAGAGTGTTCGGTGGTGGGGGAGGTGAGGGTGTTCGGTGGTGTGGGAGGTGAGGGTGTTCGGCGGTGTGGGAGGTGAGGGTGTTCGGTGGTGTGGGAGGTGAGGGTGTTCACTCGTGTGTGAGGTGAGGGTGTACACAGGTGTGGGTGGAGAGGGTGTTCAGTGGTGTGGGAGGTGAGGGTGTTCAGTGGTGGGGGAGGTGAGGGTGTTCAGTGGTGTGGGGGGTGAGGGTGTTCAGTGGTGTGGGAGGTCAGGGTGTTTGGTGGTGGGGGAGGTCAGGGTGTTCGGTGGTGGGGGAGGTCAGGGTGTTCGGTGGTGTGGGAAGAGAGGGTGTTCGGTGGTGGGGGAGGTGAGGGTGTTCGGTGGTGTGGGAGGTGAGGGTGTTTGGTGGTGTGGGAGGTGAGGGTCGTCGGTCGTGGGGGAGGTGAGGGTGTTCGGTGGTGGCGGGGTCAAGCCTCTGGGGGTGGAGTCGAAGCAGTGTCTGAGGACGGGCTGGACTGGTTGGGGGAGGGTAGGAATAGGTCGTTCGTGGGCGGGGCATGTTCATTTGCTGCTGCAAGCGAGGTGTGGTGTGAGTGGTTGTTCTGTGTGTCAAAAGCTTGTTTATGTGAAACTATGCAGACTTGCCATTGGGATAAGTGATTTTATATACGGAGGGGCTGACTTTATCAGAAATGGAGTATGGTCCTGCAAATTTGGGGGAAAGGAATAAGCTGGGGTTGTATAGGGATAGCATGACCTGCTTACCTACTACAAATTCTGTGGCGTGTACTGTCTTGTCAAAGCAAACCTTGCTTTGCTTCTTGCGTGTCCCAAGCCTAATAGCTGCAGCAAGCTGGGCCACTTTTACACTCTCTATAATCTGTTGAACTGCTTTCTCATGGGTGAGGGCGGTGACTGCGGGGCTGGCCAAATCGAGTCCTGACAAATATTCTGTCCCTTTCATGGGTCGTCCGGTCATGAGGGTGTGGGGGGTGTATCCTGTCGACGTGGATACCGTGTTCCTTATGAACATCAGTGCAAAGGGGAGAACTGTGTCCCATGTGCTATTGTGCTGTTGCACCATTTTCCTGAGGGTTGCTTTTAAAGTCCTATTCATTCTTTCTACTATTCCGCTGGATTGGGGGTGGTATGCAATGTGCAATTTCTGTTTGATTCCGAAAAATGTGAGGACGTTTTTCATCACTTGTCCTGTAAAATGTGAGTCTTGGTCGGACTCTGTGCTAGGGGGAAGACCCCATCTTGTAAAGATGTGCTGTGTGAGGATCTTGGCTGTCGCTTTAGCCGTGTTCGTTCTGGATGGAAAAGCTTCCACCCATTTTGTGAAGGTGTCGATGACCACCAACACGTACTTAAAACCATTCTTGCAGTGGGGTAGGGGTCCTATATAATCAATTTGCAAATTCGTCCAGGGGCCGTTAACGGGGCGGATGTGACTAAGCTGACCTTTCCTTGCATATCTGTCTGGATTGTTCTGGGCGCAGATTAAACAGTTTTCAATGTAGTGCGTTATATTGACAAATAATTTGGTTTCTGTCCTGACTGGGGACCACTAAATACCTTCTTTTAAAATTACACCGTCATGTGTTGTCAACATGTTCTTGTATTTATCATAGGGGGCTGGGAAGTTTCCTTTTAAAACTTCCCTGAGCTTCTCATCTTTTTGGGTCTGTGCTAAATCCTGAATCAGGAATGTGAGACCTGAACCGCGTGTACTGGTGCACTCTCGGGAGGATTCCAAAAATGACCGTGTCTGGAACCTGCCTTTGTTGGGGCGTCTGCCTTAATGTTACCAGGGGGGGAAGAACGATGGTGGCTACGAACTTTTATAATGCCATATTTCCGATCTTTTGCTGTCTTTAGGATATGCTGGCGTAATGGGGCTGAGGGTAGGGGTTTTCCATCTGCGGAAATTAAACTTCTAGATTCCCACAGGGGTAGGAATTCTGTCAAACTATTACAGACAGAAAGACTGTCGGAATGTATGTCGTCTGGGGTCAGGAACGAGTCGGGTGCTCTACAATATACGCTACGGCTGCTAGTTTTGCTGCCTGTGAGCCTAAATGTCCGGGCAATTTTTGTATATTTCTTCTAATGCGCGTCCCTGCGCGTCCTCTACATATATACCGCAACCGGTAATCCTTTTTCCGTTCAAAACTGTGGAGGAGCCATCCACATAAATACTAAGGGGTGCGCCAATGGCTGTGGGCTGGGGTGTCTGGGGTGTAGTACCTGGTTTCGGGGGAGCTGACTTTGGTACAAAGGGTCCTATGTTGTGTTTGGTGGAGATGATTTTACATTCATGTGGGGTGCCGGCATCGTGTAAATTGTCTGCGAGGAAAGTGTGTGTTTTTGTCCTCTTTGCTGTAATTTTTCCTCCCCTGTAAGAGAAGGGTCCATCGGGCTGCGCAAATTTGGCTGACTGTGCCGTCCTTTAATCTACCATCAAGTAGGAGTTGTGTTGGGGTGTGCTCAGTTAAAATGGTGATGGGGTTGAGTCCTGTAATGTCGGCGAAGTATTGGACTGCCACAAAAACTGCAAGCAGGTGCCTTTCGCAGTCAGAAAATCCTTGCTCAACTGGATCAAGTACTCGTGAGGTGTGTGCGACAGGGCCTAAACAATCATGTCTTTCCTGGAGGTGCACGGCCGAAAGGGTTCAGTCGGTGGTTGCAACTTCAATTGCGTACGGGGAGAGTGGATCTGGGACCTGTAATACGGGGGCTGTGCTGAGAGCTCGTTTTAATGCATCCACGGCATCGGCTTGCTTCTTTAGAAGTTCGGAGAGGGGGGCTGGCTTTGCGGAAAAACCGTCGATGTGATTCCTACAGTAGCCAACCAGTCCTAGAAATGACCGGAGGGCTGTGACATTATGGGGCAGGGGTAATTTGACACTTGAGTCGATTCATTCCTGCTCGATCTCGCGTTTGCCATGTGTGATTACTGTTCCTCGGTAAATCACTTTTTCTTGTAGAATCTGGGCCTTTTTGGGGTTCACTTTACATCCAATTTGTTGAAAAAGTCCTAATAGTTCGGCGAGAAGCGAAATGTGCTCTCCCTTAGTGTCCATCTGCAGTCGCAAATCATCTACGTACTGCACCAGGCAATCGGATCGGGAAAACTTGGCTAATTCAATCACCAGCTGTCGGTGGAAAACGGAGGGGGAGTTGTGGAAGCCTTGTGGAAGGCATGTCCATGTCCATGTATATTGCTGTCCCTGGAAGGTGAAAGCAAATTTATATTGGCACGCTTTATCCAATGGAATGGACCAAAAGCCGTTGCTAATGTCCAAAACCGAAAAAAATGTTGATAGGAGTCCCTGTTTTAGCATTGTCTCGGGACTTGTGACTATCGTGGGGGCTGCTATGTTATGTTTCTCGTTGTGTTTGTTGTTGTTCTTGTAGACTTTGTTGTTGTTCTTGTTTCTGTTGTGCTTCTTGTGGATTTTGTTGTTCTTGTTGCGCTCAATGACTGTTCCGTGTGGATAATTCGAGTCATTCTCAAAGTTATTTGTGTCAGTGTCCTTTGTGGTATCTGATGTTTCATTGAGCGTTTCTTCTTGAGGATTGTGTGAATGATCTGATGTTGCATTGATCTTTGTGACATCACTCCTTTGTGGTTGATGTGATTCCACTTTGATTCCTTGGTGCTCCTCCTCTGGAGTCATTTCTGGTTCACTTGAATCATCATTGATTTCTTGGTGCTCCACTTTTGGAGTCATTTCAGGTTCATTTGAATCATCTTTGATTCCTTGGTGCTCCTCTTCTGGAGTCATTTCTGGCTCATTTGAATCATCATTGATTTCTTGGTGCTCTACTTTTGGAGTCATTTCAGGTTCATTTGAATCATCATTGATTTCTTGGTGCTCCTCTTCTGCAGTCAAAATCTTCAAGATTTAATTTTCTTGTGGGTAGTTTAGAGTAGATGAGGTTTTAATTGACGTGGTCTCACTGGACTCGAGAGTAGTTTCACTTTGATTGTTGAGTGCTTCTGTACATACGAGCTGAGATCTGTCAGTCTCGCTGTGATCTTGCACATCTTGTATGGGAATTGTGATTTCTTCGTCACGTGTCTCACACACAGTGGGTAGACTTTCATAGTCTTCTTCTGGTGGCTCAAATAAGCTGGGTAGACGTTCATAGTTTTTTTGTTGTTCACGTGAGCTTGGTGGACTTTCATAGTCTGCTGCTGGTTGCTCAGATAAAGTTAATAGACTTGTGTGTCCAGGAAGCTTTTCTAACACAGTATGTAGATTGTCCGACCAGAGGGGAGGCAATATTGGATTTGGTACTTGGTAATGAACCAGGGCAAGTGATAGATTTGTTAGTGGGGGAGCATTTTGGAGATAGTGACCACAATTCTGTGACTTTCACTTTAGTAATGGAGAGGGATAGGTGCGTGCAACAGGGCAAGGTTTACAATTGGGGGAAGGGTAAATACGATGTGGTCAGACAAGAATTGAAGTGCATAAGTTGGGAACATAGGCTGGCAGGGAAGGGCACAATTGAAATGTGAAACTTGTTCAAGGAACAGATGCTATGTGTCCTTGATATGTATGTCCCTGTCAGGCAGGGAAGAGATGGTCGAGTGAGGGAACCATGATGACAAGAGAGGTTGAATGTCTTGTTAAGAGGAAAAAGGAGACTTATGTAAGGCTGAGGAAACAAGGTTCAGACAGGGCGCTGGAGGGATACAAGATAGCCAGGAGGGAACTGAAGAAAGGGATTAGGAGAGCTAAGAGAAGGCATGAACAATCTTTGGCGGGTAGGTTCAGGGAAAACCCCAAGGCCTTTTACACATATGTGAGAAATATGAGAATGACGAGAGCGAGGGTAGGTCCGATCAAGGACAGTAGCGGGAGATTGTGTATTCAGTCTGAAGAGATAGGAGAGGTCTTGAATGAATACTTTTCTTCTGTATTTACAAATGAGAGGGGCCATATTGCTGGAGCGGACAGTGTGAAACAGACTGGTAGGCTCGAGGAAATACTTATTCATAGAATTTAGAATTCATAGAATTTACAGTGCAGAAGGAGGCCATTCGGCCCATCGAGTCTGCACCGGCTCTTGGAAAGAGCACCCTACCCAAGGTCAACACCTCCACCCTATCCCCATAACCCAGTAACCCCACCCAACACTAAGGGCAATTTTGGATACTAAGGGCAATTTGAGCATGGCCAATCCACCTAACCTGCACATCTTTGGACTGTGGGAGGAAACTGGAGCACCCGGAGGAAACCCACGCACACACGGGGAGGATGTGCAGACTCCGCACAGACAGTGACCCAAGCCGGAATCGAACCTGGGACCCTGGAGCTGTGAAGCGATTGTGCTTGTTAGGAAGGAAGATGTGTTGGGCATTTTGAAAAACTTGAGGATAGACAAGTCTCCCGGGCCTGACGGGATATATCCAAGGATTCTATGGGAAGCAAGAGATGAAATTGCAGAGCCGTTGGCAATGATCTTTTCGTCTTCACTGTCAACAGGGGTGGTACCAGGGGATTGGAGAGTGGCGAATGTTGTGCCCCTGTTCAAAAAAGGGTCTAGGGATAACCCTGGGAATTACAGGCCAGTTAGTCTTACTTCGGTGATAGGCAAAGTAATGGAAAGGGTATTGAAGGATAGGATTTCTGAGCATCTGGAAAGACACTGCTTGATTCGGGATAGTAAGCACGGATTTGTGAGGGGTAGGTCTTGCCTTACAAGTCTTATTGAATTCTTTGAGGAGGTGACCAAGCATGTGGATGAAGGTAAAGCAGTAGATGTAGTGTACATGGATTTTAGTAAGGCATTTGATAAAGTTCCCCATTGTAGGCTTATGCAGAAAGTAAGGAGGCATGGGATAGTGGGAAATTTGGCCAGTTGGATAACGAACTGGCTAACCGATAGAAGTCAGAGAGTGGTGGTGGATGGCAAATATTCAGCCTGGATCCCAGTTATCAGTGGCGTACCGCAGGGATCAGTTCTGGGTCCTCTGCTGTTTGTGATTTTCATTAATGACTTGGATGAGGGAGTTGAAGGGTGGGTCAGTAAATTTGCAGACGATACGAAGATTGGTGGAGTTGTGGATAGTGTGGTTGTTGTCGGCTGCATTGAGACATAGATAGAATGCAGAGCTGGGCTAAGAAGTGGCAGATGGAGTTTAACCCTGAAAAGTGTGAGGTTGTCCATTTTGGAAGGACAAATATGAATGCGGAATACAGGGTTAACGGTAGAGTTCTTGGCAATGTGGAGGAGCAGAGAGATCTTGGGGTCTATGTTCATACATCTTTGAAAGTTGCCACTCAAGTGGATAGAGCTGTGAAGAAAGGCTAGCGTTCGTTAACAGAGGGATTGAATTTAAGAACCGTGAGGTGATGATGCAGCTGTACAAAACTTTGGTAAGGCCACATTTGGAGTACTGTGTACAGTTCTGGTCGCCTCATTTTAGGAAGGATGTGGAAGCTTTGGAAAAAGTGCAAAGGAGATTTACCAGGATGTTGCCTGGAATGGAGAGTGGTCTTACGAGGAAAGATTGAGGGTTCTAGGCCTTTTCTCATTAGAACGGAGAAGGATGAGGGGCGACTTGATAGAGGTTTTGTAAGATGATCAGGGGGATAGATAGAGTAGACAGTCAGAGACTTTTTCCCCGGGTGGAACAAACCATTACAAGGGGACATAAATTTAAGATGAATGGTGGAAGATATAGGGGGGATGTCAGAGGTAGGTTCTTTACCCAGAGAGTAGTGGGGGCATGGAATGCACTGCCTGTGGAAGTAGTTGAGTCGGAAACATTAGGGACCTTCAAGCAGCTATTGGATAGGTACATGGATTACGGTCGAATGATATAGTGTAGATTAATTTGTTCTTAAGGGCAGCACAGTAGCATTGTGGATAGCACAATTGCTTCACAGCTCCAGGGTCCCAGGTTCGATTCCGGCTTGGGTCACTGTCTGTACGGAGTCTGCACATCCTCCCCGTGTGTGCGTGGGTTTCCTCCGGGTGCTCCAGTTTCCTCCCACAGTCCAAACATGTGCAGGTTAGGTGGAGTGGCCATGATAAATTGCCCTTAGTGTTGGGTGGAGGTGTTGACCTTGCGTAGGGTGCTCTTTCCAAGAGCCGGTGCAGACTCAATGGGCCGAATGGCCTCCTTCTGCACTGTAAATTCAATGATAATCTATGATTAATCTAGGACAAAGGTTCAGCACAACATCGTGGGCCGAAGGGCCTGTTCTGTGCTGTATTTTTCTATGTTCTATGTTCATGGTCTTGTTCATGCATGGACTTCGCTATGGAGTCTTGCGTTGCTTCCATTGTGAAGTCTGTCAACGATCTCTCTGTGGAGGCTTGTAGCGCTCTCTCTGTGGAGTCATCGCTATCTGTGTGGAGTCGTGCAGTAGTCTCTCTCTGGAGTCAATCTGTGCACTCCCAACGGAGTCGTTCAGTACTCGCTGTGTGGCATCGATTTCTTCTTAGGTATTTGACAGGTTGCTGTCATCCAATGTATCGACGATCTGCCATTGCATCATGGTATTGGATTCATCTACCATGAGTAGAGCCGTGTTGAGCTTTTCAACCGTGGCACTGATGCTTTTAGGATCATCATAACCGAATAACTCAGCCATGTCTGAGTAGTATTGTTCGATAAACAAATCATCTTCTTTTGTTTCGGATTTGTCTTCGTGCTCTTCATGTTCATTGAACAAATCATCTTCTTTGGTTTCGGATTTGTCATTGTGCTCTCACTTCGGGTGGTGAAAACTGCTTGTTCCAGGGTGCTGCGGAGATTATTTTCAACTGCTGGTAGAAGTTCAGGCATTGTTCTGTCTTTCGAGGTGAAAAGATTGTGTTTTGTAGCTTTAAAACTCTTTTTTTCAATTTTTGGACATTTCCCCTTTCAGTGGGCATGATCCGGGGCCTCTGACGTCACGACGTTTTGCGCCCAAAACGGCTTTTTTCAATTGCTCCTGCGCGGTTGCTGTTTCCTGCGCATGCGCAGACCCAGAGTTGCGTCTTTTGTTCCCTGGAGAGTTTAAAATGTGCTCAGGCGCCATTTTAACTGCACCAGACCCGTGGAAAAGAACTTTTTTGCTGTTTTTTTTCTTGTTAAAAACTTTAAGTTATTTTTTTCTTGCGATCTGCACTTGTCAATCCCGATTTCCAGCATTAAACCTTTTTGGCCTGATGAGTGTTTGAGTTTCACATCACTGTGCAATTTGGTCTCTGAGCATTGAATGTCTTGAAGCAGCATTGTTACTGGTGTTACAGTAAGCTTCAATTTTTTTAAGTAACACTTTTAATTTGGTGTTGTCTTCACCTTTCAAGTAATTAAAGCAGTTATTGATTTCTCTAGTTTCATGTCCTGCTCGGAGAAGTGCTATTTTCATTTCTTCTGAGGCCGCACTCAACTCATTAGCTATGATATGCACTTCGAACGTTTGTTTAAAGATTTTTCATCTGTGACTTAAATCACCTGTTGTTTTCAGCTGCAGTGGAGTTCCAATGAGTTGCATCGACTCCGCTAAGTCTCCCCACGTCCGAGTTTTCTTCTGTTTTCGATCGTGCTTTGTCTGCATCTTGTATAACTTTTCTAGTAAGCGTTCTGAAGTCACCTGATCCTGGTACCATGTATTACTCCTTGTGTCTGAATAAAGCTCGTAGTCTTACAGTTGAAGTAGAAGCTTTATTTCTGTGAGTTTGTTCTCTCTCCAGCGCTTAGACTATGTTACATCTGAGCAGCCTGTCTGAGTCCTGGTCACCAGCTGCTGTTCCTGTGAAGAGAGAGAGGCTACTTCCTGTTTGTCGATGTACATCTCTGGTGCTCCCTCTAGTAGTCACTTAGTTATAGTGTATTTACCTTAACCCCTTGTGTACATACAGTGATGCATATCACGACACGCGACACACTCATAAACACATGTTTCGCAGACTAGGGGGGAGGAGGGTCATTGGCCAGGGGCAAGGACACCACCATACCACACCCCCTCACCGTACACACCACCTCAAATCCCACACCACTGAACACCCTCTCCTCCCACACCACTGAACACCCTCACCTCCCACACCACTGAACACCCTCACCTCCCACACTACTGAACACCCTCACCTCCCCCACCACTGAACACCCGCACCACGGAACACCCTCACCTCCCACACCACCAAACACCCTCACCTCCCACACCACCGAACACCCTCATCTCCCACACCACCGAACACCCTCGCCTCCCACACCACCGAACACCCTCGCCTCTCACACCACCGAACACCCTCGCCTCCCACACCACCGAACACCCTCACCTCCCCACACCACCGAACACCCTCGCCTGTCACACCACCGAACACCGTCGCCTGTCACACCACTGAACACCGTCGCCTGTCACACCACTGAACACCCTCACCTCCCACACCACCGAACACCCTCGCCTCCCACACCACCGAACACCCTCACCTCCCCCACCACCGAACACCCTCACCTCCCCCAACATGGAACAACCTCACCCTCCCCACCGCTGTTCACCCTCACCTCCCCCACCACCGAACACCCTCACCCCCCACACCACCGGACAGCCTCACCTCTCCCACCACCGAACACCCTCACTTCCCCCACCACTGAACACCCTCACCTCCCACACCACTGAACACATTCCCCGCCCAGACCACCGGACACCCTCGCCTCCCACACCACCGAACACCCTCGCCTCCCACACCACTGAACACCCTCACCTCCCACACCACTGAACACCCTCACCTCCCACACCACCGAACACCCTCACCTCCCACACCACTGAACACCCTCACCTACGACACCACTGAACACCCTCACCTCCCACACCTGTGACCACCCTCACCTCTCACACCAGTGAACACCCTCACCTCCCCCACACTGAACACCCTCACCTCCCACACCACTGAACACCCTCACCTCCCCCACACTGAACATCCTCACCTCCCCCACACTGAACACCCTCTCCTCCCACGCCACTGAACACCCTCACCTCCCACACCGCCGAACACCCTCACCACCGAACTCCCTCACCTCCCACACCACCGAACACCCTCCCCTCCCACACCACTGAACACACTCCCCTCCCACACCACTGAACACCCTCACCTCCCCCACCACTGAACACCCTTACCTCCCCCACCACTGAACACCCTCACCTCCCCCACCACTGAACACCCTCACCTCCCACACCACCGAACACCCTCACCTCCCACACCACCGAACACCCTCACCTCCCCCACCATCGAACACACTCACCTCCCCCACCACCGAACACCCTCCCTTCCCACACCACCGAACACCCTCCCTTCCCACACCACTGAACACACTACGCTCCCACACCACCGAACACCCTCTCCTCCCACACCACTGAACACACACACCTCCCCCACCACTGAAGACCCTCACCTCCAACACCACCGGACACTCTCCTCTACCACACCACCGATACACCCTCTCCTCCCACACCACCAAACCACCCTCACCTCCCGCACCACCGAACACCCTCACCTCCCGCACCACCGAACACCCTCACCTCCCACACCACCCAACACCCTCACCTCCCACACCACCGAACACCCTCACCTCTCACACCACCGAACACCCTCACCTCCCACACCACCGAACACCCTCACCTCCCACACCTGTGAACACCCTCACCTCCCACACCTGTGAACACCCTCAACTCCCCACACCCCCGACCATCCTCACCTCCCACACCAATGAACACCTTCACCTCCCACACCACCGAACACCCTCACCTCCCACACCACCGAACACCCTCACCTCCCACACCTGTGAACACCCTCAACTCCCCACACCCCCGACCATCCTCACCTCCCACACCAATGAACACCTTCACCTCCCACACCACCGAACACCCTCACCTCCCACACCACCGAACACCCTCACCTCCCACACCACCGAGCACCCCCACCTCTCACACCACCGAACACCCTCACCTCCCACACCACCGAACACCCCCACCTCTCACACCACCGAACACCCTCAACTCCCCACACCCCCGACCATCCTCACCTCCCACACCAATGAACACCTTCACCTCCCACACCACCGAACACCCTCACCTCCCACACCACCGAACACCCTCACCTCCCACACCTGTGAACACCCTCAACTCCCCACACCCCCGACCATCCTCACCTCCCACACCAATGAACACCTTCACCTCCCACACCACCGAACACCCTCACCTCCCACACCACCGAACACCCTCACCTCCCACACCACCGAGCACCCCCACCTCTCACACCACCGAACACCCTCACCTCCCACACCACCGAACACCCCCACCTCTCACACCACCGAACACCCTCACCTCCGAACACCCTCACCTCCCCCCACCACCGAACACCCTCACCTCCCACACCACTGAACACCCTCACCTCCCCCACCACCGAACACCCTCACCTCCCACACCACCGAACACCCTCCCCTCCCACACCACTGAACACACTCCCCTCCCACACCACTGAACACCCTCACCTCCCCCACCACCGAACACCCTCACCTCCCACACCACCGAACACCCTCCCCTCCCACACCACCGAACACCCTCTCCTCCCCCACCACTGAACACCCTCACCTCCCCCACCACCGAACACCCTCTCCTCCCCCACCACTGAACACCCTCACCTCCCCCACCACCGAACACCCTCACCTCCAATACCACCGGACACCCTCCTCTCCCACACCACCGAACACCCTCACCTTTCACACCACTGAACACCCTCACCTCCCACACCACCGGACACCCTCACCTCCCACACCACCGAACACCCTCACCTCCCACACCACCGAACACCCTCACCTCCCGCACCACCGAACACCCTCACCTCCCACACCACCAAACACCCTCACCTCCCCCACCACTGAACACCCTCACCTCCAACACCACCGGACACCCTCCTCTACCACACCACCGATACACCCTCTCCTCCCACACTTCCGAACACCCTCACCTCCCACACCTGTGAACACCCTCACCTCCCACACCTGTGAACACCCTCACCTCCCCACACCCCCGACCATCCTCACCTCCCACACCAATGAACACCT
This sequence comes from Scyliorhinus torazame, assembly GCF_047496885.1. Classification (NCBI taxonomy): domain Eukaryota; kingdom Metazoa; phylum Chordata; class Chondrichthyes; order Carcharhiniformes; family Scyliorhinidae; genus Scyliorhinus; species Scyliorhinus torazame. The sequence goes on along the minus strand of NC_092717.1, from coordinate 68,609,055 downwards.
TCACCTCCCACACCACCGAACACCCTCAACTCCCACAGCACCGAACACCCTCACCTCCCTCACCACGGAACACCCTCACCTCCCCACACCACCAAACACCCTCACCTCCCACACCACCGAACACCCTCACCTCCCACACCACTGAACACCCTCACCTCCCACACCACTGAACACCCTCACCTCCCATACCACTGAACACCCTCACCTCCCACACCACTGAACACCCTCACCTCCCATACCACTGAACACCCTCACCTCCCACACCACCGATTACCCTCACCTCCCACAGCACTGAACACCCTCACCTCCCATGCAACTGAACATCCTCACCTCCCCCCCCCAACGAACACACTGGCCTCCCACACCACCGAACACCCCCACCTCTCACACCACCGAACACCCTCACCCCCCACACCACCAAACATCCTCACCTCCCTCACCACCGAACACCCTCACCTCCCAGACCACCGACCAGCCTCACCTCCCCACCACCGAACACCATCATCTCCCACACCACCGAACACCCTCCCTTCCCACACCACTGAACACACTCCCCTCCCCCACCACTGAACACCCTCACCTCCCCCCCACTTAACACCCTCACCTCCAACACCAGCGGACACCCTCCTCTACCACACCACCGAACACCCTCACCTCTCACACCACCGAACACCCTCACCTCCCATACCACTGAACATCCTCACCTCCCCCCCCCCCATCGAACACACTCACCTCCCACACCACCGAACACCCTCACCTCCCTCACCACCGAACACCCTCACCTCCCTCACCACCGAACACCCTCACCTCCCCCACCACCGAACACCCTCACCTCCCACACGGCCGAACACCCTCTCCTCCCACACGGCCGAACACCCTCACTTCCCCCACCACCGAACACCTTCACCTCCCCCACCACCGAACACCCTCACCTCCCACACGGCCAAACACCCTCTCCTCCCACACCACCGAACACCCTCACCTCCCCCACCACCGAACACCCTCTCCTCCCACACCACCGAACACCCTCACCTCCCACACCACTGAACACCCTCACCTCCCCCACCACCGAACACCCTCTCCTCCCACACCACCGAACACCCTCACCTCCCACACCACTGAACACCCTCACCTCCCACACCACCGAACCCCCTCACTACCCACACCACCGAACACCCTCTCCTCCCACACCACCGAACACCCTCTCCTCCCACACCTGTGAACACCCTCACCTCCCCCACCACTGAACACCCTCACCTCCCCCACCACCGAACACCCTCACCTCCCACACCACCGATCACCCTCCCCTCCCACACCACTGAACACCCTCCCCTCCCACACCACTGAACACACTCCTCTCCCACACCACCGAACCCCCTCACTACCCACACCACCGAACACCCTCCCCTCCCACACCACTAAACACACTCCTCTCCCACACGACCGAACACCCTCACCACCCACACCAGCGAACACCCTCTCCTCCCACACCGCCGAACCCCCTCACTACCCACACCACCGAACACCCTCCCCTCCCACACCACTGAACACCCTCACCTCCCGCACCACCGGACACCCTCACCTCCCACACCACCGAACACCCTCACCTCCCACACCACCGAACACCCTCTCCTCCCACACCGCCGAACCCCCTCACTACTCACACCACTGAACACCCTCCCCTCCCACACCACTGAACACCCTCACCTCCCACACCACCGGACACCCTCACTTCCCACACCACCGAACACCCTCACCTCCCACACCACCGAACACCCTCACCTCCCACACCACCGAACACCCTCACCTCCCACACCACCGAACACCCTCACCTCCCACACCACCGAACCACCCTCACCTCCCGCACCACCGAACACCCTCACCTCCCACACCACCCAACACCCTCACCTCCCACACCACCGAACACCCTCACCTCCCACACCACCGAACACCCTCACCTCCCACACCACCGAACACCCTCACCTCCCACACCACCAAACCACCCTCACCTCCCACACCACCAAACCACCCTCACCTCCCACACTCCCCAACACCCTCACCTCCCACACCACAAAACCACCCTCACCTCCCATACCACCGGACACCCTCACCTCCCACACCACCGAAGACCCTCACCTCCTACACCACCGAGCACCCTCTCCTCCCTCACCACCGAACACCCTCACCTCCCCACACCACCAAACACCCTCACTTCTCACACCACCGAACACCCTCCCCACTCAAACCACCGAACACCCTCACCTCTCACACCACTGAACACCCTCACCTCCCACACCACTGAACACCCTCACCTCCCACACCACCGAACACCCTCACCTCCCACACCACCGAACACCCTCTCCTCCCCCACCACCGAACACCCTCACTTCTCACACCACCGAACACCCTCCCCACTCAAACCACCGAACACCCTCACCTCTCACACCACTGAACACCCTCACCTCCCACACCACTGAACACCCTCACCTCCCACACCACCGAACACCCTCACCTCCCACACCACCGAACACCCTCTCCTCCCCCACCACCGAACACCCTCACCTCCAACACCACCAAACCACCCTCACCTCCCACACCACCCAACACCCTCACCTCCCACACCACCCAACACCCTCACCTCCCACACCACCCAACACCCTCACCTCCCACACCACCAAACACCCTCACCTCCCACACCACCAAACCACCCTCACCTCCCACACCACCGGACACCCTCACCTCCCACACCACCGAAGACCCTCACCTCCTACACCACCGAACACCCTCTCCTCCCTCACCACCGAACACCCTCACCTCCCCACACCACCAAACACCCTCACTTCTCACACCACCGAACACCCTCCCCACTCAAACCACCAAACACCCTCACCTCTCACACCACTGAACACCCTCACCTCCCACACCACTGAACACCCTCACCTCCCACACCACTGAACACCCTCACCTCCCACACCACCGAACACCCTCACCTCCCACACCACCGATACACCCTCCCCTCCACACTACCGAACACCCTCACCTCCCACACCAGTGAACACCCTCACCCCCACACCACTGAACACCCTCACCTCCCCCACCACCGAACACCCTCACCTCCCACACCACCGAACACCCTCACCTCCCTCACCACCGAACACACTCACCTCCCTCACCACCGAACACCCTCATCTCCCACACCACCAAACACCTCACCAACCCCACCACCGAACACACTCACCCCCCACACCACTGAACACCCTCACCTCCCCCACCACCGAACACGCTCACTCCCACACCACCGAACACCCTCACCTCCCTCACCACCGAACACACTCACCTCCCTCACCACCGAACACCCTCACCTCCCACACCACCGAGCACCCTCACCTCCCTCAGCACCGAACACTCTCACCTCCATCTCCACCGAACACCCTCACCCACCCCACCACCAAACACCTCACCAACCCAACCACCGAACACACTCACCCCCCCCACACCACTGAATACCCTCACCTCCCAGACCACCGACCAGCCTCTCCTCCCCACCACCGAACACCCTCACCTCCCACACCACCAACCATCCTCACCCCCCACACCACCGAACACCCTCACCTCCCACACCACCGAACTCCCTCACCTCCCACACCACCAAACACCTCACCAACTCCACCACCGAACACACTCACCCCCCACACCACTGAACACCCTCACCTCCCCCACCACCGAACACCCTCACTCCCACACCACCGAACACCCTCACCTCCCTCACCACCGAACACACTCACCTCCCTCACCACCGAACACCCTCACCTCCCACACCACCGAGCACCCTCACCTCCCTCAGCGCCGAACACCCTCACCTCCATCTCCACCGGACACCCTCACCCACCCCACCACCAAACACCTCACCAACCCAACCACCGAACACACTCACCCCCCCACACCACTGAATACCCTCACCTCCCAGACCACCGACCATCCTCTCCTCCCCACCACCGAACACCCTCACCTCCCACACCACCAACCATCCTCACCCCCCACACCACCGAACACCCTCACCTCCCACACCACCAACCATCCTCACCTACCACACCACTGAACACCCTCACCTCCCACACCAACGAACACTCTCCCTTCCTCCAACCAGCAGCGACAGCGATAGCGATAGCCCCAGCACACCACGCTACGATTACACCCCTGCACCAGGCCCCACTCCCAGAGACTCCGAACACGATTCCAGCGACCCCTTCAAGATAACGTACATTAAAGCCCCTGACCCAGACCCACCGCCCGACATTTATGGATTGCCCCCTACCAGCTCCAACCTCGACACGAAACACTGGCACCGAGATAATTCGTACAGACTCATCCAGAATGATGAGATGGACCCCAATTCGCCCCAAGCAGCTTTGGCACAGCTACTCCATTCATCAGTATGGCAACCGGAAGAAGATGATGACTTAGAGTCTGTCTCCCACCAGATGAACCCCATTGCGACTCTGTTCGCTATAGAGCAATGAGGTGTCCAGATGATGGAAAAAAGGAGCTGATGGAGATTTACGGTGTCCTTTCTGATGGAACCTGCACTATTTTTGTTATGTTTGTGTGTTACGTGAAATGTTTGTTACTGTAAATGTTGAATGTTGTTTGTCCACTTAAAGATTTTCATGGCCCTATGCCACCACTCTTTTAACGCCCACTGGCAGTTAAAGGAACTAGATTGTCGGCAGACAACCGATCATAACTACTCTCCTGATTTGAAGGTAATCACGAGAAGCAACATCCACGGCGAACACAAATTCTTACCATTCTTGTCCGGTCGCACAGGTAGTGGAGAAACGGCACTGGTCCCCGCCCTGCATGAGGACCCCCATCTGGTCAGCTACGCTCGGGTAGTGCACATACGGCACTGGTCATCGTCCTACCCGGGGATTCCACCCATTCTTACCCGCCGCGGCCCATACGCACCCCATTCGGAACTTTTGGTTCAAAACCCCTTTGTTTGTTTTACGGCGACCCTTAGGTTGCTCTCCATATGCTATTTACATCCTCAAACACTGGGATGGTACGCTCACTGCATCAATCGCACAGGCTGCGAGACGGCTCGCGCTGTGACAGTATTTTCTTCTGGGATGTCTTGTCCCAAAATATTTGGTTTAAAAAAAAAAATGAGGGAGTCACAATTGGTGACCAATTATAATGAATAATTCGTAATAAGAGGACAGACAAACATACGAGATCTTAAGCAAGATAATAGCAGATATTATGCTTGTGTCCACAGAAATCCAGAACCACAGATGCAACAGGATGACCGCGGAAGAAAGAAGAGGACATGAAGACAAACATCATGCTCTACATTTGGATCTTCGCGGGATCACTCCAGTTGCGCGCGGACGCGATCCCCCTGACCCCTACCACACAGGCCGTGAATGTTTCCCATCCCTGCCATACATTACACCCAGAGACAGTAACTGACACACCAACCTGGTGTGACAAGTTCATCACCTGGTATTCCCTGTCCTACATTGTAGAAGCACTACTAGTTATTGCAATACACTGCAGTGTCATCCAGACATGGAGACTTAGGAAATGGCGAAGGAAAGCCTCCTGCACTCCGGTATATACCTTCAGACCCCCTATTTTCGGACTTCAGCAAACCCCCCACTCTCTTTAAGTGAATTAAAGTGCATCGATTTTTTTTGTTTGTTTGTTCTAATAAAAAGATGTAAGACTCTGTGCTTGACTGCCAAGCTACAGAGACCGGTATTGCTGCTACTGTATAGTTTATAATGTTGTAAATTCTTTTACTTGACTAAGGATAGTTTAGATTAAGAATAGATAGAGGTTCCCGTGTTTTTATTTTGTAATGCATGAATGTCATAGAGCCCCGTAGAATTTTATAATAATGTGTGTCGATAAAATAATTTAGGTAAAGTTCCAATCCATAGGATAGAGTAGAGTAGAGCCTGTCCCTGCTTACGGGTGCTCGACTTAGGAAGAGAACAAAGACGATGCAGTAATATGATCCTTCACGCTTCGCGTTGAGGATCACAAGGAGGGGGTTGGCCACTTCCAGAATACAAATGACGCTCGCAAAGAATATAGGGAACAGTGGACAATGCCAGAAAACAGGCAGGCACTGATCCTGAATATATATTTGGGAAAAATCTCCCAGACGGAATTGAAACTATGGGTAAATTAGCATATTGATGGCCCACCTCCGGGAAACAAAGGAATGACACTCAGGTAACCTATACTATTGCAGACATCCCGGCGCCAGTTCCCCAACCGAAAAGCACAAACAAAGCAAGGCCAACGGCTACCTAAGACACGCCCAGCCACCAGGGCACCCACCCCTTTATTGGTCAATATCGATAACAGTGATCGAGAACAAAGAACAAAGAAATGTACAGCACAGGAACAGGCCCTTCGGCCCTCCAAGCCCGTGCCGACCATGCTGCCCGACTAAACTACAATCTTCTACACTTCCTGGGTCCGTATCCCTCTATTCCCATCCTATTCATGTATTTGTCAAGATGCCCCTTAAATGTCACTATCGTGCCTGCTTCCACCACCTGCTCCGGTAGCGAGTTCCAGGCACCCACTACCCTCTGCGTAAAAAACTTGCCTCGTACATCTACTCTAAACCTTGCCCCTCTCACCTTAAACCTATGCCCCCTAGTAATTGACCCCTCTACCCTGGGGAAAAGCCTCTGACTATCCACTCTGTCTATGCCCCTCATAATTTTGTAGACCTCTATCAGGTCTCCCCTCAACCTTCTTCGTTCCAGTGAGAACAAACCAAGTTTATTCAACTGCTCCTCATAGCTAATGCCCTCCATACCAGGCAACATTCTGGTAAATCTCTTCTGCACCCTCTCTAAAGCCTCCACATCCTTCTGGTAGTGTGGCGACCAGAATTGAACACTATACTCCAAGTGTGGCCTAACTAAGGTTCTATACAGCTGCAACATGACTTGCCAATTCTTATACTCAATGCCCCGGCCAATGAAGGCAAGCATGCCGTATGCCTTCTTGACTACCTTCTCCACCTGTGTTGCCCCTTTCAGTGACCTGTGGACCTGTACTCCTAGATCTCTTTGACTTTCAATACTCTTGAGGGTTCTACCATTCACTGTATATTCCCTACCTGCATTAGACCTTCCAAAATGCATTACGGCCCAATTAATTGGGACCAAGCCTAAAAGCGCACGAAGCCCCTCCAAGTATAAGAAGGAACCCCCACAAGAGATTTGTGCTCTTAGATTTGGCTCTCAAAGCGGAGAGACCCGTCCACCAGCATCACCAGAAGCAAGTAAGTTCAAGGTCAACGCTCGCTACCAGACGGACGACCTTAGCTGTTCTGTATATCTTCGAACCCAACAGCCTCAGATCCGAACAACGGCCATTGTTCCTCTGACTAAGTGGGCACCCAAAGTTAAGTATAGGCGTTAGCGTTAGAGATAGTTTAGTTTGTAGTACTGTTGTGCATGAGTAGATCTTACTGGGTGTGTAAATAAATAGTATTGACTTTGAACTAACTAACTGGTGTATGGACTCTTTTGATCAGTATTCGGGTTTGAACCTTGTGGCGGTATCGAGAGATAGCCGACGACTCTAAAGTAAACATAATTAGGATTAAGGAAGGCGACCATATTGACCGCCATATTTATAACCAGATAAACAGAGCAACAATGTACGTTTGTTGGATCTCATATGACTACAACTTCTTCCTGCTCATTTTGGTCACCCAGGTATGGAGTAACGGCACTAATCCCCACCTGAGGCCCCCAGAATTATCCAGGGCCGGTCACCCCGAAGTTAAGTAAAGGTCATCTTAGTTATTAGGTATAGTTTAGTGCGTAGCCGTGTGTATCATTGCGCATAGAGATAAGTCTTGTGTTTATTAATAAACTGTCTTTTGAACTAATATACTGGTTGTGTGGTCATTTGGTCAATATAAGAAACAGCTTGTGGTTCACATAGAAATAAAGAAGTCAACACCCCATGTCCCGCTCATTATACCCCTCCCCATCATCCTCCTCGTCTAACGAGGCCTGCCCTTCATCCTCATCCTCCTCCAGCACATCACTACTCTGCTGCGCAATGTTGTGGAGGATGCAGCAGACCACCACAATGCGGGCGACCCTCCTGCCCTCGTACTGGAGGACCCCCTCAGAGTGGTCCAGGCACCTGAAGCGCATTTTCAGGACCCCAAAGCACCTCTCGACCACACCACTGGTCGGACAATGGGCATCATTGTAGCAGGTCTCCGCGTCGTTCTGTGGCCGCCGTATCGGCGTCATCAGCCATGACCGCAACGGGTAACCACTGCCGCCCAGCAACCAGCCCCATAGCCAAAGGGGGGGGGGGCTGTCCCTCAAACAGGTTGGGGATCACCGAGTGCTCCAAGCTGAAAGAGTCATGTACACTGCCCAGGAATCGGGCGCAGACGTGTAGGATCCGCATCTGATGGTCACAGACCACCTGAATGTTCATGGAATGGTAGCCCTTCCTGTTGGTGAACAGCGGCTTGTTATCCGCCGGTGGCCACAGGTCGTCGGCAGCGAAGCCCACTGTTTGGGCACCCTGGTGGGCACGGTCCACAGGGTACTGGATGTACTGACCCGCCTGGGCATGCAGGGCGTCGGTGACGGCACGAATGCACCTGTGCGCCGATGCCAGACAGGTCCCAACTCTGCGACTGGAATGGCCCCGTCGCGTAAAGGCGTTAGCGTTACCTTGACGGCCACCGGGACCGGCTGTCCTTCCACATACCCATGCAGTGCCAGGTGTGCCATCATGTGGCAGATGTGCCACACTGTCTCCCTGCTCATCTGCAGTCTCCGTCTGCATGCCTGGTCCGGAAGGTCCTCAAAAGACATGCAGTCGCGGTAAATGCGTAGCCTAATCCGGCGCCTCCTTGGCACCTCCTCCTGCTCGTCCTGTTGAACGGCTGTCACCTGCCCCTCTGCAGCCCGCTCCTCTGCTGCAGCCTCCGCTTCCTCTCTGAGCCGTCCCCTCTCACGCAGCCACAGGGCTGCATGCAGGGCAGCGGCCATGGCCACGGCGGCCAACATCGCTGGCTGATGTCCAAAAGCCATAATTATCTGCAGGAGGTGAAAGGCAAACATGTAATCATGGCGCATACAGCCGTGCCCATCCAGGTACTATGGACTACACAGTGGCCCCGATTGTCACTGCGCCACCCAACCATGCATGCACCTTATCTCCACACTCCGGCCCCGTCATTGCCCCCGGTCCTGGTGCCCATCCCTACTGCCAGGGGCACCGTTGGATGGCACTGCCCTCACTGGGGGCTGCCGTCGGCGTGGCCCTGGGTGGTCCCCACGTGGGTGTTGCCGGTTGGGTTGGGTGGTGGGGGGGCTGCACCCAAACGGCCAGGCTGCACCCAAACGGCCATTTTCACTGCATGCACCCAGAGACCAGGGTGGGTGGTCAGCAAGATGGCTACCGTAATGGCGGTTCGTACCAGGGCACCACCCCCTGCTCTGTTGGGGGCTCCCCAGCTGCTCGGCCTGTTCCCTGCCCCCCACCCCCCCACCCCCAACACCATTAATGTATCTGCTTCCACAACCTCCCCTGGCAACGTGTTCCAGGCACTCACCACTCTGTGTAAAAAACCTGCCTCGCACATCTCCTCTAAATATTCCCCCATGGACCTTAAACCTATGCCCCCTGGTGACTGACCCCTCCACCCTGGGAAAGAGTGCCTGTCCATCCACTCTATCCATGCCCTCATAATCCTATAGACCTCTATCAGGTCAAAATATTGATATTGAGGGCAGGAGCCCAACGGACTATGTGGCCCAAATGCTGGTCAACTTAGTCGGGAGAGACAGCTTCCCCAAGCTGCCAGAGATCGACAAGGCACACTTATCGCTCCGACCGAAGCCCAAGGCTGGGGGCCAGCAAAGGGCAATAATTGCCAAATTACATCGTTATCAGGATCGGGAGAAGATCCTGCAAGGCAGACGAAGTAAGCAGTTGGGAAGGACATGGAGTACGAGTGCACCAGGGCATTGGAGCAGACCTGGCAAAACGCAGGGCCGAGTTCAACCAGCCAGAATCGGCCCTGTAGAAGAGCAGAGTGAAATTTGGAATGCTGTTCCCAGCCAGGCTCTGGGTCACGTTCCAAAATAAGGAATATTATTTTAACATCGCGGCAGAGGTGGACAGGTTCGTATGGACGAACGGCCTGGACAAGGGGCAGACAAGACAACGTTAAGGATGAAGCAGAGGAGGAAAATGAGAAAAAGAATAAGATGGACTGATACTGTGTTTGTGCGGGACAGTACTGCCTCACTTTGAACAGAACTGTCAGACCCCAGGGAAGGGCGCGGGCAGCGGAATGCAGAAGAGGGTGAAGAGGAGACAGAGGGAACAGCTATCTGGTGGGTATAGGAAAGATCAGCCCCGAGAGGGGGGCCACCACACTAGCGGGGAAAGATAACGCTAGGAAGCATGATAGCAAGGGTGCCGTGGCGCGGAGCGTCTGGCGCACGGGGGACCACAGGGGCAGGGATGGGGAATGTAAGGGGGGAGATAGGGAGGGGGGACATGGGGAGGGGGATAGCAGGGGGGACAGAGAGGGGAAGGGGAAAAAAAGGAAAATACAAGTGTGAACAGTGTCAGGGAGGCCCGGCAACCCCACCCACATGTTCTGGGCCTGACCCAGACTTGTCGGGTTCTGGACAGCCTTATTCGAGGCGATGTCCAAGGTTGTGGGGTTGGTGGAGTAACGGCATTTCCCCCGCCCTACCCGGGGACCCCACACGTTCTTCGCCTGCCGCGGATCATACGCACGTCTCTCACCACTAATTCCTCCTTCCCTCTGATCCCCTCGATCTGGAATGGCTACCTACGGTACCAAACACTTGGGCAACCTTTGCCCCACACCCCACTGTTTGGTTGTGGGACGGACAATGTATTCAGTGTCTCAGGTTACAACTCAGCCTCTACTTCACTCTCCTACAGAGGTCCCTTTGGACCCACCCCACAGGCTATTTGCACTAAGCAACCCGACGGTGAATGCTGCTGTGAAGGATTCGGGCTGATTCGCTTCCCTCCCTCCTCAGGTCAGACCTCTGTGTTCCTGGGGTGAAACTGTATACAGCTGGCTGCCTTGGAGTTCGGCTGGTTAAGTCAGACCTCAACCTATATACAGTTGGGTTAAGAAGGGGGTGGTCGAATACAAGTTCCAACCACTCCACGCCTCAGCCAAGAGAAAGCTGTGTTGGGTTTGAACGTGTTTAGATGAAATGCAGAAAGGGGGGGGGATCACAGATGGTGACAGTATGATAGAATGAATGCAGACATTAGGCGTGCGATAATAACAGAAACTATGTTTGGTCCCCCAGGACGCCCGGAGACAGCAAGCCCAGGATGTCAGCCGGCAGATGCAGAAGGCACAGCCAGAACTTGGTGGGATGATCCCTGGGATCAGGGCTCTGACCTTCGGAGACACCCCATTGTTCCACTCCGTTGATCCTGTTTACCTTGATCTACCTCATCATCCTCACGGTCCAATTCTATAGGTGGACAGCAGAGATCACATAACGGCAAGACATGGGACCTATGTTTACTGCAAATATCATTTAATCCAGCCAGGCCAACGATCCCCGGGGAATGATACTTGTTTTGCACTGAGTATCCAGGTTGTCTTGTATATGACCTTTGTAGAACTGTAAATTCTTACGGCCAGCCTGTTTATATTGATCTGCACTACCGTCTGTATGTTCTGCAGTTTGTCCGGACTGTATTCCTCCACTTCTTACATACAGTGCAGAAGGAGGCCACTCGGCCCATCTAGTCTGCACCGACCCACTTAAGCCCTCACTTCCACCCTATCCCTGTAACCCAATAACCCCTCCGAATCTTTTTGGTCACTAAGGGCAATTTATCATGGCCGATCCACCTAACCTGTACGTCTTTGGACTGTGGAAGGAAACCGGAGCACCAGGAGGAAACCCACGCAGACACGGGGAGAACATGCAGACTCTGCACAGACACTGACCCAGCGGGGAATTGAACCTGAGACCCTGGTGCTGTGAAGCCACAGTGCTAATCACTTGTGCTACCGTGCTGCCCAAAGTGTGCTTCTGTTTCAATATTGTCTTACCTCTGCATTAGACTGCCAATTGTATCTTACAGTAAGGACACTTCCATTTCCCTGACCGTATTAGGTCCGTTATGGGATGTATATTTATATTTGTCATTGTTATTCGTGTATTCTGTATTAGGGAGTTGTGCATGTAGAGTTAGGGTCCTACCTGCGGACAGGTGACTGGGGATGCAGGGCAGGTATTGGTCCGAGTGTGTGTTCCACCACGTGTCGCCTTAAGGATCGGGAGGGGGAATCTGTGGACTTATGAAATGGCCGCCCCCAAAGACATAATAATATAATAATTGCTTATTGTCACAAGTAGGCTTCAATGAAGTTACTGTGAAATTGAATCCGCGTTGCTGGTATTGTTCTGCATTACAAGCCAACTGTTTAGCCTTCTGTGCTGAACCAGCCCCCTCATTGGACACCACATGGATACGCACGGACTGCAGCTTGCAAATGTTCAAAGGCTGCAGGCCAGATGGTGTCTCGGGACATAGTGGTTGAATGCAGGAGGGGGCCATTTGCAGGATGGCCGAGAGGGGTGTTGAGGGGGGTGCGGGGGGGGTGTCCACACATGCGTCATGGTGATGCGCAATTAAGCAGGGTCTCACTTGCTCGCCTACCGCAATGGCACAATCACCAATAAATGCTAATGACGTGTGACAGTATCATAATATGGAAAGCATAGCAGCAGCTCAAATCAGGGAATACGGGCTGTTCAAAAATGGGCCCACTTGGCTGTGAGTTTCATCTCTTTCTAACTGTATGGAAGTGTTGGATCCTTGCAAGTGGGCCTATGCCCCAGTCCCCAGCTTATAGAAATCATTCTGTTACTCACTCAGTGCGTGAAACTAACAATTCACTTCCTTTCTGTGCCTAACATGAGTAATAATAAACAAAGTGCGTGAAACTAACAATTCACTTCCTTTCTGTGCCTAACATGAGTAATAATAAACAATGCTTTCTGACTCAAATTCTGCAGGGAATTCTGGCTGATAATTCCCGAAAAACATCTGTTTGCAATTGCAACCCTGTTTCTCATATCTGTTCGACAAGAGTGGCCCTGATTCAGAAGCTCATTTACCATTCAAGTAAACGCAGGTTGGTGAACTGTGAGGAGGATGCAAGGAGGCTGCAAAAAGAATTTGGATGGGTTTGGTGAAATTTGAAGATGTCCACTTTGGTAGGAAAAAATAGAAAGGTGGGATATTTTTTGATAGAGACTGGGAAATGTTGTTCTTCAGAACGACCTGGACGTCCTTGTACACAAATCACAGAATGATAATGTGTTGGTATAGCAAGACATTAGGAAAGCAGTTCATAGGTTAGCTTTTATTACAGAGGGATTAAAATGTAGAGTTTAGTCTCACTGCAATTGTATAATGCTTTTGTGAGGTCACATCTGGGCCAGGCGTTTACAGCCCCTTCCGCATGGCGGATACCACGGTCCCATCAAAGTAGACGGTAATTTAAATGACCTGTCACATCCACTGTGGGGGAGACACGCAACGGCCAGACTTTAAAATTCTGGCCCTGGAGTTCTGTGTATAGTTTTAGTCTTCTTACTCAAGGAAGGACATACTTGCCTGAGAGGAAGTGGAACAAAGATTGACTGATTCCTGGGATGAGGGCATTGTTCTATGAAGCGAGATTGAGCAGGTTTTGGTTTCTGCTCCATGGAGTTCCCTGCTCAAAGCTCACACGTAGGGCAGGATTTTCTATGTGTGGTGGTGGAGGCAGCTCACAATTGGCTGTCAGCATGGTCTTCCAGTCCTGCCGATGTCCATGTGGCTCACCTCTCTCCTTCGGCAGGACCGGAAGATGGCTGAAAAATCCCATCCATAGGTTATAATTTCATTGCTTCCTACAGTACATCTCGTCAAGGAGACCCAATCTGTCCACTTTGAAGTTGGCTGTGATTCTCAACAGGGGCAACCAAAAACTCACTGCAGATTGAAGCTTAGCTAATTCCCAATCATCTTGCAGTACGGGGACAGAATCACAAGTAAAGTGCTGAAAGGTTATTTGGCTTAACAGAAGGTCAAGAATATATAGTCAGCATGAGGTTATTAAACGTTGCTGTTTATATCTGATAGCTGGGGTTGACAATTAGTGGGGTTGACAACCAAAAGTGGTATCACTCTTACCCAAGTTCGAAAGTCAAGGTTGAAGTTGCATGTTAGACACTTGAATACATAATCCAGACTGTCACTATAGGGAAGGAAGAGATCAGCCATGATCTAATTGAATGGCGGAGCAGGCTTGAAGGGCTGAATTGCCTACTTCAGCTCCTGATTCCTTTGTTCCGAAAGCGTGCTGCATTGTCAGAGGTGTCATTTCTTTGATGTGATGTCAACCCCAGATTATTCTTCCTCGGACATATAAAAATCCTAAAGCATAATTTGAAGAAGCTCAGAGGAGGTCTCCTCAGATTCCTGGCCAAAGCTTATCCCTCAAATAAAGGATGGGAGATATGAACTCTTCAGAGGACGGTAATAGCTTTTTAAATGTGCTTATAGTGGAGTTTGATCAGGATCCACTGAATGGACAGAAAGACAATGAGTGGGTTAGATCAAGGGAAGAAAATCAGAAATTAAAAGTGTTGCTAAGTGCAGTTTGAGAGAGAAAAATAGCCAAGTATGGACATTGGAAACAAAGACACAACAGATTTGTCCTGGCAACAATTGAAAAGGAAAAATTGAAAGTGGAATCAAAAGAAGGCGAAGAAAAATCGGATGTGTGGACAACATTGAGACATGGAGTGATGGAAGCTTGAAAAGCCACAGAAGAAGAAAAATTATGCCATAGGCCCCAAGAAGTCTATGGTGAAAACAAACAAATGAATATCAGTGCAAGTACTGCTTTCCATTATCTCACGGTGGACCTATCGCAATGCTGTTTGAGGGACCTTTCTGAATGTAAACAGGTTGTGTTTCCTACATTAGAACAGTGAGTCTGCTTCAAAAAGCATCCACTGTAAGGGGCTTTGGGTCTTGAGGAAACACACTAATGTGGAAACACATTAATGTACGTTTGTCCTTTCTGAGGTCCCAAAGCTGCACATTTTTCTGCAGCCAGTTATCCTCCTTCAATAAATTTGGGCTGCTTCCTGTGATTTTTTTAATTGTAACTCTCCTACCAATTTTCTGCACTGAGTCTTTTCCCCAGTCGGTGCAGAGATACAGTTAGTTTTCTGGTGGCGTTCGCGAGCGGAGCGGCCGCGGGAGAAGCTCCCGCCGGTCCGCGATAGCGACATCTTTTGTGAGCTCACATCATAAAAGACCGCATTTTAAAAAAAATGTTAACTTCTCCGGGGTCAGCCCTGCCTCCTTCGCCCTGTTTCACGGAGCTGGAGGGTTGGAAGGGCGGGAGAGGAGAAACTGGTCCCGGTGGGTTCGGCGGAGCGGCTGCAAGTGGAGGAGGAGCGGGGATCGCGACTTTGTTCCCGAAGACACAACCTGAAAGCCGAAGGGCTCAAAGAGCACAGAGAGATTTTTTTCCCCCCCTCTCTCCTGAAACCCTGAAAGGAGCAGTGGGGGTGGAGCCAAACGGAGGCCGAGGCTTCAGGCCCAAAACCAGGGCGTGATGTAGGTGAGATATCCCACATCGGATGGCTCCCGCCTAGAATATGGTAAGAAGACTGAAGCCCGGTCCCAGGGAAATTCTGGAGGAATGCAAGAAAGAAGAGAAAGACATTTTCAAGAAATTTGAGATTGAAGAAGGAACGGTGAAAAAAAGCAAAAGGAAGAATAATAAGCCGTTAAAGGATGCGAAAAGCAGCGTTGAAGAAGGGAGGAAACGCGGGTTCGCTGTTGAATGAGAGGGCCAGCAAAAGTGCTGATAAGATGGCGGATGCAGGCCCGCGTGGTGGGGCCGCACTACTTCCGGTGGAGAAGATGACCGAGGTGATGGCGGTGGAGCTGGAAAAGCAGTTTGTGAGGCACATGGAGGCTTTGAGGAAGGAGATGGCGGTCACATTGAAGTCATTGGTGGAGGAGACAATCGCCCTGGTGAGAGTAGCTGTGGCAAAGACATAGGCCGAGGTGAGAGAGCTGGGCAAGAAGATGAAGGAAGTGGAGGAGGCCGTGTCGCAGCACAGCGACCAGCTCACCTCGATGGGGGACGAGCTGCGGAGGGTGGTGGAGGTCAACGGAGGACTCCGAGCAAAGCTCGAGGACTTGGAGAACCACTCGAGGCGGCACAATCTGAGAATTGTGGGCTTGCCCGAAGGGACAGAGGGTCCAAGGCCAACAGAGTACTTTGCTAAGAAGTTGGCGGAGCTGATGGGGGAGAATGAGAACCCCTCCTGGTATGAGCTGGACGGAGCTCATCGGTCATTAAGGCCGAAGCCCAAAGAGAATGAGCCGCCAAGAGCAGTAATTATCTGTTTCCATAAGTACTGCATGATCAGCCACCACCATCTGGAAGCGTACTCTTTTGCTGACCATTACTGCATGAAGGAGAAGGTGTTCAGCTGGGCAAAGCAGAAGCGCGAGGTGCAGTGGGATGGTGCTGGAGTTCGGATCTACCAGGACTTGACGGTGGAGTTGGCAAAAAGACGAGCGGCGTTCAGGCGAGTGAAGGCGGCACTGTACAAAAAGGGGGTGCAATTTGGTATGGTATACCTGGTGAAGCTGAGGGTGACGTATGATGCCAAAGGCTTTTATTTCGAGACAGTGAAAGCGGCTGAGGCATTCGTGAGGGCAGAAGGCTTGGGACAGACGTGAGGAGCGGAGCTGGAAGAGAGACTGTGGACTGTGATTGGGGAGCTGGAAAATGTATAAATGCTATAACTTTCTTTTTACTGATGTGTATTGTAATTTACTTCTCTTCACATTGTGACAGAGTTCAAGTTATTGGTTGGGTTGATTGGCATTCTGTGTTGCGACGGTTATATCTTAGTTTGGTGAATTGTATGGGTTGGATTGTTGTTTTTCTTTCTCTAGGACTAGGTGGGAGGGGACGGTATATCTTGGCGGGGGTGCCACCCGCGCTAGCTAACTAAAGTCATCTAGTGAACGGAGGTGAGGTGAGAGGAGGGCTGCGGACATTGGAGCGTGATTAGCAGGTTTCGATGGGCCTACGAGGCGAGCGAGGGGATTGATGCTGGGAGATGTTTTTTCAAGAGGAAATGTAGGGGGGTTTTGTGGGAGGTGGGGGAAGGGCCCGGTGGTACGATGATGGTGGATAAGAAGGGTGAGGAGAGTGAGAGACCCCCAGTTAGGATAGTCACGTGACCCGTGAGGGGGTTAGGAGGTCCGGTCAAGAGGTGCTTGCGCATCTTCAAAGTTTGAAAGCCGATGTAGCAATGCTGCAGGAGACTCACTTGAGGGTGAAGGCCCTAAAAAGGGCTGGGTTAGTCAGGTGTTTTACTCCGGATATGACGGAAGGGCTATAGGGGTAGCGGTAATGGTCAGCAAAAGAGTACACTTCCAGATGGAGGTGGTGGTGGCAGATCAGGGGGGTAGGTATGTGATTGTGACAGGGGCGCTGGGGGGGGGGGGGGGGGGGGGGAATGTTAGTGGCACTGTTAAGTGTATACGGCCCCAATTGGGACGATGTGGGATTCGCAAAGAAGGTGTTTGGGGTCATCCCCGACTCGGACACACACAAACAGATAGTGGGGGGGGGGGACTGGAACTTGGTGCAGGAGTCATGGTTGGACAGGTCACAGCAGCACTCGCTGGTCCTGTCCCGGGGGGGGGGGGGGGGGGGGGGGGGGGGGGTGAAGGCGTTGGCTGGGCTAATGGTGGAAATGGGAGGGGTGGACCTTTGGAGGTTTCTGCGTCCGAGGGAACGGGTGTGCTCATTTGTTTCAGCGGTCCACAAGGTATACTCGCGGATCGACCTTTTCGTGGTGGGGAAGGCTTTGCTGGCTGGAGTCAAGAGGTTGAAATACTCGGCAATTGCAGTGTCAGATCACGCATTGGGTGGATATGGTGCTGGAGAAGGGGGTAGCGCAGAGGCCGGGGTGGAAACTGGATGTGGGGCTTTTGGGGAACCAAGTGTTCTGTGAGAAAATTGAAAAGGTAATTAAGGAATATGTAGGTTTCAACTGTACGGGTGAGGTGTCGAAGGCAGTTGTCTGGGAGGCTCTAAAGGCGGTGGTGAGGGAGGAGATGATTTTGTTTAATTCCACGGTGGACAAAGAGGAGAGGTTGGAGCGGCAGAGGGTAATAGGTGAGATGTTAGAGGTAGATAGGAATTATGCAGAAGATGGGGACCCCTCAAAGCTGGAAAAGCGGAAGGAACTGCAGGCGAGCTTTGACCGACTATCTACCAGGAAGGCGGTGCGCCAACTGCTATGAGGAGCGGTTGAATAAACTCGGTTTGTTCTCACTGGAACGAAGGAGGTTGAGGGGAGACCTGATAGAGGTCTACAAAATTATGAGGGGCATAGACAGATTGGATAGTCAGAGGCTTTCCCCCAGGGTAGAGGGGTCAATTACTAGGGGGCATAGGTTTAAGGTGAGAGGGGCAAGGTTTAGAGTAGATGTACGAGGCAAGTTTTTTATGCAGAGGGTAGTGGGTGCCTGGAACTCGCTACCGGAAGAGGTAGTGGAAGCAGGGACGATAGTGACATTTAAGGGGCATCTTGACAAATACATGAATAGGATGGGAATAGAGGGATACGGACCCAGGAATTGTAGAAGATTGTAGTTTAGTCGGGCAGCATGGTCGGCACGGGCTTGGAGGGCCTGTTCCTGTGCTGTATATTTCTTTGTTCTTTGAGAAGAGCAAGGGGTGGCAGTTTACGAACATGGAGATAAGTATGCTAGCAGGTCAGCTCCGGAGGGAAGCAGCGGTAAGGGAAATTGTTCAGGTGAGGGACAGGGCAGGGAAGTTGGTGGTGGCTCCGGATCTGATTAACAAGGGTTTTGAGGAATTTTATGAGAGCTTGTACAGGTCAGAGCCACCTGGGGGAGACCGGGAGATGCAGGAATTTCTAGATGGGTTGGAGTACCCGATGTTAGGGGAGGGGGACAGGGCTACATTAGAAGGAGCGATAGTGGAGCAGGAGATAAAGGATGCGATTGGGAGGATGTAGTCGGGGAAGGTGGCAGGGCCGGAGTGTTTCCGGTAAAAAGTTCAAGGATAAGCTGGCACCCCTGATGGTGGGGATGTTTGAAGAGGCGATAGGGAAGGGGGTGTTGCCACAAACCTTGCGGCGGGCATCGATTTCCCTGTTGCTAAAAAAAAGATAAGGATCCGACGGAGTGTGGGTCGTATAGGCCCATATCACTTCTGAATGTGGACGCAAAAGTATCGGCGAAGGAACTGGCGGGTAGGCTGGAGGAGTGCCTCCCGAAGGTGATAGGTGAAGATCAGACGGAGTTCGTGAGGGAGGCAGCTCTTTTCAAACGTTAGAAGGGAATTGAACGTCGTGATGGCACCGGCAGAGGGGAAGGAAACAGAGGTGGTTGTGGCATTGGACGCTGAGAAGGCGTTTGACCGGGTAGAATGGGGGTACTTGATGGCAGTTCTGGAGTGGTTTGGGATTGGACCAAGATTTGTGAACTGGGTAAAACTACTATATAAGGAGCCGAGTGCGAGTGTCCGCACAAACAACATCAGCTTGAGATACTTTTCTCTCCACCATGGGACTAGGCAGGGATGTCCTATGTCCTCCCTGCTGTTTGCACTCGCGATTGAGCCATTGCCCATCGCATTAAGAAGTTTGGGGGTATGGAAAGGGATAGTGCGGGGGGGGACAGAACATAGGGTGTCCTTATATGCCGATGACTTGCTGATATACGTGTCGAAACCGAGTGTGTCGATCGGGGGAATATTGGAGCTGCTTAGAGTGTTTGGGTCTTTCTCGGGGTACAAACTAAATCTAGATAAGAGTGAGTATTTTGTGGTATCTCGGCCGGGGGTGGGGGGGGGCTGCCATTCCGTAGGGCAGGGACTCACTTTAGGTACTTGTGGAGGGGGGGGGGGGGGGCTCCGCATGTACAACATTTCTAGTTTGCTGGAGAGTGAAAGTTGATCTGGCAAGGTGGGATGGTCTTCCTCTGTCACTGGTGGGTCGAGTACAGGCGGTTAAAATGAACGTGTTGCCGCGATTTCTGTTTATTTTTCAATGCCTGCCGATTTTCCTGCCAAAGGCTTTTTGCAGAGAGATTGAGGGAAGGATTATGTCGTTCATATGGGGAGGGAAGGTGGCCAGCGTCAGAAAGGTGCTGCTACAGAGGGGAAGGCAGGCAGGGGGTTTGGATCTTCCGAACTTGATGTATTACTACTGGGCGGCAAATGTGGAGAAGGTGCGGAGCTGGGTCAGAGGGGTTGATTCCCAGTGGGTCAGAATGGAGGAGAGTTTATGCAGAGGGTCGGGACTGAAAGCACTAGCAACAGCGCCGCTCCCGATAGCCCCAGGGAGGTACTCAGGGAGTCTGGTAATAATAGCTTCATTGAGAATTTGGAGGCAGTTTCGCCAACACTTCGGGTTGGGGGCAGGGTCAAGGGAAATGCCGATTCGGAGGAACCACAGATTTGAGCCAGGGAGGTGGGATGGAAATTTTCGGAAATGGGAGGAGAAGGGGATTAAGACACTAATATTTTTTCTAAGAGGTTAGTTTGCAGGACTGAAGGAGCTGGAAGCGAAATATGGGCTGGAGCAGGGGGGAATGTTTAGATACATGCAGGTTCGAGATTTTGCCAGAAAGGAGTTACAGAGCTTCCCGGTGGAGCCGGCCTTCACATTGCTGGAGAAGGTGCTGACAACAGGGGGACTGGAGAATGGGGTTGTGTCAGCGGTTTATTTTGGAAGAGGAGAAGGCACCAGGGATCAAAGCAAAGTGGGAGGAAGAGTTGGGAGAGGGTATGGAGGAGGGGTTCTGGTGTGAAGTGCTCCGGAGAGTGAACGCCTCCACCTCGTGCGCGAGGTTGGGGCTGATACAGCTGAAGGTGGTATATTGAGCACACCTCACAAGGGCGAGGATGAGCCGATTCTTTGAAGGAGTAGATGATGTGTGTAAATGTTGTGGGAAGGGGGGCTCGCTAATCACGTTCATATGTTTTGGTCCTGGCCAAAGCTAGAGGATTACTGGAAGGAGGTTTTTAGGGTAATTTCTAAAGTGGTGCACGTGAAACTGGACCCGGGCCCCCGGGAGGCCATATTCGGGGTGTCGGACCAGCCAGGGTTGGAAACAGGTGCGGAGGCAGATGTTGTAGCCTTCACCTCGTTGATCACTTGAAGGCGGATCCTAATGGGTCTCCAGAGCAGCCTCTCCACCCTGTGCCCTAGCGTGGCGGGGAGACCTGTTGGAATTCTTGACTCTTGAGAAGGTTAAGTATGAGTTGAGGGAAGGATGCAGGGGTTCTACAATTCATGGGCATTATTAATTGTGCACTTTCAAGAACTGGATAACAATGAATATTAGTTGGGGGGTGGGTGGGAGGGTTGGGGGGAGGGGGACTGTGTGTGTTAATGATGACTATGGGTGATTCCGGATTCCTTTTTGTCATTTGTTTATGTTAACATGCGGGCTAATGTTTGGGGTTTGGTGGGAGGATGGGATCGTTGTTATTAATATGGGGATTGACATATTTGTTACTGATTATTGTTTATTGTTGGTGGGTGTAAATTTGGCAGAAAATGTGAAAAAGGAGAATAAAAAATATTTTTAAAAAAAAAAGATAGTTAGACGACTGACAGTCAACAGCAGCTACCAGGTCACCGGTACATAGAACATAGAACATAGAAAATACAGCACAGAACAGGCCCTTCGGCCCACGATGTTGTGCCGAACCTTTGTCCTAGATTAATCATAGATTATCATTGAATTTACAGTGCAGAAGGAGGCCATTCGGCCCTTTGAGTCTGCACCGGCTCCTGGAAAGAGCACCCTACCCAAACTCAACACCTCCACCCAACACCAAGGGCAATTTTGGACATTAAGGGCAATTTATCATTGGCCAATTCACCTAACCTGCACATCTTTGGACTGTGGGAGGAAACCGGAGCACCCGGAGGAAACCCACGCAGACACGGGGAGGACGTGCAGACTCCGCACAGACAGTGACCCAAGCCGGAATCGAACCTGGGACCCTGGAGCTGTGAAGCATTGTGCTATCCACAATGCTACCGTGCCGCCCTTAAGAACAAATAAATCTACACTGTATCATTTTACCGTAATCCATGTACCTATCCAATAGCTGCTTGAAGGTCCCTAATGTTTCCGACTCAACTACTTCGACAGGCAGTGCATTCCATGCCCCCACTACTCTCTGGGTAAAGAACCTACCTCTGATATCCCTCCTATATCTTCCACCTTTCACCTTAAATTTATGTCCCCTTGTAATGGTTTGTTCCACCCGGGGAAAAAGTCTCTGACTGTCTACTCTATCTATTCCCCTCATCATCTTATAAACCTCTATCAAGTCGCCCCTCATCCTTCTCCGTTCTAATGAGAAAAGGCCTAGCACCCTCAACCTTTCCTCGTAAAACATACTCTCCATTCCAGGCAACATCCTGGTAAATCTTCTTTGCACCTTTTCCAAAGCTTCCACATCCTTCCTAAAATGAGGCGACCAGAACTGTACCCAGTACTCCAAATGTGGCCTTACCAAAGTTTTGTACAGCTGCATCATCACCTCACGGCTCTTAAATTCAATCCCTCTGTTAATGAACGCGAGCACACCATAGGCCTTCTTCACAGCTCTATCCACTTGAGTGGCAACTTTCAAAGATGTATGAACATAGACCCCAAGATCTCACTGCTCCTCCACATTGCCAAGAACTCTACCATTAACCCTGTATTCCGCATTCATATTTGTCCTTCCAAAATGGACAACCTCACACTTTTCAGGGTTAAACTCCATCTGCCACTTCTCAGCCCAGCTCTGCATCCTATCTATGTCTCTTTGCAGCCGACAACAGCCCTCCTCACTATCCACAACTCCACCAATCTTCGTATCGTCTGCAAATTTACTGACCCACCCTTCAACTCCCTCATCCAAGTCATTAATGAAAATCACAAACAGCAGAGGACCCAGAACTGTTCCCTGCGGTAAGCCACTGGTAACTGGGATCCAGGCTGAATATTTACCATCCACCACCACTCTCTGACTTCTATCGGTTAGCCAGTTCGTTATCCAACTGGCCAAATTTCCCATTATCCCATGCTTCCTTACTTTCTGCATAAGCCTACCATGGGGAACCTTATCAAATGCCTTACTAAAATCCATGTACACTACATCCACTGCTTTACCTTCATCCACATGCTTGGTCACCTCCTCAAATAATTCAATAAGACTTGTAAGGCAAGACCTACCCCTCATAAATCCGTGCTGACTATCCCTAATCAAGCAGTGTCTTTCCAGATGCTCAGAAATCCTATCCTTAAGTACCCTTTCCATTACTTTGCCTACCACCGAAGTAAGACTAACTGGCCTGTAATTCCCAGGGTTATCCCTAGTCCCTTTTTTGAACAGGGGCACGACATTCGCCACTCTCCAATCCCCTGGTACCACCCCTGTTGACAGTGAGGACGAAAAGATCATTGCCAACGGCTCTGCAATTTCATCTCTTGCTTCCCATAGAATCCTTGGATACATCCCGTCAGGCCCGGGGGACTTGTCTATCCTCAAGTTTTTCAAAATGCCCAACACATCTTCCTTCCTAACAAGTATTTCCTCGAGCTTACCAATCTGTTTCACACTGTCCTCTCCAACAATATCGCCCCTCTCATTTGTAAATACAGAAGAAAAGTACTCGTTCAAGACCTCTCCTATCTCTTCAGACTCAATACACAATCTCCCGCTACTGTCCTTGATCGGACCTACCCTCACTCTAGTCATTCTCATATTTCTCACATATGTGTAAAAGGCCTTGGGGTTTTCCTTGATCCTACCCGCCAAAGATTGTTCATGCCCTCTCTTAGCTCTCCTAATCCCTTTCTTCAGTTCCCTCCTGGCTATCTTGTATCCCTCCAATGCCCTGTCTGAACCTTGTTTCCTCAGCCTTACATAAGTCTCCTTTTTCCTCTTAACAAGACATTCAACCTCTCTTGTCAACCATGGTTCCCTCACTCGACCATCTCTTCCCTGCCTGACAGGGACATGCATATCAAGGACACGTAGTACCTGTTCCTTGAACAAGTTCCACATTTCACTTGTGTCCTTCCCTGCCAGCCTATGTTCCCAACTTATGCACTTCAATTCTTGTCTGACAACACCGTATTTACCCTTCCCCCAATTGTAAACCTTGCCCTGTTGCACGTACCTATCCCTCTCCATTACTAAAGTGAAAGTCACAGAATTGTGGTACACATGGGTAAATGTTAATGGTGAGCATTGTCAGGTTATGCCCATAGCTGATGCCTTTTCAAACGTACCCTTTCAACAGGGGTCACTGGCAGGGCTGGAGCCCAGCATACGTCATTCATGTCGAGATGGTTCTACAGAGATTACTAGGGTAGGGTTGACCACCCTCGAGGTCCACTTCTATTGTCCTCCTGCAGCAACTGACAGCAGAGGGTGAGGAAAAGTCAATGCAAGAATTAGCGCCACATTAAATTCAAATAGGATGTGATTAAAGCAGAGGCTTCCACTGTATCGAACTGTGGATTATCACAAAAGCTGTCAGCAGATATTTCCACTTCTCGCCCCATGAACGTACATTAGAAATTCTCCTCTTGTACCTTCACCACTTTTTATTCATCAAATAGAGTTATTTATAACGCAGGGGCTTGATCAGTTTCTGTTGTTGGCTGAGGGGGATTGGGAGGAGTGCAAACAGAGCAAGTCAGTGCCCTCTTTGCATTTCAATGAGAGTCGACCGTTACATTGGCAAACTGAGCTGAGCCTCAGGGTCTTCTGTCTGCATGCCTTCCTGTGTCCCCAGAGTACCAATGCAACTGATCACACTATCTTGCATTAACTAGCACGATGTGATGCCCAGGAAGACATACAGTGATTTGAATTGTTTGTCAGAATATTCCACTTTATTTGACCGACTTTGAATGTAAGGATTATCGATAAGAGTGAATCAGGGAATGATCAAATGAGTGGGGTTTATGTCAGGAGCCAGGTATAGAGCTGGATATAAAAGAGAAAGAAAGGAAGTACTTGGATTAATATAGCACCGCTCACTTCCTCAGGATGCCCCAGAGCACCTCACTGCACTGGTGTAAAATAGGGACATGCAGCAGCCAATTTATGCACAGCAAGCTCCCACAAAAGGCAATGTTATAAATGACCACATCATTGGATGTTGGGGCCACCTCAACTCTTCTCTGAATTCAGCCATGAGACCTTTCACTGTCAGCTGAGAGGGCAACCAGAGCCTCAGTTCAATGATTTAGCCAAAAAAGGGCACCTATGCAATGCAGCACTCCCTCGGTACTATTGTCAGCCTAAATTATAGCACAGTGGTTAGCACTGTTGCTTCACAGCTCCAGGGTCCCAGGTTCCATTCCTGGCTTGGGTCACTGTCTGTATGGAGTCTGAACGTTCTCCCTGTGTCTGTGAGGGTTTCCTCCGGGTGCTCCGGTTTCCTACCACAGTCCAAAGATGTGCTGTTAGGTGAATTGGACATTCTGAATTCTCCCTCAGTGTACCCGAACAGGCGCCGGAATGTGGCGACTAGGGAATTTTCACAGTAACTTCATTGCAGTAAGCCTACTACTTGTGACAATAATAAAGATGATGATTATTATTATTAGTTTGCGCTCAGGTCTCAGGGTGAGCTTGAACCACAACCATCTGACTGGTGAGTGCTACCACTGAGCTAAAGGCATCAAAAGCAAAGACATAATGTGGTGGGCAGAGGCACTGGCATTGACTGTGTTGGAGAACATGAGTTCTGGTATCTAGGGACTGACTCTCAACAGCTGCTTGAAAAACTTTGAATATTGAAAAAAAATGTCACTGCCAATTTTTTTGCTTGGCTAGAAAGATTAAATTAAGGGGTATCTGCAATCGTGCTGCTGAATTGTCTCTTATACCATTCTTCCACAACACAACACGTTTCTGCAATACAGTGTTTGTTGCCACCAGAGGGAGCTCCATCCATTAGTCACAGTGAGACATTTACTGGACTCCGAGAGCCACTGGATGGAGAACACTGGTGTTACAGCACAATATTCAATATAGATATACCGGAGTCTTTTTATTCTTAACACACCAACATCATATTCTCAAGGAAAAGAATGCTTAACAGCATTAGAATAGGTTAGAATTGATACAACAATCTCTGCAGTAATGCCCCATTCACCAAGGCTGAAGCAGTGTTTTTCACAGTAACTTCATTGCAGTGTTAATGTAAACTCACTTGTGACAATAAAGATTAATTTTATTATAGAAATCCCTCTAAGCATTCCTTGCACTCTTCTTTGTCCTACCATTGGAGCCTTGAGCGAAGAGTGCTTCGGTCTGCCAGGGATCCATGGTCATCTCAGGGCAACACATTGGCACAGCAGTTAGCACTGCTGTCTCTCAACTTCAGAGATCCAGGTTCAGTTCCAGCCTTGGGTCACGGTCTGTGTAGAGTCTGCACGTTTTCCCCGAGTCTGCGTGGTTTTCCACCGGGTACTCGAGTTTCCTCCCACAGTCCAAAGATGTGGAGGTTAGATGGATTGGCCATGCTAAATTGCCCCTTAGTGTGCAGGTTAGATGGGGTTATGGGGATAGGGCCGAGGTAGAGTGCTCTTTCAGAAAGACGGTGCAGACCCAATGGGCCAAATGGCCTCCCTCTGCACTATAGGAATTCTAGATCACATACTGGAAGTAAAAAGGGGTGAATTTAAAACAGTGGGCAGCACGGTAGCACAAGTGGATAGCATTGTGGCTTCACAGCGCCAGGATACCAGGTTCGATTCCCCGCTGGATCACTGTCTGTGCGGAGTCTGCACGTTCTTCCCGTGTCTGCGTGGGTTTCCTCCGGGTGCTCCGGTTTCCTCCCACAGGCCAAAGACGTGCAGGTTAGGTGGATTGTCCTTAGTGACCAAAAAGGTTAGCAGGGGTTGTTGGGTTACGGGAATGGGGTGGAAGTGGTGGGTCGGTGCAAACTCAATGGGCCGAATGGCCTCCTTTTGCACTGTCTGTTCTATGTATGTATTACCATTACTGATTCACTACCCCCTGCTGGGCACACCGTTCCTTCCAAGGAATCACTTCACAGTCAATGAGGCACTTTTGAAGTCAAGTCACTATTGTGGTGCTGGGAAATGTGCAGCTAATCTGCACGCAGCAAGTTCCCAAAAACATTCGCCAAACAGCGAATCGGTTTTAGTGATATTTTGTCCCTGTTGGTTGGGGGATAAATACTGGCCTGGACAACTAGCTGAGATATTCCTATTTGAAATAGTGCCAGGGGATTTTTGACATTTAAAAAAAAAATTCAGTTACGGGATGTGGGCGTCGATGGTTATGCCAGCATTTATTGTCCATCCCTAGTTGCCCTTCAGAAGGTGGTGGTGAGCTGCCTTCTTGAATCGTTGCAGACCCTGAGGTGTACATACACCCACTGTGCTGTTAGGGAGGGAATTCCAGGATGTTGCCCCAACAGCAATGAAGGAGCGGCGATATATTTCCAAGTCAGGGTAGGAAGTGACTTGGAGAGGAATCTCCTGATGGTGAGGTTCCCAGGTATCTGCTGCTCTTGTCCTTCTAGATGATCATGGGTTTGGAAGGTGCTGCCTAAGGGACCTTGACGAGTTCCTGCAGTGCATCTTTAATAATAATAATACTCTTTAATAATCTTTATTATCGTCACAAGTCGGCTCACATTAACACCGCCACATTCCGGCGCCTGTTTGGGTACACAGAGGGAGAATTCAGAATGTCCAATTCACCTAACAGCACGTCTTGCGGGATGTGTGGGAGGAAACCGGAGCACCCAGAGGAAACGCACGCAGACACAGTATTAATATGGCTAGTCCAGTGCAGTTTCTGATCAATGATAACCCCCAGGGTGGGGGGGATTCAGCGATGGTAATGCCATTAAATGTCAAGGGGCGATGGTTAGATCCTCTCTTGTAGGAGATGGTGCGAATGTAACTTGCCACTTGTCAGCCCAAGCCTGGATATTGACCAGGTCTTGCTGCATTTGGACATGGACTGCTTCATTATCTGACGAGTCACGAACAGTGCTGAACATTGTGCAGTCATATGTGAACCTCCCCACTTCTGATCTTACGATAGAAGGGAAGTAATTGATGAAGCAGCTGAAGATGGTTAGGCCTAGGACACTATCCTGAGGAACTCCTGCAGTGATGTCCTGGAGCTGAGAGGATTGGTCTCCAACCACCAGAACCATCTTCCTTTGGGCCAGGTATGACTCCAGCCAGTGGAGAGTTTTCCCCCTGATTTCCATTGACTCCAGTTTTGCAAGGGCTCTTTGATGCCATACTTGGTCAAATGCTGCCTTGATGTCAAGGGCAGTCACTCTCACTTCAGCTCTGGCATTCAGCTCTTTTGTCCATGTTTGAACCAAGGCTGTAATGAGGTCAGGAGCTGAGTGACCCTGGTGGAACCCAACTGAGCAGCCATGAGTAGGTTATTGCGGAGTAAGCTTGATAGCACTAGTGATGACTCCTTCCATCAATTTGCTGATGATGGAGAGTAGACTGACAAGGCGGTAATTGGTTGGGTTGGATTTGTCGTGTTTCTTGTGTACAGGCCACACCTGGGCAATTTTCCAAATTGCCGGGTAGATGTCAGTGTTGTAGCTGTGCTGGAACAGCTTGGCTAGGGGTGCGGCAAGTTCTGGAGTACAAGTCTTCAGCACTATTGCCGGGATATTGTCAGGGCCCATAGCCTTTGCAGTATCCAGTGCCTTCAGCTGTTTCTTGATATCACATGGAGTGATCGTATTGGCTGAAGAACATCATCTGTGATGCTGGGGACTTCTGGAGGAGACCGACATAGATCATCCACTCGGCACCTCTGGCTGAAGATTGTTGCTGGGCTCCTCCATTATTGAGGAAGGGGATATTTGTGGAACCTCCTACTCCAGTGCGTTCTTTAATTGTCCACCACCGTTCATGGCTAGATGTGGCAAGACTGCAGAGCTTAGATCTGATGCATGCATTGTGGAATCGCTGAGCTCTGCCTATGACTCGCTGTTATGCTGTTTACACCCAAGTAGACTTGTGTTGTAGCTTCACCATTTGACACCTTATTTTTAGGTATGCCTGGTGTTGCTCCTGGCATGCCCTCCTGAACTCTTCATTGAACAAGGGTTGATGAGCTAGTTTCCAGTGGAGCATAAAGCAGTGCATATAAAGTAACTTACCTCAGGGATTCGCGGCCCAGTGTCCAGGGAGCAGTCTTGGACAGCGGAGCATCGGGCAGTAAGTATAAAGTAACTTACCTCGGGGATTTGCGGCCTAGTTCCAGGCATTGGACTTGGAGGAGACGAGTATCAGAGCTGAGAGTATAAAGTAACTTACCTCAGGGATATGTGGCCTAGTCTCTAGGAAGCGGACTCGGAGGGCCGGAGTATCAGAGCTGTGAGTATAAAGTAACTTACCTCGGGGATTTGTGGCCTAGTCTCCAGGGAATGGATTCGGAGAAAAGGTGTATCGGAGCTGTGAGTATAAAGTAACTTACCTCAGGGATTTGTGGCCTAGTCTCTAGGAAGCGGACTCGGAGGGCCGGAGTATCAGAGCTGTGAGTATAAAGTAACTTACCTCGGGGATTTCATTGAAACGGAACCCCCCCCCCCCCCCGCCCCCGCCCCAGGAAAAAGTAATGTGACAGTAAAACTGACCTGATTGGCTGGTAGGGAATCTGCACTAAAAATACATCACAAACGAATGAATTAACTAAGTTGAGATGGCTGGGCAGACGAATGTGCTGTAGCTGCATGATGTGTGAGCTGGTAGATCCCACTGCGAGCTGCAGTGACCACATTTGCATTAAGTGTTTGTTGTTCGAGGAATTTCAGCTAATAGTTGATAAGCTGGAGTCAGAGCTTTGGACACTGCTGCACATCCGGGAGGGGAAGTATTATGTGATGTTTGGGTGTTCTGGATCACATACAGGTCACCAACACTTGAAACAGTGCAACACTATTTTATTGAATCATTAACTGTTTAAACATACCAGACTGTGGGTGAATACGATACTAGCTTGAACTAAAGACCTTGGCCTTGTCCCAACCAGTCGATGCACTCAGCACATGGTGAATGTCTGTGTTACAGGCCGAGAGCTCTGTCCTCCTAGCTAGCGGGAACTCTGATGAGCGGGAACTCTGATGCCCCCTGTCTTTATAATGCGTGCGCTCTCACTGGTGATTGGCTGCGGTGTTGTGTGTGTTGATTGGTCCCACTGTGTGTCCATCAGTGTGTCTGCACCATGATATACTGGTGTATATTATGACATCCCCCTTTTATAAAAAATGTACCTGCGTGGCAATAAATAGTGTATGGTGAATGTTCCTGACTACGTGTGCGCAAATTATTTACAGGACTATGTACATGAAAACTAAGCTATTTACATGGGAAGGTGCCTGGAGCAGAAGAATAACGAGGTGAACACTATATACAAACCACTTGAACGATTAAACGGAAGCCCAGAACAAATCAGAAAGTCCGTAAGTCCACAAAGTTCACAAATTAAGTCTCTGAGGTGGGCGACGAATTCTGGATGACCGCCTCAAGGGTGGGTCGGGAGCCGCCGGCTGAGGAGCGGGCTGGACTGCGTCAGTATGAGGAGGATGCAGAGTGACCGGAATCTCTGCATAGTCCAGGTCAGGGACAACAGGAGGGCGTGGCAATGGTTGAGGATCACGTAGCGAGCGTGGAACGAGACGAAGGGCACGGCGATTGCGGCGCAGAATGGAGCCATCCGGTAGACGAACCAGGAACGTCTACCTGGTGAATGGTGAAGCTACAACACAAGTCTACTTGGGTGTAAACAGCATAACAGCGAGTCATAGGCAGAGCTCAGCGATTCCACAATGCATGCATCAGTAGCCTTGTGGATAGCGCAATTGCTTCACAGCTCCAGGGTCCCTGGTTCGATTCCGGCTTGGGTCACGGTCTGTGCGGAGTCTGCACGTCCTCCCCGTGTGTGCGTGGGTTTCCTCCGGGTGCTCCGGTTTCCTCCCACAGTCCAAAGATGTGCAGGTTAGGTGGATTGGCCATGATAAAAAAATTGCCCTTAGTGTTGGGTGGGGTTACTGGGTTGTGGGCATAGGGTGGAGGTGTTGACATTGGGTGGGGTGCTCTTTCCAAGAGCCGGTGCAGACTCGATGGGCCGAATGGCCTCCTTCTGCACTGTAAATTCTATGAACGAGCGGGGAGCCACCTGCCGAAGAACCACAGCGGTTGCAGACCAGCCACCACCCGGAAGATGGATGCGGACGTTGTCACCTGGAGCCAGAGCAAGGAGATCAGCTGCACGGGAGTCATGAGCCGCTTTGTGCTGTGCACGAGACAGCTGCATTCGTTGAAGGACCGGAACGTGGTCGAGGTCTGGGACATGAATGGACGGCACCGTCGTCCTCAGGGTGCGACCCATGAGCAGCTGGGCTGGCGACAGGCCAGTGGGCAGTAGGGCCAAGCGATAGGCCAGCAAGGCAAGGTAGAAATCGGACCCAGCATCGGCAGCCTTGCAGAGGAGCCGTTTGACTATGTGGAGGCCTTTCTCCGCTTTGCCGTTGGATTGGGGGTACAGGGGACTGGATGTCACATGCACAAAGTTGTACCTCCTGGCAAAGTTGGACCATTCCTGCCTTGCAAAGCAGGGGCCATTGTCCGACATCACAGTGAGTGGGATGCAGTGTCGAGCAAAGGTGTCCTTACAGGCACGGATGACTGCAGACGATGTGATGTTGTGTAAACGTACCACCTCCGGGCAGTTTGAAAAGTAGTCTACAATCAGGACATAGTCCCTGCCCAGCGTGTGGAACAGGTCGATGCCCACCTTGATCCAAGGGGACTTGACCAACTAATGGGGCTGTAGGGTCTCACGTGGTTGGGCCGGCTGGAAGCGTGATAAGTGGGGCAGTTGAGCACTGTGTTGGCTATGTCGTCATTGATGCCGGGCCAGTACACTGCCTCTCAGGCCCGTCGGCGGCACTTTTCCACGCCAAGATGGCAACCGTGTAGCTGTTCCAAGACGAGCTGGCGCATGCCATGCGGGATGACAATGCGGTCCAGTTTCAGGAGAACACCATCTACTACTGCCAGATCATCTGTGACATTACAGAACTGCGGGCATTGGCCCTTGAGCCACCCGTCCGTTAGGTGGCGCATGACATGTGGTAGCAAAGGGTCAGCCGCCGTCTCGCGGCAAATTTGGACGAGGCGTTCCATCCATGGCAGGTAGATTGGAGGCCACGAACGCCACATGGGCGTCAACCTGGCAGACGAATTCCGCTGGGTCACACGGAGTGTTGACAGCCCTGGAGAGAGCGTCGGCAATCATGAGGTTTTTGCCTGGGGTGTATACCAGCTGGAAGTCGTATCGCCGGAGCTTGAGAAGAATACGCTGGAGGCGAGGTGTCATGTCGTTCAAGTCTTTCTGTATTATATTGACCAGCGGGTGATGGTCGGTCCCGACGGTGAATTGAGGAAGACCGTACACATAATCGTGAAACTTGATGGCACCGGTGAGAAGGCCCAGGCACTCCTTTTCTATCTGCGCGTAGCGCTGTTCCGTGGGGGTCATGGCGTGTGACGCATATGCAACGGGGGCCCATGATGAGGCCACATTGCGTTGCAGGAGCACTACCCCAATGCCGGATTGGCTGGCATCGGTCAAAATTTTGGTCTCTTTTGCTGGATCAAAGAAAGCTAAGACCTTAAAAAGCTTAAAAGCTAAGTTCTCTCCATTCGCGCTCATGGGCAGGAAGCCATTGGAAGTCTGTCGTCTTCCTGACCAGGTTCCTGAGGCGAGGTTAGGGATGAACGTCCCTAAAAAATTGACCATGCCCAGAAATCGGAGGACCGCCTTCTTGTCCTCTGGCGTTTTCATGGCTGAGATAGCAGCCACCTTGTCCGCATCCGGCCGCACACCCAACTGGGAGATGTGGTCCCCTAGGAACTGGAGTTCCGTCTGACCAAACGAGCATTTGGCTCTGTTGAGGCGTAGGCCCTGCTCACGTATGCGTTTGAAAACGCGCTGGAGGCGACTGACATGCTCAAATGATTATGTCGTCGACATAGACGCGAATACCTTCAATGCCTTCCATCATTTGTTCTCATTCAGCAGAGGGCAGTAGAGCGGAGCTGCTGATTGGTGTATGCAAATTTCCCCCACAACAGCCATTGTGCTCACCCTAACTTGAAGGTGTACCTGAGCAAGAGACCCTAGCTGTTCAAGTGAAGACAAGCATCCAGCAGAGGGCAGTAGAGCGGAGCTGCTGATTGGCTGTTGCGGGCAAATGTGCTCACCCTAACTTGAAGGTGATTTGTGGAGAAGCTGTTGTCAAGTGACACTTAAACCCGAAAAACCAACTGCTGTAAAGATCAAGAGGATGCTCGAGGGCAGGTAGAAGTAGAAAGAAGTTGAACCGTGACGTCACGGCCTGCAGGCAAGGGATTGGCTGGTGACTGGCAGGAGGTTTTCTTTTATTTTCCCTCAGGTGTTATCGTGCAGGGGTTGCTGAATGAGTGCTTGCTGAGAAGGAGAGTGAATAACAGGTAAGCGCTTTGTTTCTTTTACTTTTTTTATCTAGAGGGGATGGCAAGGAAAGTAGTGCAATGTTCCTCCTGCAGAATGTTTGAGGTGAGGGACCCAGTCAGTGTCCCTGCTGATTTCATCTGTGGGAAGTGCACCCATCTCCAGCTCCTCAGAAACCGCGTTAGGGAACTGGAGCTGGAGTTGGATGAACTTCGGATCATTCGAGAGGCAGAGGTGGTAATAGATATAAGTTTCAGGGGTGTAGATACTCCGAAGAATAAAGATAGATGGGTGACGGTGAGAGGGGCTGGGAGGAAGCAATCAGTACAGGGATCCCCTGTGGTCGTTCCCCTTAGTAACAAGTATACTGCTTTGGATACTGTTGGGGGAGTGGGGGGGGGGGGGAAAACTTACCAGGGGTAAGCCATGGGGTACAGGTCTCTGGCACAAAGTCTGTCCCTGTTGCTCAGAAGGGAAAGGGGGAGAGGAGTAGAGCATTAGTCATTGGAGACTCCATAGTTAGGAGGATAGATAGGAGATTATGTGGGAACGAGAGAGACTCGAGGTTGGTATGTTGCCTCCCAGGTGTGATGTCTCGGATCGTGTTTTTGAGATCCTTAAGGGGGAGGGGGAGCAGCCCCAACTCGTGGTCCATATAGGTACCAACGACGTAGGTAGGAAAAGGGATAGGTAGGAAAAGGGATAGGGATGTAAGGCAGGAATTCAGGGAGCTAGGGTGGAAACTTAGATCTAGGACAAACAGAGTTATTATCTCTGAGTTGTTACCCGTGCCACGTGATAGCGAGACGAGAAATAGGGAGAGAGAGGAGTTGAACACGTGGCTACAGGGATGGTGCAGGGGGGAGGGTTTCAGATTTCTGGGTAATTGGGGCTCATTCTGGGGTCGGTGGGACCTCTACAAACGGGATGGTCTACACCTGGACCAGAGGGGTACCAATATCCTGGGGGGGAAATTTGCTAATGCTCTTCGGGAGGGTTTAAACTAGTTCAGCAGGGGCTTGGGAACCTGAATTTAGTTCCAGTATACAGGAGGTTGAGAGTAGTGAGGTCATGAGTAAGGTTTCAAAGTTGCAGGAGTGTGCCGGCAGGCAGGAAGGTGGTTTAAAGTGTGTCTTCTTCAATGCCAGGAGCATCCGGAATAAGGCGGGTTAACTTGTGGCATGGGTTGGTACCTGGGACTTCGATGTTGTGGCCATTTCGGAGACATGGATAGAGCAGGGACAGGAATGGTTGTTGCAGGTGCCGGGGTTTAGATATTTCAGTAAGCTCAGGGAAGGTGGTAAAAGAGGGGGAGGGGTGGCATTGTTAGTCAAGGACAGTATTACGGTGGCAGAAAGGACGTTTGATGAGGACTCGTCTACTGAGGTAGTATGGGCTGAGGTTAGAAACAGGAAAGGAGAGGTCACCCGGTTAGGGGTTTTCTATAGGCCTCCGAAAAGTTCCAGAGATGTAGAGGAAATGATTGCAAAGATGATTCTGGAGAGGAGCGAAAGCAATAGGGTAGTTGTTATGGGGGACTTCTTTCCAAATATTGACTGGAAACGCTATAGTTAGAGTACTGTAGATGGGTCCGTTTTTGTCCAATGTGTGCAGGAGGGTTTCCTGACACAGTATGTCGATAGGCCAACGAGAGGAGAGGCCATATTGGATTTGGTACTGGGTAATGAACCAGGACAGGTGTTAGATTTGGAGGAAGGTGAGCACCTTGGTGATAGTGACTACAATTCAATTACGAAAGGGATAGGTATATACCGTAGGGCAAGAGTTATATCTGGGGGAAAGGCAATTATGATGCGATGAGGTAAGACATAGGATGCATCGGATGGAGAAGAAAACTGCAGGGGGTTGGCACAATGGAAATGTGGAGCTTGTTCAAGGAACAGCTACTGCATGTCCTTGATAAGTATGTACCTGTCAGGCAGGGAGGAAGTGGTCGAGCAAGGGAACCGTGGTTTACTAAAGCAGTCGAAACACTTGTCAAGAGGAAGAAGGAGGCTTATGTAAAGATGAGACATGAAGGTTCAGTTAGGGTGCTCGAGAGTTACAAGTTAGCTAGGAAGGACCTAAGGAGAGAGCTAAGAAGAGCCAGGAGGGGACATGGTCTTTGGCAGGTAGGATCAAGGATAACCCGAAAGCTTTCTATAGATATGTCAGGAATAAACAAATGACCAGGGTAAGAGTAGGGCCAGTCAAGGACAGTCGTGGGAAGTTGTGCTTGGAGTCCGAGGAGATCGGAGAGGTGCTAAATGAACATTTTTCAATCAGTATTCACACAGGAAAAAGACAATGTTGTCGAGGAGAATACTGAGATTCAGGCTACTAGACTAGAAGGGCTTGAGGTTCATAAGGAGGAGGTGTTAGCAATTATGGAAAGTGTGAAAATAGATAAGTCCCCTGGGCCAGATGGGATTTATCCTAGGATTCTCTGGGAAGCTAGGGAGGAGATTGCTGAGCCTTTGGCTTTGATCTTTAAGTCACCTTTGTCTACAGGAATAGTGCCAGAAGACTGGAGGATAGCAAATGTTGTCCCCTTGTTCAAGAAGGGGAGTAAAGACAACCCCGGTAACTATAGACCAGTGAGCCTTACTTCTGTTGTGGGCCAAATCTTGGAAAGGTTGAAAGAGATAGGATGTATAATCATCTGGAAAGGAATAATTTGATTAGAGATAGTCAACACGGTTTTGTGAAGCGTAGGTCGTGCCTTACAAACCTTATTGAGTTCTTTGAGAAGGTGAATGAGGGTAAAGCAGTTGATGTGGTGTATATGGATTTCAGTAAAGCGTTTGATGAATTTCCCCACGGTAGGCTACTGCAGAAAATACGGAGGCATGGGATTCAGGGTGATTTAGCAGTTTGGATCAGAAATTGGCTAGCTGGAAGAAGACAAAGGGTGGTGGTTGATGGGAAATGTTCAGACTGGAGTCCAGATACTAGTGGTGTACCACAAGGATCTGTTTTGGGGCCACTGCTGTTTGTCATTTTTATAAATGACCTGGAGGAGGGCGTAGCAGGATGGGTGAGTAAATTTGCAGATTACACTAAAGTCGGTGGAGTTGTGGACAGTGCGGAAGGATGTTACAAGTTACAGAGGGACATAGATAAGCTGCAGCACTGGGCTGAGAGGTGGCAAATGGAGTTTAATGCAGAAAAGTGTGAGGTGATTCATTTTGGAAGGAATAACAGGAAGACAGAGTACTGGTAAGATTCTTGGCATGTGGATGAGCAGAGAGATCTCAGTGTCCATGTACATAGATCCCTGAAAGTTGCCACCCAGGTTGAGAGGGTTGTTAAGAAGGCTTACGGTGTGTTAGCTTTTATTGGTAGAGGGATTGAGTTTCGGAGCCATGAGATCATGTTGCAGTTGTACAAAACTCTGGTGCGGCCGCATTTGGAGTATTACGTGCAATTCTGGTCGCCGCATTATAGGAAGGATGTGGAAGCATTGGAAAGGATGCAGAGGAGATTTACCAGAATGTTGTCTGGTATGGAGGGAAGATCTTATGAGGCAAGGCTGAGGGACTGGAGGCTGTTTTTGTTAGAGAGAGAGAAGAAGGTTAAGAGGTGACTTAATTGAGGCATACAAGATGATCAGAGGATTAGATAGGGTCGACAGTGAGAGCTTTTTTCCTCGGATGGTGATGTCTAGCACGAGGCGACATAGCTTTAAATTGAGGGGAGATAGATATAGGACAGAGGTCAGAGGTAGGTTCTTTACTCAGAGTAGTAAGGGCGTGGAATGCCCTGCCTGCAACAGTAGTGGACTCGCCAACACGAAGGGCATTCAATGGACGATAAGGGAATAGTGTAGATGGGCTTTAGAGTGGTTTCACAGGTCGGCGCAACATCGAGGGCTGAAGAGCCTGTACTGCGCTGTAATGTTCTATGTTCTATGATCCTGTGGAACACTTCTGAAGCAGATATGATCCCAAACGGCATCCTGTTGTAACAATATCTGCCAAAGGAGGTGTTAAATGTACACAGTTTCCTGCTGGATTTGTCGAGCTGGATTTGCCAGAATCCTTTCGAGGCGTCGAGTTTGGTGAATAGCTTGGCGCGAGCCATCTTGCATGTGATCTCTTCGCGCTTGGGAATTGGATAATGCTCCCTCATGATATTGTGATTCAGATCCTTGGGATCAATGCAAATTCTCTGCTCGCTGGAAGGCTTTTTTTTCCTCACACACCATGGAACTGAGACCCAGTCGGTTGGTTCCGTAACTCTGGAGATCACTCCTTGGTTCTGGAGGTCCTGCAGCTGCTGCTTGAGGCGGTCCTTAAGGGGTGCTGGGACCCTGCGAGGTGCATGCACCACAGGCGTGGCGTTCTGTTTGAGTAGGATCTTGTAAGTATATGGGAGCGTGCCCATGCCTTCAAAGACGTCGCGGTGCTGGTCGATGATGGCGTCGAGTTGCGCCCTGACGTCAGCGTCCTGGAAGGCAGACATGTCATCAAGAGAGAGCACGAGTGCACTCTCTGAACGAGGTTCAACAGCTTGCATGCCTATACACCAAGCAGAGAGTCTTTCGAGGAGCCCACGATCTCGAAAGGAAGGATGGCTTTGCGTGACCTGTGCGTCACTTGCTAGCAAGAATGACGTTGCCATTATAATCCAATAGCTGGCAGGCTGATGGAAGGATGGCTGGTTTGACACACAGGCTTTGGAAGTCAGACCACACCATGAGATTGGCGGAGGCACCAGTGTCCAGGCGGAATCATATTTGGGACCGGTTGACCATCAGGGTGGCACACCACTCATCGTCTGGATCGATGCTGTATACTGACAGCGGCTGGTGTGTTTGCTTCGGGGACAGCCTGTTTTTCGTTACGACAACGACTCGAAAAGGCGCCTTCGGGTCCTCGGTGTCACTGCTGTGTGGGAGGTCCGCATCGGACTCGGTGACCATGGATTGAATTGCCCGAACATTCCTGCGAGGCTGGCTGAAGCGATAAGAATTGGTAGGCGGAGCTGCTCGGCAGAAGGCAGCATAGTGGCCAAGTCTGCCACATCGTAGGCATTGTCGAGATTTGGCAGGGCATTGCTGCTATAAATGGGCGGAGCCACAGTTGCCGCACGTCGTGATGTCAGCACGTTCGCTGCGCCACCGCGCATGCACGGTGCGGTCATGCATGGTGCGCGCCTGCACATTACGTTCCTCCACGTCGCCGTCCCCTCGTTTGCTGCATTTTGGAGTCCGCGAAAAGCGCGCGAAATGGCCGCCCTCATCCAGACTGAGGCCCTGGAGGTGCTCAATCACTTGGACCCATTCTGCCTCGTGGGGACCTTGCCGCGCCGTTTGTATATGGGAATATTGACACGTGGCGTTTTCATGTAAGACACAGGTCTCGATGGCGGTCGCTAGGGTGAGTTGCTTTACTTTGAGGAGCTGCTGACGTAGGGGGTCCGACTGAACACCGAAAACGATCTGGTCACGTATCATGGAGTCGGAGGTGGGCCCATAGCTGCAAGACTGCGCAAGGATGCTGAGGTGCGTGAGAAAGGATTGGAAAGGTTCATCCTTACCCTGCAAACGCTGCTGGAACACGTAGCGTTCGAAACTTTCATTCACCTCTACGCTGCAGTGAGTGTCAAATTTGAGGAGAACCGTCTTGAACTTTGTTTTATCTTCATCATCCGCAAAGGTGAGAGAGTTGAAAATGTGGATGTCATGGTACCCGGCCGTGGAGAGGAGAAGAGCAATCTTCCTGGTATCCGAGGCGCCCTCCCTGTCTGAGGAAGCGCTGTTTGAAAATCTTCCAATTGGCCCCTAGGTTGCCGACGATGCGGAGCGGTGGCGGCGGGCAGATGTTGTCCATGTTGCAGGATGACGGAATGCTGGTGGAAGGCAGATCACTTGCAGGTAGGTCTAAGAAGTGCTAATATCCCTCAACTCCTGGTATCATGATGTGTTGGGTGTTCTGGATCACATACAGGTCACCAACACTTGAAATAGTGCAACACTATTTTATTGAATCATTAACTGTTTAAACATACTTGAACTGTGGGTGAATACGATAGTAGCTTTAACTAAAGACCTTTGCCTTGTCTTAACCAGTCGATGCACTCAGCACATGGTGAATGTCTGCGTAATAGGCTGTGAGCTCTGTGCTCCTAGCTAGCTGCAACTCGAATGAGCGGGAACTCTGATGCCCCCTGTCTTTATAGTGCGTGTTCTCTCACTGGTGATTGGCTGCGGTGTTGTGTGTGTTGATTGGCCCCCACTGTGTGTCCATCAGTGTGTGCCTGCACCATGATATACTGGTGTAAATTATGACAATCTGGACGCTTTGTTTCAGGAGGCAGTCACACCCCTTGGATTCAGTGGGAGGCGGCGGTGCAGATGCCAGCTCTGCCCCCGCCACCTGGTCACTGGAAAGCCCCGAAAATAACTCCGGAAACAGGTCCGGGATGGTAGCAGTGTGGAATGCCTGCCCATCGTTCCAAAATTTACTTCAAAAAGGGAAGATGTCATAATATCCAATCATGTATATAATCAGATGCAGACAGGCAGTGATTGACACACAGGATAACC
This sequence comes from Scyliorhinus torazame, assembly GCF_047496885.1. Taxonomy (NCBI): domain Eukaryota; kingdom Metazoa; phylum Chordata; class Chondrichthyes; order Carcharhiniformes; family Scyliorhinidae; genus Scyliorhinus; species Scyliorhinus torazame. The sequence goes on along the minus strand of NC_092717.1, from coordinate 68,568,799 downwards.
AATGAACACACACAACACATAACAACCAATCACCAGACAGGCCACCACCACTATAAAGCACACAGGGCATTAAGACTCTCTCTCTACAGGACACAGCTACTAAGATAGTAAGAGGGCACAAGCCAGTGAGCACTATCACCATGAGGTAGAGAGTTAGTCTAGTCTGGTCAAGCCAGTAGGAGGTTATCAGTTAGATTGATAGAGTGTCAACTCACAGCAAACTATGTACAGCAATCAGGAAGTTCAAGAAAACAGTGTTTGACCATCTCCTGTGCCAGAAGCCTGTTTCTAGCACTGCATCCAGTTGCAGTCAACATTGAACCAAGTTACTTAACACATCATGGTACCAGAGTGCTATTAATCCTAACGAACCTACCTCGAGTGCACCTGCAACAACCAGCAAGCAGCCATCCAGCGGCATGGAGAACGTCCAGCCTCCTCCGCAACTCCGGAGCCAACTGGAAAGTCTTCAAACAAAAGTTCCTTCTGTACATAGAGGCCTCCGACCTCGAGGCAGCATCGGATGCCAGAAAGATCGCGCTGTTTCTGTCGACTGCGGGGGATCACGCCATCCACATCTAGAACTCGCTTACGATTGCCGATGTCGAAGACAAGACAAAGAAGTTCAAGACAGTTCTGCTGAAATTCGACAGCCACTGTGACATTGAGGTGAATACGAGCTTTGAACGGTACATCTTCCAACAGAGGTTTCAGGGTAAGGATGAACCTTTTCAGTCCTTCTTGACCCATCTCCGCATCCTAGCGCAGTCATATAATTATGACTCGATGACTGATTCCATGATCTGGGATCAGATCATTTTCGGGGTCCAGTCCGACTCCCTGCGGGAGCAGCTCCTCAAAATCAAACAGTTGGCCCTCTCCTTCGTCATTGAAACGTGCGTTGTTCATGTGAATGCCAGAAATCGCTACTCCCGCATCAGGGCGGTAGAAACTGCAAAACTGACCTCCCACAAGGCAGAAAGGGTGCAGGCCATACCAAAAATGCAAGGCCTGAGCATAGAGGAGAGTGGCCGTTTCGCGTGCTTTTCTCGGGTCCACACGCATGCGCGCCACAACCGGGTGGACGATGAGGCCAAAGACCCTGAGGCGCATGCACGGACGTCGGCCGACCGCACTGCGCATGCGCGATGGCGCACAGAACGTGCTGACGTCAGCGTCATGACGTCTGAATTGTGGCTCCGCCCATTAAAAGCGGCAATGGCCAGCCAACGGCAGGCGATGTCTACAGTGTGGAAAGCCTGGCCTTCTGCAGATCCGCTCCACCAAACAACAGCCAGCGATCCCAGCTGCAGTGCAGACTTGTCCGCTGCGTACAACAAGGCATGCTGGATTCTGATCCAGACAGCCCAACGGACCCTGATGCTGACTGCCTCGAGTCTCCATATCGGGTGGACATCATCACCACACGCGAGTGGGTCTCTACCGTGCCTGCCAACCGCCTTTCAATCCTGAGTGTGGATCCCGACGACGAGTGGTGTGCTGTCATCATGGTCAACCAGTCTCACATCCGATTTAAATTGGACACTGGCGCATCTGCGAACCTCAGATCACAGTCGGACCTCGACAGCATCCAACACCAACCTAGCATTCTTCCACCAGCCTGCCAGCTCCTTGACTACAATGGTAATGCCATAGCTGCCAGTGGGTAGTGTCAGCTAGGCGTCTCTCACAAGGCAATCAAGGTAACGTTGAGATTCGTGATTGTCTGGCCTGACAAGGCATCCCTGCTCGGTGCTCGCGCATGCAAACTCCTAAATCTGGTACAGCGAGTTCATGCCATATCCTTGACACCGGCAACGGCCACGCCCAATGAGAATCTCCAGGCTGAGATAGACGACATTCTCACACAATACCACGGTGTGTTTGATGGGATGGGCACGTTCCCATATCGCGACAAGATATTGCTCAAGCAGAATGCCACCCCAGTCATCCATGCACCACGCCGGGTGCCGGCTCCTCTCAAGGGATCGTTTGAAAACGCAGCTACGACAGCTCCAAGACCAGGGCATCATCTCAAAAGGTCACGGAACCCACTGACTGGGTCAGCTCCATGGTCTGCGTCAAGAAACCCTCTGACGAACTTCGCATTGATCCCAAAGGCCTGAATCGCAACATCATGAGAGAGCACTACCCGATCCCGAAGCGTGAAGAATTAACATGTGAGATGGCTCACGCCAAATTTTACCAAGCTGGATGCCTCCCGTGGCTTCTGGCAAATTCAACTGGACGAGTCCAGTCGGAAGCTGTGCACTTTTAACACTCCGTTCGGCGGGTATTGCTCCAACCGCATGCCTTTTGGTGTCATATCAGCTTCCGAAGTATTTCATCGCATAATGGAGCAAATGATGGAGGGCATCGAGGGGGAGAGAGTCTCTGGACGACGTGATCATCTGGTTCACAACGCCCAAGGATCCCATTGCTCGCCTCAAAACAGGTTTTCCAGAGGATTCATGAAAATGGCCTCCGGCTCAACAGGGCCAGTTGCTCGTTTGGGCGGTCCCCTATCAAGTTTTTAGGTGACCACATTTCACAGCAAGGTGCACAACCGGATGCCGACAAGGTGCTGGCAATCAATGCATTAAGACACCAGAGGACAAAAAGGCGGTCCTCCGCTTCCTCGGGATGGTAAATTTTCTCAGAAAATTCATTCCCAACATGGCACCCACACCAGGGCCCTCCGGCATCTCGTTAAAAAGTTGACAGTGTTCCAGTGGCTTCCCGCACATCAAGCGGAGTGGCTTGAGCTGAAGGCAAAGCTCACCACAGCTCCAGTACTGGTGTTCTTTGACCCAACCAAGGATACCAAGATATCCACAGACGCAAGCCAGGACGGCATTGGGGCGATGCTCCTCCAGCGAGAAGACTCCTCGTCCTGGGCTCCAGTGGCATATGCCTGCAGGGCCATGACTCCGACCGAACAACGGTATGCCCAGATCAAAAAGGTGTCTCTGGGTCTCCTGACAGGAATAGTCAAGTTTCAGGATTACGTATACAGTCTGCCGAAGTTCACGGTGGAAACAGACCACAGGCCTTTGGTCCACATAATCCAGAAGGATTTAAATGACATGACACCTCGGCTGCAGCGAATTCTTCTTCGTCTCCGCCGATATGACTTTGAACTCGTCTACACACCGGGCAAGGAGCTGATCGTCACGGATGCCCTATCCCGATCCATCACCATGCCGTGTGAACCGGGTGACTTCATTCGCCACATCGAGGCACAGGTGCAGATGTGTGCCAGCAACCTCCCAGCCACTGATGAACGAGTTGTCCAGACATGCGAAGAAACTGCCAAAGAACCTCTACTGCAGCGCGCGATGCAACACCTTGCCCATGGCTAGCAAAAGGGGCAGTGCCCCCAGTTCTTCAACGTTAAGGACAAGTTAACGGTTGCAAGGGGATCCTTCTTAAGCTAGATAGAATCGTCATTCCCAAAAGCATGCAAGCCATGGTGCTCAGACAGATCCATGAGGGTCACCTTGGGGGGTCGAAAAATGTCGACGCAGAGCTCGGCAGGCAGTCTACTGGCCTGGCATCAGCCAGGACATTGCCAACACGGTCCTCAACTGCGCAACATGCCAGAAGTTTCAACCAGCTCAGCCCAAGGAAACACTGCAACAGCACGAGATTGTGACTTCTCCGTGGTCCAAGGTGGGGCTAGACCTCTTTCACGCAAATGGGCGCGATTACGTGCTCTTGGTCGACTACGTCTCCAGCTACCCGGAAGTGGTGAAACTGTCGGACCTCACATCCAAGTCAGTGATTAAAGCCTGCAAAGAGATGTTTGCCAGGCACGGCATACCACTCACAATAATGAGTGACAACGGTCCATGTTTCTACAGCCAAGAGTGGTCCGACTTTGCACGATCCTACCACTTCAGTCACATCACATCCAGTCCCCATTACCCGCAATGAAACGGGAAGGCCGAAAAAGGGGTCCATATTGTCAAGCGGTTGCTGTGCAAGGCTGCAGACTCAGCCTCGGACTTTAACCTGGCGCTGTTGGCATACAGGGCAACCCCTCTGTCGACTGGTTTGTCTCCGGCGCAGCTGCTCATGAACGCAACCTGAGGAATGTTCCAGCCATCCATGTTCCAGACCTTGACCGCCTCATGGTGCTGCAGAAGGTGCAGCGATCCAGGTACCAGCAGCATATCACGTGATGCTCATGCCAAGGATCTACCTGGCTGGCTCCAGACAATGTTGTTCGTGTCCAGTTGCCTGAGGAGGTTGGTCAGCCCCAGCTATGGTCATCAGGCAGGCTGCCCCCAGGTCCTTCTTTGTCCAAATGGCTGATGGCTCCATTCTACGGAGCAACAGGAGGGCGCTACGAAAAGTTCCCTGCCCACCGCCTGGCCGCACGTCATCATGCCTCCTCCGGAGATCTCGCACCACGAGACCACCGACATGGCAGCAATCCCGCCTGTCCAAGTGCCGGCGTCCCACCCTCCGCCTCTGAGGCGATCGACAAGAATTCGTCGCCCGCCACAAAGACTGAATCTACAGACTTAAATCTTGTAAATTTTGTTCAGTTTGCACTGTATCTGCACGATAGACACCAAAAGACATATGAGCGGAAGTAAGGCCATTTGGCCCATCGAGTCCACTCCACCATTCAATCATGGCTGATTTCAACTCCATTTACCCGCTCTCTCTCCGTAGCCCTTAATTCCTCGAGAAATCAAGAATTTCAACACCTTCCCATGTACATATGTTCATTCACTCACCACTTGTATATAATCATGTATATATATCGCCACGTTCCAAAATTTACTTCAAAAAGGGAAGATGTCATAATATCCAATCATGTATATAATGAGATGCAGACAGGCAGTGATTGACACACAGGATAACCAATGAACACACACAACACATAACAACCAATCACCAGACAGGCCACCACCACTATAAAGCACACAGGGCATTAAGACTCTCTCTCTACAGGACACAGCTACTAAGATAGTAAGAGGGCACAAGCCAGTGAGCACTATCACCATGAGGTAGAGAGTTAGTCTAGTCTGGTCAAGCCAGTAGGTTATCAGTTAGATTGATAGAGTGTCAACTTACAGCAAACTATGTACAGCAATCAAATAAAATTCAATAAAACAGTGTTGGACCATCTCCTGTGCCAGAAGCCGGTTTCTCTGTTCACTGCATCCAGTTGCAGTCAACATTAAACCAACTTACTTAACACATCAGCAGTTGTCGAGGATTCACCCCTACAATCCAAAGATGTGCAGGGTAGGTGGATTGACAATATCTTTTTATTAAAACAGTAAAAATATATACAAGGCCAAACGGTACAAACACTAATTTTGTGTTGGAGAAACACGGTACCCTCCCCTCAGTACCAACGTACGGGGAGGGGCGGTGGATACTCTGATCATTAAAAACAGTTCACAACACGTTTCTACAAAAAACAAATGGCACAAGCACTAAACCTTGCGCCAGATACCCTGGTGGGGAGAGGGGGGAAAGGAGGGTGGTGGGGAGGGAGGGAGTCGGAGTGTTGGTGAAGGGGGGGGGGGGCAAATAGGGCACTGCCTGAAATATCTGTAGTGGCAGAAAAACAAAAGAACCTTCAATTATGATGTGCCAGATTCCAGGAGACCCCCAGAGGGGGTGAGGAGCGACATAGTGTCAGGCACGAGTGAGACCCGCACCCCGCTACAGAGCGTCCCGTGCACCCTGCACTCCCGACACTGGGCGGCTGACAGCCTTCGGACAGTCGCCCTCCAGGCCCGATTCCTCCACCACACAGTGTGGCGGGTGACACGGGCCCACCAACCAACTCAGGGGCTGCCTTGATCCCGCCACCGGGATCATCGACCGGCGGGATCTGCTCAGGCTCCTCCCGGAGTCCCGGTCCGGTCCAGTGTGAGGTGGTGGTGCAGATGCCTGCTCCGCCCTCGCCGCCTGGTCACTGGAAGGCCCTGAAAATAACTCCGGAAACAGGACCAGGATGGTGGCAGAGGTGCCCGAAGACAGCGGTTGGGACAGAGGGTCTTCAAACCATAACCCGCTAAGAACCGAAGAAGCAGAGGGTTATCGCTGACCCCCTCCCCCTGAGAAATTGATCAAGTCCGGGGTGCGAAATTGTACTGGGTGGAACGGACCCTCTCGGGTCCCGTCCGACCCCAAAGCACCCTGCCTGGGGGACAGCGGCAGCTGCTGGGATTTCCTCACTATCCCCCCCGTCTCTTTTCTTTCGGGGACTGGGCGTGACATCAATGGAAAAGAACCTGGATTGACGCCGTTTGCGGGGGGAGGATCACACACCGGGGCAACCTCTATCTCTGGAGGCTCCTCCAGGCAGACTCCTTGTCCCTCAATGCTTCTCTCCAGAATTTGTGGCAGGGACAGAGCACCCTCTGATTAGAGGTCACACACCTCACTACCGCCACCCACAGGGGCCTGCGCAGAAGTGTCGCTGTGCCCGGCATCCAATGGCGAAATGTCACCGGGCTGAGGGTGTTGCTGGGGTGAGTCGTAACGGCTGCACCCGGGTCAGTAGCCAGGGGAACTGGGTCAGTCAGGGTCAGAGGGGCCCAAACCTGACTGCTGACGAATGGTTCTGCTGGTCTTCCTCTCAGCCTTCCGGCCACGGGGCTGGCCCCTCACCTCCACGACAGTGGAAGTAGAGGGGGCGGCGGCACCATCAGCGGCAGTGTTAGAGGTGGGGCAATTTTTCCTAATATGTCCCACCTTCTTGCAGGTGTGGCACCGCACGCCCCCCGCGGACCAGAAGGTGCGATAGGTTTTGTCCCCAAAAGGAATCTCAAAAGTCCCTTCCAGGGCCTCCTCCCGGGCCAGGCAAACAAAGACCTGGCACCGGAATGAGAAAATATGCTTGAGGGTGGGATCTTTGAGGCCGAGCGGGAGCGGGATCACCCCTGACCGTACCTCACCCAGTTGATGGAGGTGGGTGAGGAGGAGCTCCGTGGGAATAAAAGGCGGGATATTACAGAGGATAACTCTCTCGGCTGTGTCCTCCAGCGGGTCCACCGCCAGGTAGATCCCGCCAACCGTGAGCCCTTTTTCCAGGGCGAGGTGGACCGCCCGCTCAGCTCTCAAAAAGACAGCTTTGCCATACACCTGCGAGGCTGCAACTATGGCTGAAGGGCCAACAACCTCGCCATAGCACAGACGCAGCCTCGATTCACATGGTGGGGTGGGCGTAGCACTTTACTATAAGTTTTGTGGGGTGAAACGGTGACCTAACCCCGAACAGTGGGGAGGGTGGAGGGCACCACTGCTGTAGAGGGTCCCACCACCGGCGTAGGCAGCGTTGTTGCCATCATGGTCAGTGGTGGACAATGGGGGAGAAAGGAGAGGGAGAGTGTAACTGAAGGGGAGGAGTGAGGGGGGGGGAAGGCACAGGAGGATAGGGCACAGGGGATCAGACCGCAGTGTGCCTCGAGTAGTTTATTGGATAAACATATGGATGATAATGGCATAGTGTAGGTTAGATGGCTTTTGTTCCGGTGCAACATCGTGGGCCGAAGGGCCTGTACTGCGCTGTATCGTTCTATGTTCTATGAGTACAAGGGAGGGAGGAGCAGGAAGTTAAGGCACAAAAAGACAGGCCGGTGCCGAGGAAATTCTTGTGGGCTGTTCCCCCAAAAGGACTTCAATCCAGCAGCGGGTGGGTGTGTGAGGGACAGGGCCTTCAGCCCAGCAAGGGCCCAGCAAAACAGTCCACGGATATTATCCCATCTCAGCGTTATCGGCAGATGAAAACAAGATAAAGTCCAGCTGCACCAACCTTCTTCTCCTCTTCGTCCCCTTCCACGTGTTGCAGCAACCTCCTGTTTGCTGGGAGGCCTCAGGCCCGAGGGCTCTGTAGGTGAAACAGGCAGCAAACTGCAAACAGTCCCAGCTCCAAGGGCCCTGTAAATGGAACCTAGCAAACAGTCCCGGCCCCTCCTCCTCTCCTTCTGCTGCAGGCTCTGGAAATGCAGGGAGGCAGGCAGTGTTTCAATCCAGTCCCAGGCTGGAACTCTATCCACTCCAGGCCAAACCTTCACCTATGAAGACTGCTTTGCCTCTCTTGCAGCTCCCTGTAACATCTGTTGAGCTTCAGATAAACCAGGCAGCAGCAAATGTCATCCTCCCGCTCTCCTTTCTCCTTCATCCAGGCAATTCAGCAACCACCAGCTCTGGACACAGCAGCAAACAGAGCAACAGAGAGAGCAGCTGCAGCCACCCAAGGTGAATTGGCCAACCTAAATTGCCCCTTAATTGGAAAAAAATAATTGGGTAGTCCAAATTTATTTTAAAACAAGGTTCAGCAAAAAGCTTCTAAAACTAAAATCAAAAGAGCTAAGATGACCTACAAAAGGAAAATAGCAGAAAACATAAACACTGATACTAAAATCTTCGATAAGTAAAAAAAAGAGGAAGAGAATAGCTCAAGTAAATGTTGGTTCTTTAGAGGACGATACTTGTGAGGTAATAATGAGGACCACAGAGATGGCGGAGGCACTAAACCAATACTTTACCTCTGTCTTCATGGTAGAGGATTTTTGTGAGGTCCACAAAGAATCCAGCACGAGTTTTAAGGATACAAAGTAATAACATTTATTTACAATAACATATATATAACAGCAGCGGCAACTTCCCTTGCTGCACACTCCTTCCTGTTGGTTCCTAAACTGGCCAGCTTTATTTATACTAGGAGTTTACTAATGGTTTCTCCACCCCCCTCATTGGGGAAGCTCATACTCCCACAGGATTGTGGGATTGTCATTAGTCCCCAGCCAATGGTAAGTAGGCAGGTTATAACATCCCTCCCCCCCAAAGTCCAAGGAATCCACCGAAGACCCTGGCGAAGGAGGGCGTCGGACTCGTTTTGCCGCAGGCCGGACACCATTTGCACGCAGCGTGGATCAGACGGCGTGTAACGAGACGGAGACCGGCGCTTCCGTGATGAACGGCGCAACGGTTGTACATCTACGGCCCGTGGACCCGAGGATTCCCCCTCTGATGCATCTTGGAGTCAGAGTCTGCTGCCTCCGTCATGTCAGCGTCTCTATCTCCATTCGGTTCTGTAACGATCTGCGCAGGCTTCGAGTGAGGCACCAGTGGAAGATTGTGAGGACTACCTTCCCTTGTCTCTGCGGCTGTGGAAATGAGCTCCGGGGGCGGGGAATCTTTTGAGGGGATAATCTTCTGGACCGAACGTGGTCTACATGTTTGCGCTGGAGACTACCCTGGGCTTGCACCTGGTAAGATATAGGGCCCGTTTAGCGAAAGATTACACCAGGAACCCACTGGGCACCACCAGCAAAATTCCGAACGAACACTGGGTCACCGGGTGCAAACTGCCGAATCGGCCAATGCCGAGAAAATCTCTGTCCCTGCCGTTCTTGTGTGCGGCGTACGTTTGCGCCAATGTCCGTGAAATCCATACTAAGGCGGGTGCGAAGTCTCCGGCCCATTAGGAGTTCTGCGGGAGCTACCCCAGTCACCGCATGGGGGGTGGTCCTATACGTAAACAAAAAGCGAGCCAGTCTCGTGTCCATTGATCCGGAAGAATGCTTCTTTAGGCCTCTTTTGAATGTCTGCCAACCCATTTGAAGCCGGGTGGTAAGGGGCAGTGCGGATATGGCGGATGCCGTTCATCTTCGTGAACCTCGCAAACTCCTCACTCGTGAATGGAGTGCCGTTATCCGTGACCAGCACCTCGGGGAGCCCATGCGTACTAAACGACAAACGCATCTTTTCAATTGTTGCGCAGGACGTTGTCCCCTGCATCTTTTTCTCCGCTGCAGTAATATGCGGGAGGCGAAAGCTATCGGTCGCTCTGCCCCGTTCTCCATCTTGTGGGACAGGACGGCCCCAATACCATACGGGGATGCATCACATGTAACGAGCAAAGGCTTTCCCGGATCATAGTGGGTTAGTAACCCAGACAACGACAATTGGTGCTTTACCCGCCGGAAAGCGGTTTCTTGCGGCTGACCCCAAACCCAGGTGTGAGTTTTCTTTAGCAGAAGGTACAAGGGGGCCAGTGTAGTTGCCAGATTGGGGAGGAACTTCCCGTAATAGTTTATGAGACCGAGAAAAGAACGAAGATGCGAAGTGTCAGTCGGGACGGGGGCCTGTTGAATTGCACGCACCTTCTCTGCGACGGGGTGCAAACCTTCGCGGTACACCTGATAACCTAGGTAGACTACTTCCTTTGCCTGAAATACGTAAACGGACTCCAGCCTCCGAAAGGCGTCTAAGGACAGCCTCCAGATTTTCCAAATGTTCCTGCTCCGACGTCCCCGTAATCAAAACGTCATCTAAGTAGACAGCAACACGTGGTAAACCTCTCAAAATGCCCTCCATAACACGTTGAAAAATTGCGCAGGCAGAGGATACTCCAAAGGGCAACCGTGTATATTCATACAGGCCCCGGTGTGTATTAATCGTTACATATGGTCGGGAGGCAGGGTCCAGCTCCAACTGCAGGTAGGCGTGACTCATATCTAATTTTGTGAACGAGAGTCCACCTGCAAGTTTTGCGTAGAGATCCTCTATGCGAGGCATTGGATATCGGTCGAGTCGGGAAACTGTATTCACTGTAAGTTTATAGTCGCCACACAAGCGAACTGTGGCATCTGGCTTCATTACAGGTACAATTGGTGCTGCCCAGTCAGCAAAACGGACGGGCCTGCTAATACCCAAACTCTCCAAACGAGTGAGCTCCCCTTCTACCTTCTCGAGCAAGGTGTAAGGCACCGGGCGTGCCCGGAAATAGCGCGGCGTGGCTCCTGGTTCGACTTGGATATGGGCTACGGCCCCTTTTATTTTCCCCAAACCAGGCTGGAATACATCTGGGTATCGTCCTAGCACCTCAGTCAACCCTTCAGAAACTGTTTGGAGGATGTGCTGCCATTGCAACCGCAAATGGCGCAACCAGTCCCGACCCAACAGGCTCGGCCCATGGCCGAGCACCACGATAAGTGGGAAACGCCCCTCCTGGCGTCCATAAACAACAGGGGTCATTGTAGTTCCTGCAATGTCCAGTGGTACCCCGTGTAGGTGGCCAACCTGGCCTGTGAGTCGGTTAATGTAAGGGTCTGGATACCCTGCTTGATGCGGTCGAATGTCCTCTGGGCGATCACGGAGACTGCTGCGCCAGTGTCCAACTCCATCGCAAGTGGGTGACCCGTACTGTCACCTTAATGGGGGCCACACGGGGAGCTGCCACACAATGCAACTGCAGGCAGTCGTCCTCCGTCACCACGTCCTCAGGAGTAGTCGCCGCAGGTTCATCCACATGGAAGGTACGGCCCCTGGGCTGGTCCCAGTTACGGCCCCTGGGCTGGTCCCAGTTTTGGTCGGAATGACGGCGCCTCTGGCGCCCCCAGGACCGCCGTCCGCGACGGGGTCGGCGCCTACAAGTCTGACACGGACATGGCTCCTCATCCATTGGTTCTGGAGAAGGCTCCCTTCGGGGAGGAATGTCCGACGGCCACTGGCGTCGGTCGGACGTTGCCTCGCCCAAGGTACCGCAGGAGTGCGGGGGGACGTTTTCGGACGGAAGGGGTTGCGCCCCAAGGCATGCACTTCCATTCCCTGTAGCTCCTGCACTCCTCGTTCTGCGTTCTCTCGGGACAATACTATTTGAATGGCCTGTTGAAAAGTCAATGTTGGCTCAGCTAACAACTTTGTCTGGGTGGCCGCATTGTTAATACCACAAACCAAACGGTCGCGTAGCATTTCTGACAAGGTCTCACCATAGTCTCAGTACTCCGCAATCCTGCGTAGCCTGGATAGAAAATCGGCAAGGGATTTTCCAGGGGTCCTCTCAGCGGTATTAAACCGGTAACGCTGGACTATCGTGGACGGGGTTGGGTTAAAATGTTGCCCCACTGTATTAACAAGTTCATCAAACGTTTTGGTGTCCGGCGCAGCTGGGTACGTAAGGCTCCTAATCACCCCAAACGTATGCGGGCCGCAGGCGGTGAGCAATATGAGCACCTGGCGCTCGTTTACGGTGATGTTGTTTGCTCGGAAATAGTAACGCATTTGTTGTGCGTACTGGTTCCAGCTTTCCAGCGCAGCATCAAAAACATCCAAACGTCCGTACAGAGGCATGGTATAATAGAAAACAACTTCCAACCTGTATCCAACAAAAATCCAGGGAGGTGGCTTCAGCAGTGTAGACAGCTATTCACTTTAACCTTCGTCGCCAATGGTAAGTAGGCAGGTTATAACAAGGATAATAGAACATTTCTCCAAACTACAGTTAATGCAGAGGAACTTGGTGAATAAACTTCAAGAGCGAGACAGTATTCTTAGGATTTCATAGAATTTACAGTGCAGGAGGCCTTTCGGCCCATCGAGTCTTCATCGGCCCTTGGAAAGAGCACCCTTCACCCTGTCCCCGTAACCCAGCTAACCTTTTTGGACACTAAGGGCAATTTAGCATGGCCAATCCACCTAACCTGCACATCTTTGGACTTTGGGAGGAAACCAGAGCACCGGGAGGAAACCCACGCAGATACCGTGCCGACCAGGTGAGTCAACCTGATGAAGGAGCTGCGCTCCGAAAGCTAGTGATTCCAAACAAACCTGTTGGACTTTACCTGATGTTGGAAGACTTCTTACTGTGGTTTTATGAAGGGTAAGCCATCCTTGACAAATTTGCCTGAGACGAGCAGCACGGTAGCACAAGTGGATAGCACTGTGGCTTCACAGCGCCAGGTTCGATTCCCCGCTGGGTCACTGTCTGTGCGGAGTCTGCACGTTCTCCCCGTGTCTGCTTTGCCCTTACAAAGTCAAGCTGACTTTCCCTAATTAGCCCTTCCCTGTCTAAATGCCTGTAGATCCTGTCCCTCAGAATACCTTCTAACAATTTACCGACGACAGAAGTAAGGCTAACCATCTATAGTTCCCAGGCTAATCCCTAATGCCTTTCTTAAACAAGGGCACAACATTTGCTACCCTCCAATCTTCAGGCACCTCTTCTGTCACTGTCGATGATTCAAATATCTCAGCTAGGGGGCCGGCAATTTCTTCCCTGGCCTCCCACAACATCCTGGGACACATTTCATCAGTTCCCGGGGATTTATCTATCTTGATGCGCTTTAATACCTCCAGCACCTCCTTCTCTGTAATATGTACACTCCTCAAAACATCACTTTTTATTTCCCCAATTTCCCTAACATTCGTGCCTTTCTCAACAGTAAATACTGACGAGAAATATTCATTTAGGACCTCTCCCATCTCTTGTGGATCCGCTCATAGATGACCTTGTTTATCCTTAAGAGGCCCTACCCACTCCCTAGTCACCCTTTTACCCTTTATGTATCTGTAAATGCTCTTTGGATTTTCCTTTGCCTTATCTGCCAAGACAATCTCATGTCCCCTTTTTGCCCTTTTGGTTTCTCTCTTAACTCTCCTCCGACAAGCCCTATACTCTTCAAGGGATCCACTTGATCCCAGCTGCCTATGCATGTCATATGCCTCCTTCTTCCTTTTAACCATGGCCTCAATATCCCGAGTCATCCAGGGTTCCCTCCTTACCAGCCTTACCCTTCACTCTAAGAGGAATGTGCTCACCTTGAACCCTAGTTAACACCTTTTTGAAAGATTCCCACTTACCAGCTGTCCCCTTGCCGGAAAAGGCACCCCCAATCAACTTTTGAACGTTCCCACCTCATGCCCTCGAAATTGGCCTTGCCCAAATTTTAAATTTTAACTTTTGGGCCAGAACTATCATTCTCCATAGCTATCTTAAAACTAATGGAATTATGGTCACTGTTCCCAAAGTGATCCCTCACTAACACTTCGGTCTCCTGCCCTTCCTTATTCCCCAAAGGAGGTCAAGTTTTGCCCCCTCTCTAGTTGGGCCATCCACATACTGAATGAGGAATTCTTCCTGAATACATTTCTCTCCATCCAAACCCCTAGTGCTATGGCTGTCCCAGTTAATGTTGGGAAAGTTAAAGTCCCCAACTATTACCACCCTGTTTTTTCGGCAGCTATCTGCAATCTCCTTACACATTTGCTCCTCAATATCACGCTGATGTTTTGGGGGCCTATAGTACAGTCCTATCAAAGTGATCTCACCCTTCTTATTTTTCAGTTCTACCCATATAGACTCAGTGGGCGAACCCTCGGATATATCCTCTCTCTGTACTGCCGTGAAACTGTCCCTAATCAAAAACGCAACTCCCCTTCCTCTCCTATCTCCTGGTCTATCTTTCCTATAGCATCTGTACCCCGGAACATTGAGCTGCCAGTCCTGTCCCTCCTTTAGCCAAGTTTCGGTAATAGCTATAATATCCCAGTTTCATGTACCTATCCATGCCCTGAATTCATCTGCCTTGCCCGTTAGGCCTCTTGCATTGAAATAAACGCAGTTCAATCCGTTTCGCTGTCTCCCACTTTTCTCCTTACTGACTTTTGCTTCTATCCTCCCTTTACTACCCTCATATAAAAGTAGAGAAGTGTTGTTGCAATTGTATAGGGTGCTGGTGAGGCCACACCTGGAGTATTGTTTCCATTTGGATTTGAAACCAGGAAGAGATCAGCCATGATCTGCTCGAAGGCGAATTGCCAACCTCTGCTCCTAATTCCTATGTTCCTATCCCTGGCTCGGTGGTAATGGTAAAGTGAGGCATATGCCGGGCCATGGGGATGCAGATTGTGGTTGAATACAACTCCGCTGCTGTTGATGCCCACAGTGCCTCATGGATGCCCAGTCTTGAGTTGCTAGATCTGTTCGAAGTCTATCCCATTTAGCACGGTGGTAGTGCCACACAACACGATGGAGGGTATCCTCAATGTGAAGACGGGACTTTGGCTCCACAAGGATTGTTCAGTGGTCACTTCTACCATTACTGTCATGGACAGATGCACCCGCAGCAAGCAGGTTGGTGAGGATGAGGTCAGGTATGTTTTTCCCTCTTGTTGGTTCCCTCACCACCTGCTGCAGTCCCAGTCTAGCAGCTATGTCCTTTAGGACCCGGCCAGCTGGGTCTATGGTGGTACTACCGAGCCACTCTTGGTGATGGACATTGAGGTCACCCACCCTGAGTATATTCTGTGCCCTTGCCACGCTCAGTGCATCCTCCAAGTGGTGTTCAACATGGAGCAGTACTGATTCATCACCTGATGGTGGTGTAGCCGCTTAAAATGGCTAACTCCCGATTAGAATGGCCAAACCCCGATTTAAAATGGCGAACGGAAGAGGCTGATGGGAAAATCAGCCAACAAGACTCAAACAGGCAGCTGCAGGCAAAACTGTGTATTCCCCTCTGGGAAGGCCAGACAGAACCGATACCTGCAGCCATCAACATGACAACACACCAGCCTCTGCATATTAATCAGCAATCCCCAGGAACAATTGATACAAATTGGACACACAAAGCCAACCCAGACTTTTCGGCGCTAACAGGAGCTGACACAAAGAGAGGTGGATCCCTCGATCAAGGAATCGCTCCAGCATTGGAGAATATCGAACCAAATGATTGGGACCAAGTCCAATCACTTGGAACCAGGTACAGGGTCCGCCCCGAAAGGCGGGAAGCCCCTGGCGACTGTAAGGATAGAGTCCAAGGTCAAATCGCGCTCTTCCCCTTCGTCTCCCGGCTGCACCCTTCTTCACTCTCTCCATCCTCTCCGCACCCTTCGAGACCCTTCTGTTGACCTTCTACAACAGCCGAAAGAAACAGTAAGTCTTACTCCAACGCTCGCTACGAGATAGACATTCCTGACTATCGACCTGTATCAGCTTTGAATCCCGCAGGCTCAGAACCCATACGAAAGGCCATTTGTTTCCCTGACCTGGTGGGCCATTTCCAAAGTTAAGTATTAGCCTGTTAGTTGTAGGAAGTAGCTTAGAAGTAGAATTAATGTATAAGTATTGATTGCTGTATAATGAATGTGCGTTGATTTAACTCTTACTAAGCGGTGTGTTGGATTATTGATCATTACTCGGACTTGAACAATGTGGCGGTATCAGAAAGATACCTGGTGACTCAAGAGCAAAGGTGACAGAACAAGAGTAATTAAACTAAGGCTAAAACGAGCAACAGTGGTCCATACGTGGAAATCAGCAGGAGGTTTCCTTGCCCATGCTTAACCTGCTGAAGCCATGAGACCTCATGGGTGCCACCACTTCTGCTGGGTCTGTCTCGCTGGTGAGACAGGACATACCCAGGAATGGTGATAGTGGTATCTGGGACATTATCTGTAAGGTATGATTACGTCAGGCTGTTGCTTGCTTGGTGGTCCGTCTGACTTCATTCCTTTTTCGTGTTTTCGTAGCGGTTGAATATAACTGAGTGGCTTGCTAGACCATTTCAGAGGGCATTTAAGAGTCACCCAGGTTGCTGTGAGTCAGGAGTCACATGTAAACCAGGCCAGATAAGGATGGCAGATTTCCTGCCCTTAAGGGCAACAGTAAACCAGATGAGTTTTGTGACATTCGTTTCCTGATCGCCATTAGACTTGTAATTCCAGATATTGTTGTTGAGTTTAAATTCCACTATCTACCATGGTGGGATTTGAACCCCAGATCGTTATCCTTGGTCTCTGAGGATTGCTATTCCAGTGACAATACCACTATGCCACCGTCTCACCTGAGAGGGTGGATGAGACCTTGGCTTAGATTAATCAAACCAGATAGAAAATGAAAAGAAAGGTATACAATTCTTCGAGTGGCCCCATGGTCTTCTCCTGGATGGTTTGCAGTCAGGTCCCAGAGCTTAGTCTTCAGGGCCAAAATGGAGACTGACACTCCTGTCAGTGATTTCGAGTTTGAGCAACCACCAGGCAATTCCCATTAAGCCTGTACAACTGGCTGCCGGCTTCTTTGATAAATGTTGATTCATTGAACTCCGAAAAATGAGGGTCTGAGACAGATTATCCCCTACAACAGAAGGTAACTTATAATGTTAATCAGGATTGCTGTCGTTATTTTTAGTCCCTGAAAGGAATGAAGAAGAATTTTAAATTTTTTCCCGCCACCTTGACAGGGTTGGTTTTTTTATCTGGCTTTGTCCTCCCCCCAAGAGATTACTGGGCTCTGGGAGAGAAGTGTGATGCATATGGCGACTGTCTGGATCAGTACGCTTTTAACTGTGCATCATTGTTCATTTGTACAAGAGTCCTTTTCCCAACTGTCCAGCTTACTGTTTATTCAGCAATCTCTACAAAAGTGAAGTGTCCTCTTTTTCCTCTCTCCAAACTGTTCTAATGAAGCACAACACGCAGGTGAAGAACAGTTTCTCATCTCCCGACTGGACACTTTACAGCTTTCTGGCTGTAATATCCCGCACGGGACTTGCAGGGTGGGAATTAAAGTGCTGGTGGACAAGGATAAGAGTGGTCCTAAATTGCTAAATTGGGGGAAGGCTAATTATAACAATATTAGGCAGGAACTGAAGACCCTAGATAAGGGCGGATGTTTCAGGGTAAATCAACATCTGACATGTGGGAGGCTTTCAAATGTCAGTTGAAAGGAATTCAGGACCGGCATGTTCCTGTGCGAAAGAAGGATAAATACGGCAAATTTCGGGAACCTTGGATAACGAGAGATATTGTAGGCCTCGTCAAAAAGGAAAAGGAGGCATTTGTCAGGGCTAAAAGGCTGGGAACAGACAAAGCTTTGTGGAATATAAGGAAAGTAGGAAAGAACTTAAACAAGGAGTCAGGAGAAGGGTTTAGGTACATGCAGGTTCGGGATTTTGCCAGGAAGGAGATACAGAGCTTCCCAGAGGAACCGGCCTCCACATTGCTGGAGGAGGTGTTGACGACAAGGGAACTGGAGAAGGGGGCAGTGTCAGCGGTGTACGGAGCTATTCTGGAAGAGGATAAGGCACCACTGGAAGGGATCAAAGCAAAGTGGGAGGAAGAGCTGGGAGAGGTTATAGAGGAGGGGGTCTGGTGTGAGGTGCACCGGGGAGTGAATGCCTCCACCTCATGTGCGAGGTTGGGGCTGATACAGCTGAAGGTGGTATATAGAGCGCACCTCACGAGGACGAGGATGAGCCGATTTTTTGAAGGAGTAGAGGATGTGTGTGAGCGTTGCGGGGGGGGGGGGGGGGGGGGGGAGCCTGCGAATCACGTTCATATGTTTTGGTCCTGTCGAAAGCTAGGGGAGTACTGTAAGGAGATGTTTCGGGTAATTTCCAAGGTGGTGCGTGTGAAATTGGACCCGGGTCCCCAGGAGGCCATATTCGGGGTGTCGGACCAGCCAGGATTGGAAACGGGAGCGGAGGCAGATATCATAGTCTTCGCCTCGTTGATCGCCCGAAGACGGATCCTGCTGGGATGGAGAGCAGCCTCTCCACCCAGTGCCCTGGCGTGGTGGGGGGACCTGTTGGAATACTTGACCCTTGAGAAGGTTAAGTTCGAACTGAGGGGAAGCTCGGAGGGGTTCTACAAGTCATGGGCACTATTTATTATTCACTTTCAAGAACTGGATAACATCGAACATTAGTTGGGGGGGGTGGGTGGGGGGGTGGGGTGGGGGGGAGAGGGGCTGTGTAGATTAAGGGTGACTATGGGTAATCCCTGATTCCTTTTTGTCATTTGTTTATGTAAACATGTGGGCTGAGGTTTGGGGGTTGGTGGGCGGATGGGATCGTTGTTATTATGGGGATTGACATATCTTGCTGATTATTGTTTGTTGTTGATGGGTGTAAATGTGGGAGAAAATGTGAAAAAGGAGAATAAAAATATTTTTTTTTTAAAAAAGCAAGGAGTCAGGAGGGCTAAAAGGGGTCACGAAAAGTTATTGGCAAATAGGGTGAAGGAAAATCCCAAGGCTTATTACATGAACATAAAAAGCAAGAGGGTAGCCAGGTTGGCCCACTGAAGGACAGGCAAGGGAATCTATGTGTGGAGCCAGAGGAAATGGGTGAGGTACTAAATGAATACTTTGCATCAATATTCACCAAAGAGAAGGAATTGGTGGATGTTGAGTCTGGAGAAGGGTGTGTCGATACCCTGGGTCACATTGAGATCCAAAAAGACAAGGTGTTGGGCGTCTTGAAAAATATTAAGGTAGATAATGGGATCTATGGGACCTGATGGGATCTACCCCAGAATACTGAAGGAGGCTAGAGAGGAAATTGCTGAGGCCTTGACAAAAATCTTTGGATCCCCACTGTCTTCAGGTGATGTCCCGGAGGACTGAAGAATAGTCAATGTTGTTCCTTTGTTTAAGAAGGGTAGCAAGGATAATCCAGGGAACTACAGGCCGGTGAGCCTTACGTCAGTGGTAGGGAAATTACTGGAGAGAATTCTTCGAGACAGGATCTACTCCCATTTGGAAGCAAATGGATGTATTAACGAGAGGCAGCATGGTTTTGTGAAGGGGAGGTCGTGTCTTACTAACTTGATAGAGTTTTTCGAAGAGGTCACAAAGGTAGGGCAGTGGATGTTGTCTATATGGACTTCAATAAGGCCTTTGACAAGGTCCCTCATGGCAGACTGGTACAAAAGGTGAAGTCACATGGGATCAGGGGTGAGCTGGCAAGATGGATACAGAACTGGCTAGGTCATAGAAGGCAGAGAGTAGCAATAGAAGGATGCTTTTCTAATTGGAGGGCTGTGACTAGTGGTGTTCCGCAGGGATCAGTGCTGGGACCTTTGCTGTTTGTAGTATATATAAATGATTTGGAGGAAAATGTAACTGGTCTGATTAGTAAGTTTGCAGTCACAAAGGTTGGTGGAATTGTGGATAGCGATGAGGACTGTCAGAGGATACAACAGGATTTAGATTGTTTGGAGACTTGGGCAGAAAGATGGCAGATGGAGTTTAATCCGGACAAATGTGAGGTAATGCATTTTGGAAGGTCTAATACTGGTAGGGAATATACAGTGAATGGTAGAACCCTCAAGAGTATTGACAGTCAGAGACATCTAGGTGTACAGGTCCACAGGTCACTGAAAGGGACAACACAGGTGGAGAAGGTAGTCAAGAAGGCATATGGCATGCTTGCCTTCATTGGCCGGGGAATTGAATATAAAAATTGGCAAGTCATGTTGCAGCTGTATAGAATCTTGGTTCGGCCACACTTGGAGTATAGTGTTCAATTATGGTCGGCACACTACCAGAAAGATGTGGAGGCTTTAGAGAGGGTGCAGAAGAGATTTACCAGAATGTTGCCTGGTATGGAGGGCATTAGCTATGAGGAGCGGTTGAATAAACTCGGTTTGTTCTCACTGGAACGACGAAGGTTGAGGGGCGACCTGATAAGAGGTCTACAAAATTATGAGGGTCATAGACAGAGTGAATAGTCAGAGGCTTTTTCCCAGGGTAGAGGGGTCAATTACTAGGGGGCATAGCTTTAAAGTGCGAGGGGCAAGGTGTACGAGGCAATTTTTTTTACGCAGAGGGTAGTGGGTGCCTGGAACTCGCTACCGGAGGAGGAGGTGGAAGCAGGGACGATAGTGACATTTAAGGGGCATCTTGACAAATACATGAATAGGATGGGAATAGAGGGATACGGACGCAGGAAGTGTCGAAGATTTTAGTTTAGACGGGCAGCATGGTTGACACAGGCTTGGAGGGCCGAAGGGCCTGATCCTGTGCTGTGCTTTTCTTTGTTCTTTCTTTGTTCTTTTGATTATCTTCCCTGTAGGCCTCAGGGAGTATGAGCTCCCCTGCTGAGGGTCGGGGGATCTCCACTAACCATCTTATGAAAGGTCGGCCAGTAAGGCACCGACCAGAATAGGAACCCAGTAGGGATCCACCGGGAAGTGTGTATGCCGTTACTGTAAATAAATCAAAGTTATTTATTTCACTCGGTGTGGCCAACCCGTGTCCTTATAAAACTGACCTCAACACTGAGTTCAATCACTTTAGATCTGTTAGACAGCAATTCAGACGAGATGCTGAGAAGCAGTGAACCGATGCTTTAATAAGCTAAATATGTGCCGACCTGTAGCTCCTCCCGCACTGCAGGGCTGACCCAGGTCTACAGGCTTTATACCTCCACAGCTGGGCGGAGCCACAGGCTGAGCCAACAGTACAACAGCAACAACCAATAACAGAACAGCAATAACAATCTCTACAACAGTGGAGATAACAATACTAATAGAACAGTAGAACATATATACAACAGCCTTACGTAGCCATACGTGGCTCATTACAAGATCCTAGTCTCTGAGGAGACTAAACTGCTATTTTCTCTCAGAGGCAGATACTGGTAGCCAAGGATGGCTGCCTCAGAGCCACAGGGAATGGAGGATGCGAGGCCTGGTGCCCAATGAGTACACAGCTGGTGGATGAACTGCACTCTAGAGTCAGTCCACCTTTCTTCTGTCATATTCTCAGGCAATGGGGCCCTTCTCACCTAATAGAACATAGAACTGTACAGCACAGTACAGGCCCTTCAGCCTACGATGTTGTGCCGAACTAGCCTGAAACTAAGATCAAATCAACCTACTCCCAATCATGCTAGTGCACTCCATATGCCTATCCAATAACCACTTGAAAATTCCTAAAGTGTCCGACTCTACTACCATAGCTGGGAGTGCGTTCCACACCCCAACCACTCTCTGAGTAAAGAACCTACCTCTGACATCCCTCCTATATCTTCCACCATGAAACTTATAGTTATGCCCCCCTGAAACAGCTACATCCACCTGAGGAAAAAGTCGCTGAACGTCCACTCTATCTATCCCTCTCATCATTTTATACACCTCAATTAAGTCACCTCTCATCCTCCTTCGCTCCAATGAGAAAAGCCCTAGCTCCCTCAACCTTTCCTCATAAGACCTACCCTCCAATCCAGGCAGAATCCTGGTAAATCTCCTTTGCACCCTTTCCAATGCCTCCACATCCTTCCTATAATGAGGTGATCAGAACTACACACAATACTCCAAATGTGGTCTAACCAAGGTCTTGGCATATCCTCACGGCTCTTAAACTCAATCCCCCAGTTAATAAATGCTAACACACTATAGGCTTTCGTCACGGCTCTATCCACTTGGGTGGCAATTTTCAGAGACCTATGGACATGAACTCCAAGATCTCTCTGCTCCTCCACATTCTTTGTTAACCCTGTAATCCGCATTCAAATTTGTCCTACCAGAATGAATAACCTCACACTTATCAGGGTTAAACTCCATCGCCACTTTTCAGCACAGCTCTGCATCCTATCAATATCTCTTTGCAGCCTACAACGGCCCTCCACATTATCCACTACTCCACCAATCTTGGTGTCATCATCAAATTTACTAACCCAACCTTCAACTCCATCATTCAAGTCATTGATAAAAATCACAAATAGCAGAGGACCCAGCACTGATCCCTGTGGTACACCGCTGGTGACTGGGCTCCAGGATGAAAATTTACCATCTATCACCACCCTCTGTCTTCTATGTGATAGCCAGTTACTGATCCAATCGGCCAAATTTCCCTCGATGCCATGCCTCCTTACTTTCTGCATGAGCCGACCATGGGGCACCTTATCAAACGCCTTACAAAAACCCATGTGTACAACATCAACTACTCTACCTTCATCCAAGTACTTAGTTACCTCCTCAAAGAATACAATCAAACTTGTGAGGCAAGACTTGCCCCTCACAAATCCGTGCTGACTATCCTGGATTAAGCTGTATCTTTCCAAATGATCATAAATCCTATCCCTCAGGACCCTTTCCAATAATTTACCTATGACCGAAGTGAGACTAACTGGCCTATAATTCCCAGGGTTATACCTACTCCCTTTCTTGAACAAGGGGACAACATTCGCCTCTCTCCAGTCATCTGGCACTATTCCTGTAGACAGTGAGGACATAAAGATCAAAGCCAAAGGCTCTGCAATCTCATCCCTCGCCTCCCAAAGAATCCTAGGATATATCCCATCAGGCTCAGGGGACTTATCTATCCTCAGGCTTCTCAAAATTTCTAACATATCTTCCTTCCGAATATCTACCTCCTCCAGCCTACCACCCTGTATCGCACTATCCTCCTCAACAACATGGCCCCTCTCCTTTGTGAACACTGAAGTAAAGTATTCATTTAGAGCCTCTACTATATCTTCAGACTCCATGCACACGTTCCCACTACTGTCCTTGACCGGCCCTAACTTCACCTTGGTCATTCTTTTATTCCTCACATAAGTGTAAAAAGCCTTGGGGTTTTCCTTGATCCTACCCACCAAGGACTTCTCATGCCTCCTCCTAGCTCTCCTAAGCCCTTTCTTGAGCTCCTTCCTAGCTATCTTGTATCCTTCAAGTGCTCTAACTGAACCTTGTTTTCTCACCCTTCTTCCTCTTGACAAGACATTCAACCTCTTTTGTAAACCATGGTTCCCTCACTCGACCATTTCCTCCCTGCCTGACAGGGACACACATGTCAAGGACAGACAGTATTTGCTCCTTGAACAAGTTCCACATCTCAATTGTGCCTATCCCTGACAGTTCCTGTTTCCATCTTATGCTCCCCAATTCTTGCCTAATCGCATCGTAATTACCCTTCCCCCAGTTATAAACCTTGCCCTGCCGTATGTTCCTATCCCTCTCCATTGCTATAGTGAAAGTCACCGAATTGTGGTCACTATCTCCAAAGTGCTCTCCCACAACCAAATCTAACACTTGGACTGGTTCATTACCCAGTGCCAAATCTAATGTGGCCCCGCCTCTTGTCGGGCTATCCACATATTGTGTGAGGAAACCCTCCTGCACACACTGGATAAAAACAGCCCCATCCAAACTATTCGAATTATCGTGGTTCCAATCAATATTTGGAAAGTTAAAGTCACCCATGACAGCTACCCTGTGACTACCGCACCTATCCAAAATCTGCATTGCAATCTTTTCCTCCACATCTCTGTTACTGTTTGGGGGCCTATAGAAAACTCCTAACAAAGTACCCGCTCCTTTCCTATTTCTAACTTCAGCCCACACTACCTCAGTAGACAGATCCTCCTCAAACTGCCTTTCTGCAGCCATTACACTATCCTTGATTAACAATGCTACTCCTAATCTTACTGAAACATCTAAACCCTGGAACCTCCAACAACCATTCCTGCCCCTGTTCTATCCACGTCTCCGTAATGGCCACAACATCGTAGTCCCAGGTACCAATCCATGCTTCAAGCTCACCAACCTTATTCCTGATACTCCTCGCATTGAAGTAGACACACTTCAAACCACCTTGATGCCTGCAGGTCCACTCTTTTGACCTTGGTACCTTCCTTAGTACTGCACTACCCACAACTTCCTGAACTCCAGCAACGCTATCTCCTGGACTACAAATCAGTTTCCCATCCCCCTGCCAAATTACTTTAAACCCCCCCGAAGAGCTGTAGCAAATTTCCCTCCCAGGATATTGGTTCCCCTCTGGTTCAGGTGTAACCTGTCCTGTTTGTACCGGTCCCACTTTCCCCAGAATGTGCTCCAATTATCCAAGTAATTGAAATCCTCCCTCCTACACCATCCCTGTAGCCACGTGTTTAACTGCACTCTCTCCCTGTTCCTCACTTCGCTAGCACGTGGCACTGGCAGCAAACCAGAGATGACAACATGGTCTGTCCTGGCTCTCAGCTTCCACCCTAGCTCCCTGAATTCCTGTTTTACATCCCTGTCCCTTTTCCTACCTATGTCGTTGGGACCGATGTGTACCACGACTTGTGGCTGCACTTCCCAGAGGTGAACTCAGCAGGGCCACTGACTGTGTCCCTCACCTCGAAAATCCTGCAGGATCATTGCACTGCCCGCTCTGTTATCCCTTCCATTTATCCACTTGACAATTACAGAGAGAAAAAAAAAGCTTACCTGATTTTCACACTCCCCGCAGGTTAGAAGGTTTCAATACTGCCCTCATCCATTGCTGTTCCATTGTAACCACCTACACCTCCTCAGGACTCATCTTTTTTTCCTGAACATATTCATTCCCAGCCACTTTTGACTTGCACATTATCACTTGTGTGTCACTCAATCATCTCTGCCCTCTCCTTCCCCTTTGTTCTTCCCACGCACAGCTGCACAACTGCCCACGCCCCGCCTCAAGTTGCCTGGCTCTGCACTTCGAAGCTGTTCATTTATTAACATCTTTCAGTTTTGATGAAAAGTCTTCAACCTGATAACTCTGTTTCTCTTCCCTACACATGCTGCCGGAGTTGCTGAATATATCCACTGTTTCCTGTTTATCTCTGACTGTTTATGTTTCAAACCCTGTGTGTTTCACAGTGCAACGTGTAACAGGTAGGACCCAGGCATTACTGAGCAGAATTTACAAATCCCAATACAAGTGCAGAGCCTAGTTTGCTGGCAACATATACCCCAGCTTTGTCAGTTTCATATCTATTACATTTTAATATATGGTATTAAACATCCACGTACCTTACTTCCTGCATCACCCTGTTCACCCTAAACAAGAAGAAAACAATTCTTGTCAGCTGGAAAATCCCATCAGATCAGCCAATATATACTTATGTAACTTGTAGCTAATGTCAATTCATGGCCCCGACTGCAAAATAAATGGTCTCCCAATAGGGAGGGATACCCTCGCACAGGAAGGTGATCATACAACAAAGGCCTTCGTACGCAGAGACACTTTTACAGAGGCACACTTATATAGCAAGACCCTCACAGTGAAACTTTCATAGAGAGAGAACTCAAGTCAGAACAATTCTCATAGTGAGAGGCCCTCATAGAGTCCCTCACACAGAGACCCTCACACAGGGACCCTCATAGAGAGACTCCTACAGAGAAACCCTAAGAGAGAAAGACCCTCACACAGAGACCCTCACACAGAGACCCTCATACACAGAGACCCTCATAGAGAGACTACTACAGAGAGACCCTAAGAGAGAAAGACCCTCACACAGAGCCCCTCACACAGAGCCCCTCACACACGGACCCTAACACAGAGACCCTCACACAGAAACCCTAATACACAGAGACCCTAATACAGAGACCCTCACACAGATACCCTAATACACAGAGACCCTAACAGAGACCCTCACACAGAGACCCTAATACACAGAGACCCTCACACAGAGACCCTCAGACAGAGACCCTCAGACAGAGACCCTCACACAGGGACCCTCACACAGAGACCCTATACACGGAGATCTTCACATAGAGACCCTAATACACAGAGACCCTCACACAGAGACCCTCACACGGAGACCCTCACACTGAGAGCAACATACAGAGAACCTCACACAGAGACCCTCACACCAATACCCTCATACAGAGACCCTCACACAGAGACGCTAATACACAGAGACCCTAATAGAGAGACCCTCACACAGAGACCCTAATACACAGAGATCCTCACACAGAGACCCTCACACAGAGACCCTAATACACGGAGACCCTCACACAGAGACCCTCACACAGAGACCCTCACACAGAAATCCTAATACACAGAGACCCTCACGCAGAGACCCTCAGACAGAGACCCTCACACGGGGATCCTCACACAGAGACCCTAAAACATGGAGATCTTCACACAGAGACCCTCACACAGAGACCCTCACACGGAGTCCCCCACACTGAGAGCCTCATACAGAGACTCTCACACAGAGACCCTCACACAGACCCTCATACAGAGTCCCTCACACAGAGACCCTCACACAGAGACCCACACACGGAGACCCTCACACAGAGACCCCCACACAGAGACCCTCACACAGAGACCCTCACACAGAGACCCTAATACACAGAGACCCTCACATAGAGCCCTCACACAGAGACCCACACACAGAGACCCTCACACAGACCCCCTTACACAGAAACCCTCACACAGAGACCCTCACACAGAGACCCACACACAGAGACCCTAATACACAGAGACCCACACACAGAGACCCTAATACACAGAGACCCTCACATAGAGACCCTCACACAGAGACCCTAATACACAGAGGCCCTCACACAGAGACCATCACACAGAGACCGTAATACACAGAGACCCTCATACAGAGACCATCACACAGAGACCCTAATACAGAGACCCTCACACAGAGATGATCGCACAGAGATCCTCATACAGAGACCCTCACTCAGAGACCCTCACACAGAGACCCACATACAGAGACCCTCACACAGAGATCCTCATACAGAGACCCTCACACAGAGACCCTCACACAGAGACCCTAATACACAGAGCCCCTCACACAGAGACCCTCACACAGAGAGCCTAATACACAGAGACCCTCACACAGAGACCCTCACACAGAGCCCCTCACACACAGACCCTAACACAGAGACCCTCACACAGAGACCCTAATACACAGAGACCCTAATACAGACACCCTCACACAGAGACCCTAATACACAGAGACCCTCACACAGAGACCCTCACACAGAGACCCTAATATACGGAGACTCTCACACAGAGATCCTCACACAGAGACCCTCACACAGAGACCCTCACACAGAAATACTAATACACAGAGACCCTCACACGGGGACCCT
Source organism: Scyliorhinus torazame (assembly GCF_047496885.1). Lineage (NCBI taxonomy): Eukaryota > Metazoa > Chordata > Chondrichthyes > Carcharhiniformes > Scyliorhinidae > Scyliorhinus > Scyliorhinus torazame. Next base: position 68,541,388 of record NC_092717.1, on the reverse strand, counting down.
CACACAGAGACCCTAATACATGGAGATCTTCACACAGAGACCCTCACACAGAGACCCTCACACAGAGACCCTAATATACGGAGACCCTCACACAGAGATCCTCACACAGAGACCCTCACACAGAGACCCTCACACAGAAATACTAATACACAGAGACCCTCACACAGAGACCCTAATACACAGAGACCCTCACACAGAGACCCTCACACAGAGACCCTCAGACAGAGACCCTCACACAGGACCCTCACACAGAGACCCTAATACACGGAGATCTTCACACAGAGACCCTAATACACAGAGACCTTCACACAGAGACCCTCACACGGAGACCCTCACACTGAGACCCTCACACTGAGAGCCTCATACGGAGACCCTCACACAGAGACCCTAATACACAGAGACCCTACTACAGAGACCCTCACACAGAGACCCTAATACACAGAGACCCTCACACAGAGCCCCTCACACGGAGACCATCACACGCAGACCCTAACACGCAGACCCTCACACAGAGACCCTAATACACAGAGACCCTCATACAGAGACCCTCAAACAGAGACCCTAATACACAGAGGCCCTCACACAGAGACCCTCACACAGAGACCCTAATACACAGAGACCCTCACACAGAGGCCCTCACACAGAGACCCTCATACACGGAGACCCTCACACAGAGATCCTCACACAGAGACCCTCAGACAGAGACCCTCACACAGAAATCCTAATACACAGAGACCCTCAGACAGAGACCCTCAGACAGAGACCCTCACACGGGGACCCTCACACAGAGACCCTAATACATGGAGATCTTCACACAGAGACCCTCACACAGACACCCTCACACGGAGACCCTCACAATGAGAGCCTCATACAGAGACCCTCACACAGAGACCCTCACACAGAGACCCCCACACAGAGACCCTCACACAGAGACCCTCATACAGAGACCCTAATACACAGATACCCTCACACAGAGACCCTCACACAGAGATCCTCACACAGAGACCCTCACACAGAGACCCTCACACAGAAATACTAATACACAGAAACCCTCACACAGAGACCCTCATACAGAGACCCTAATACACAGAGACCCTCACACAGAGATCCTCACACAGAGACCCTCAGACAGAGACCCTCAGACAGAGACCCTCACACAGAAATCCTAATACACAGAGACCCTCAGACAGAGACCCTCAGACAGAGACCCTCACACGGGGACCCTCACACAGAGACCCTAATACATGGAGATCTTCACACAGAGACCCTCACACAGACACCCTCACACGGAGACCCTCACAATGAGAGCCTCATACAGAGACCCTCACACAGAGACCCTCACACAGAGACCCCCACACAGAGACCCTCACACAGAGACCCTCATACAGAGACCCTAATACACAGATACCCTCACACAGAGACCCTCACACAGAGACCCTCAGACAGAGACCCTCACACAGAGACCCTCACACAGAGACCCTCACACAGGGACCCTCACACGGAGACCCTCACACTGAGAGCCTCAGACAGAGACCCTCACACAGAGACCCTCAGACAGAGACCCTCACACAGGGACCCTCACACAGAGACCCTAATACACGGAGATCTTCACACAGAGACCCTAATACACAGAGACCCTCACACAGGGACCCTCACACGGAGACCCTCACACTGAGAGCCTCATACAGAGACCCTCACACAGAGACCCTCACACAGAGACCCTCATACAGAGACCCTCACACCGAGACCCTCACACAGAGACCCTCACACAGAGACCCTAATACACAGAGACTCTCACACAGACATCCTCACACAGAGACCTTAATACACAGAGACCCTCACACAGAGACCCTCACACAGAGACCCTAATAAACAGAGACCCTCACACAGGGACCCACACACAGAGACCCTAATACACGGAGACCCTCACACAGAGGCCCTCACACAGAGACCCTCAGACTGAGACCCTCACACAGAAATCCTAATACACAGAGACCCTCAGACAGAGACCCTCACACAGAGACCCTCACACGGAGACCCTCACACTGAGAGCCTCATACAGAGACCCTCACACAGAGACTCTCACACAGTGACCCTTATACAGAGTCCCTCACACAGAGACCCTCACACAGAGACCCACACACAGAGACCCTCACACAGAGACCCTCACACAGAGACCCACACACAGAGACCCTCACATAGAGACCCTCACAAAGAGCCCTCACACAGATATCCACACACAGAGACCCTCACACAGAGATCCTTACACAGAGATCCAAATACAGAGCCCCTCACACAGAGACCCTCACACAGAGACCCACACACAGAGACCCTCACACAGAGACCCTCACACAGAGACCCTAATACACAAAGACCCTCACATAGAGACCCTCACACAGAGACCCTAATACACAGAGGCCCTCACACAGAGACACTAATACACAGAGGCCCTCACACAGAGACCCTCACATAGAGACACTAATACAGAGACCCTCACACAGACCCTCACACAGAGATGCTCGCACAGAGACCCTCATACAGAGACCCTCACTCAGAGACCCTCACACAGAGACCCACATACAGAGACCCTCACACAGAGACCCTCATACAGAGACCCTCACACAGAGACCCTCACACAGAGACCCCCACACAGAGACCCTAATACACAGAGACCCTCACACAGAGACCCTCACACAGAGACCCTAATACACAGAGACCCTCACACAGAGACCCTCACACAGAGACCCTCACACACAGACCCTAACACAGAGACCCTAACACAGAGACCCTCACACAGAGACCCTAATACACAGAGACCCTAATACAGACACCCTCACACAGAGACCCTAATACACAGAGACCCTCACACAGAGACCCTCACACAGAGACCCTAATACAGAGACCCTCATACAGAGACCCTCACACAGAGACCCTAATACAGAGACCCTCACACAGAGACCCTCACACAGAGACCCTCACACAGTGACCCTAATACAGAGACCCTCACACAGAGACCCTCACACAGAGACCCTCACACAGAGACCCTAATACAGAGACCCTAATACACGGAGACCCTGACACAGAGATCCTCACACAGAGACCCTCACACAGAGACCCTCACACAGAAATCCTAATACACAGAGACCCTCACACGGGGACCCTCACACAGAGACCCTAATACATGGAGATCTTCACACAGAGACACTCACACAGAGACCCACATACAGAGACCCTCACACAGAGACCCTCATACAGAGACCCTCACACAGAGACCCTCACACAGAGACCCCCACACAGAGACCCTAATACACAGAGACCCTCACACAGAGACCCTCACACAGAGACCCTAATACACAGAGACCCTCACACAGAGACCCTCACACAGAGACCCTCACACACAGACCCTAACACAGAGACCCTAACACAGAGACCCTCACACAGAGACCCTAATACACAGAGACCCTAATACAGACACCCTCACACAGAGACCCTAATACACAGAGACCCTCACACAGAGACCCTCACACAGAGACCCTAATACAGAGACCCTCATACAGAGACCCTCACACAGAGACCCTAATACAGAGACCCTCACACAGAGACCCTCACACAGAGACCCTCACACAGTGACCCTAATACAGAGACCCTCACACAGAGACCCTCACAAGAGACCCTCACACAGAGATCCTAATACAGAGACCCTAATACACGGAGACCCTGACACAGAGATCCTCACACAGAGACCCTCACACAGAGACCCTCACACAGAAATCCTAATACACAGAGACCCTCACACGGGGACCCTCACACAGAGACCCTAATACATGGAGATCTTCACACAGAGACACTCACACAGAGACCCTCACACGGAGACCCTAATACACGGAGATCTTCACACAGAGACCCTAATACACAGAGACCCTCACACAGAGACCCTGACACGGAGACCCTCACACTGAGAGCCTCATACAGAGACCCTCACACAGAGACCCTCACACAGAGACCCTCATACAGAGACCCTCACACCGAGACCCTCATACAGAGACCCTCACACAGAGACCCTAATACACAGAGACCCTACTACAGAGACCCTCACACAGAGACCCTCACATAGAGACCCTCACATAGAGCCCTCACACAGATACCCACACACAGAGACCCTCACACAGAGACCCTTACACAGAGATCCAAATACAGAGCCCCTCACACAGAGACCCTCACACAGAGACCCACACACAGAGACCCTCACACAGAGACCCTAATACACAGAGACCCTCACATAGAGACCCTCACAGAGAGACCCTAATACACAGAGGCCCTCACACAGAGACCCTCACATAGAGACCGTAATACACAGAGACCCTCACACAGAGACCATCACATAGAGACACTAATACAGAGACCCTCACACAGACCCTCACACAGAGATGCTCGCACAGAGACCCTCATACAGAGACCCTCACACAGAGACCCTCACACAGAGACCCCCACACAGAGACCCTAATACACAGAGACCCTCACACAGAGACCCTCACACAGAGACCCTAATACACAGAGACCCTCACACAGAGACCCTCACACAGAGACCCTCACACACAGACCCTAACACAGAGACCCTAACACAGAGACCCTCACACAGAGACCCTAATACACAGAGACCCTAATACAGACACCCTCACACAGAGACCCTAATACACAGAGACCCTCACACAGAGACCCTCACACAGAGACCCTAATACAGAGACCCTCATACAGAGACCCTCACACAGAGACCCTAATACAGAGACCCTCACACAGAGACCCTCACACAGAGACCCTAATACAGAGACCCTCACACAGAGACCCTCACACAGAGACCCTCTCACAGAGACCCTAATACAGAGACCCTCACACAGAGACCCTCACACAGAGACCCTAATACACGGAGACCCTGACACAGAGATCCTCACACAGAGACCCTCACACAGAGACCCTCACACAGAAATCCTAATACACAGAGACCCTCACACGGGGACCCTCACACAGAGACCCTAATACATGGAGATCTTCACACAGAGACCCTCACACAGAGACCCTCACACGGAGACCCTAATACACGGAGATCTTCACACAGAGACCCTAATACACAGAGACCCTCACACAGAGACCCTGACACGGAGACCCTCACACTGAGAGCCTCATACAGAGACCCTCACACAGAGACCCTCACACAGAGACCCTCATACAGAGACCCTCACACCGAGACCCTCATACAGAGACCCTCACACAGAGACCCTAATACACAGAGACCCTACTACAGAGACCCTCACACAGAGACCCTAATACACAGAGACCCTAATACAGACATCCTCACACAGAGACCTTAATACACAGAGACCCTCACACAGAGACCCTCACACAGAGACCCTTATACACAGAGACCCTCACACAGAGACCCTCACACAGAGACCCTAATACACAGAGACCCTCACACAGAGACCCTCACACAGAGACCCTAATACACGGAGACCCTCACACAGAGATCCTCACACAGAGACCCTCAGACAGAGACCCTCACACAGAAATCCTAATACACAGGGACCCTCAGACAGAGACCCTCACACGGGGACCCTCACACAGAGACCCTAATACATGGAGATCTTCACACAGAGACCCTCACACGGAGACCCTCACAATGAGAGCCTCACACAGAGACCCTCACACAGAGACCCCCACACAGAGACCCTCACACAGAGACCCTCACACAGAGACCCTCACACAGAGACCCTAATACACAGAGACCCTCACACAGAGACCCTCACACAGAGGCCCTCAGACAGAGACCCTCACACAGGGACCCTCACACAGAGACCCTAATACACGGAGATCTTCACACAAAGACCCTAATACACAGAGACCCTCACACAGAGACCCTCACACGGAGACCCTCACAATGAGAGCCTCATACAGAGACCCTCACACAGAGACCCTCACACAGAGACCCCCACACAGAGACCCTCACACAGAGACCCTAATACACAGAGACCCTCACACAGAGACCCTCACACAGAGACCCTCAGACAGAGACCCTCACACAGGGACCCTCACACAGAGACCCTAATACACGGAGATCTTCACACAGAGACCCTAATACACAGAGACCCTCACACAGAGACCCTCACACGGAGACCCTCACACTGAGAGCCTCATACAGAGACCCTCACACAGAGACCCTCACATAGAGACCCTCATACAGAGACCCTCACACCGAGACCCTCATACAGAGACCCTCACACAGAGACCCTAATACACAGAGACCCTACTACAGAGACCCTCACACAGAGACCCTAATACACAAAGACCCTCACACAGAGCCCCTCACACAGAGACCCTCACACGCAGACCCTAACACAGAGACCCTCACACAGAGACCCTAATACACAGAGACCCTCACACAGAGACCCTCACACAGAGACCCTCATACACGGAGACCCTCACACAGAGACCCTCACACAGAGACCCTCACACAGAGACCCTCACACAGAAATCCTAATACACAGAGACCCTCAGACAGAGACCCTCAGACAGAGACCCTCACACGGGGACCCTGACACCGAGACCCTAATACATGGAGATCTTCACACAGAGACCCTCACACAGAGACCCTGACACGGAGACCCTCACACTGAGAGCCTCATACAGAGACCCTCACACAGAGACCCTCACACAGTGACCCTCATACAGAGTCCCTCACACAGAGACCCTCACACAGAGACCCTCACACTGTACCCTCATACAGAGTCCCTCACACAGAGACCCTCACACAGAGACCCCCACACAGAGACCCTCACACAGAGACCCTCACACAGAGAGCCACACACAGAGACCCTCACACGGAGACCCACACACAGAGACTCTCACATAGAGACCCTCACACAGAGCCCTCACACAGAGACCCACACACAGAGACCCTCACACAGAGACCCTTACACAGAGACCCTCATTCAGAGACCCTCACACAGAGACCCTCACACAGAGACCCTAACACAGAGACCCTCACACAGAGACCCTAATACAGACACCCTCACACAGAGACCCTAATACACAGAGACCCTCACACAGAGACCCTCACACAGAGACCCTAATAAACGGAGACCCTCACACAGAGACCCTCACACAGAGACCCTCAGACAGAGAACCTCACACAGAGACCCTAATACACAAAAACCCTCACACAGAGACCCTCACACAGAGACCCTCACACACAGGACCTCACACAGAGACCCTAATACACAGAGGCCCTCACACAGAGACCCTCACACAGAGACCGTAATACACAGAGACCCTCACACAGAGACCATCACACAGAGACCCTAATACAGAGACCCTCACACAGACACTCACACAGAGATGCTCGCACAGAGACCCACATACAGAGACCCTCACTCAGAGACCCTCGTACAGAGACCCTCACACAGAGACCCTCATACAGAGACCCTCACACAGAGACCCTCACACAGAGACGCTAATACACAGAGACCCTAATACACAGAGACCCTCACACAGAGACCCTAATACACAGAGACCCTCACACAGAGACCCTCACACAGAGACCCTAATACACAGAGATCCTCACACAGAGACCCTAATACACAGAGACCCTCACACAGAGACCCTCACGCAGAGACCCTAATACACAGAGACCCTCACACAGACCCTCACACAGAGACCCTCACACAGAGACCCTCACACAGAGCCCCTAATACAGAGACCCTAATCCACAGAAACCCTCACACAGGGACCCTCACCCAGAGACCCTAATACACAGAGACCCTCACACAGAGACCCTCACACAGAGACCCTCACACAGAGACCCTCATACACACAGACCCTCACACTGAGACCCTCACACAGAGACCCTAATACATAGAGACCCTCACACAGAGTCTCTCACACACACAGACTCTCTACAGAGACCGTCACACAGAGACCCTCACACAGAGACCCTAATACACAGAGACCCTCACACGGATACCCTAATACACAGAGACCCTCACACAGAGAACCTCACACAGAGACCCTAATACACAGAAACCCTCACACAGAGACCCTCACACAGAGACCCTCACACAGAGACCCTCACACACAGACCCTCACACTGAGACCCTCAAGCAGATACCCTACTACACAGAGATCCTAATACACAGAGACCCTCAGACAGAGACCCTCAGACAGAGACCCTCACACGGGGACCCTGACACCGAGACCCTAATACATGGAGATCTTCACACAGAGACCCTCACACAGAGACCCTGACACGGAGACCCTCACACTGAGAGCCTCATACAGAGACCCTCACACAGAGACCCTCACACAGTGACCCTCATACAGAGTCCCTCACACAGAGACCCTCACACAGAGACCCTCACACTGTACCCTCATACAGAGTCCCTCACACAGAGACCCTCACACAGAGACCCCCACACAGAGACCCTCACACAGAGACCCTCACACAGAGAGCCACACACAGAGACCCTCACACGGAGACCCACACACAGAGACTCTCACATAGAGACCCTCACACAGAGCCCTCACACAGAGACCCACACACAGAGACCCTCACACAGAGACCCTTACACAGAGACCCTCATTCAGAGACCCTCACACAGAGACCCTCACACAGAGACCCTAACACAGAGACCCTCACACAGAGACCCTAATACAGACACCCTCACACAGAGACCCTAATACACAGAGACCCTCACACAGAGACCCTCACACAGAGACCCTAATAAACGGAGACCCTCACACAGAGACCCTCACACAGAGACCCTCAGACAGAGAACCTCACACAGAGACCCTAATACACAAAAACCCTCACACAGAGACCCTCACACAGAGACCCTCACACACAGGACCTCACACAGAGACCCTAATACACAGAGGCCCTCACACAGAGACCCTCACACAGAGACCGTAATACACAGAGACCCTCACACAGAGACCATCACACAGAGACCCTAATACAGAGACCCTCACACAGACACTCACACAGAGATGCTCGCACAGAGACCCACATACAGAGACCCTCACTCAGAGACCCTCGTACAGAGACCCTCACACAGAGACCCTCATACAGAGACCCTCACACAGAGACCCTCACACAGAGACGCTAATACACAGAGACCCTAATACACAGAGACCCTCACACAGAGACCCTAATACACAGAGACCCTCACACAGAGACCCTCACACAGAGACCCTAATACACAGAGATCCTCACACAGAGACCCTAATACACAGAGACCCTCACACAGAGACCCTCACGCAGAGACCCTAATACACAGAGACCCTCACACAGACCCTCACACAGAGACCCTCACACAGAGACCCTCACACAGAGCCCCTAATACAGAGACCCTAATCCACAGAAACCCTCACACAGGGACCCTCACCCAGAGACCCTAATACACAGAGACCCTCACACAGAGACCCTCACACAGAGACCCTCACACAGAGACCCTCATACACACAGACCCTCACACTGAGACCCTCACACAGAGACCCTAATACATAGAGACCCTCACACAGAGTCTCTCACACACACAGACTCTCTACAGAGACCGTCACACAGAGACCCTCACACAGAGACCCTAATACACAGAGACCCTCACACGGATACCCTAATACACAGAGACCCTCACACAGAGAACCTCACACAGAGACCCTAATACACAGAAACCCTCACACAGAGACCCTCACACAGAGACCCTCACACAGAGACCCTCACACACAGACCCTCACACTGAGACCCTCAAGCAGATACCCTACTACACAGAGATCCTAATACACAGAGACCCTCACCCAGAGACCCTCACCCAGAGACCCTCACACACACAGACCCTCACACAGAGACCCTCACACAGAGACCCTCACACAGAGACCCTAATACACAGAGACCCTCACACGGATACCCTAATACACAGAGACCCTCACACAGAGACCCTAATACGCAGAGACCCTCACACAGAGACCCTCACACACAGACCCTCACACAGAGACCCTCACCCAGAGACCATCACACAGAGATCCTCATAGAGAGATTCCTACAGAGAGACCCTCAGAGAGAAAGACTCTCGCAGAGAGACACTCATACAGCGATCCCCATACATAGAAACCCTCATATATAGAGACTCTCATACGGAGAGACTCACATACAGAGTGACTTTGACACAGAGATCCCATACATAGAAACTCTCATAGACTCTCAGACAGAGAGACTCTCATACAGAGATCTCCATGCATAGAAACCCTCACACGTAGAAACCCTCATACATAGAATCCCTCTTACAGAGAGACCCTCAAAGAGAATCACTCACGTAGAGAGACTCTCACTATAGACCCCCACACATAGAAACACTCATACAGAGAGACCCTCATACAGAGAGACTCTCATACAGAGAGACTCGCATACAGAGGGACTCTCATACAGAGATTCCCATACAGAGAGGCTCTCATACAGAGATCCCCATACAGAGAGACCCCCATACAGAGATCCCCATACAGAGATCCCTATACAGAGATCCCCATACAGAGATCATCATACAGAGATCCCCATACAGAGAGACGCATACAGAGATCCCGAGACAGAGATCCCCATACAGAGAGAACCCCTTACAGAGATCCCCATACAGAGAGACCCCCATACAGAAAGACCCCCATACAGAGAGACCCATACAGAGACCCCCATACAGAGATCCCCATACAGTGAGACTCTCATACAGAGAGACTCTCATACAGAGATCTCCATACAGCGATCCCTATACAGAGATCCCCATACAGAGATCCCCATACAGAGAGACCCTCATACAGAGTGACTCTCATACAGAGAGCCCCTTACGTAGAAACCCTCATACAAAGAGACCCCCATACAGAGATCCCCATACAGAGAGACTCTCATACAGAGATCCCCATAAAGAGAGACCCCCATACAGAGATCCCCATACAGAGACCCCCATACAGAGAGACCCATACAGAGATCCCGATACAGAGAACCCCATACAGAGATCCCCATACAGAGATCCCCATACAGAGATCCCCATACAGAAACCCCATACAGAGATCCCCATACAGAGAGACCCCCATACAGAGATCCTCATCCAGAGATCCCCATACAGAGAGACCCCCATACAGAGATCCCCATCCAGAGATCCCCATACAGAGAGACCCATACAGAGATCCCCATACACAGAGACTCCCATACAGAGACCCCCATACAGAGATCCTCATACAGAGATCCCCATACAGAGAGACCCCCATACAGAGAGACCATACAGAGATCCCCATACAGAGATCCCGATACAGAGACCCCCATACAGAGATACCGATACAGAGATCCCCATACAGAGAGACCCCCTTATAGAGATCCCTATACAGAGATCCCTATACAGAGATCCCCATACAGAGATCCCCATACAGAGATCCCCATACAGAGAGACCCACATACAGAGATCCCCAGAGAGACCCCCATACAGAGATCCCCATACAGAGATACCCCCTTACAGAGATCCCCAGAGAGACCCCCATACAGAGATCCCCATACAGAGACCCCCATACAGAGAGACCCCCATACAGAGACCCCCATACAGAGATCCCCATACAGAGATCCCCATACAGAGATCCCCATACAGAGACCCCCATACAGAGAGACCCATACAGAGATCCCCATACACAGAGACTCCCATACAGAGATCCTCATACAGAGAACCCCATATGAGAGACCCCCATACAGAGAGACCCATACAGAGATCCCCATATAGAGATCCCTATACAGAGACCCCCATACAGAGATACCCATACAGAGATCCCCATACAGAGAGACACCCTTACAGAGATCCCTATACAGAGATCCCTATACAGAGATCCCCATACAGAGATCCCCACATACAGAGATCCCCAGAGAGACCCCCATACAGAGATACCCCCTCACAGAGATCCCCAGAGAGACCCCTATACAGAGATCCCCATACAGAGACCCCCATACAGAGAGACCCCCATACAGAGACCCCCATACAGAGATCCCCATACAGAGACCCCTATACAGAGATCCCCATACAGAGACCCCCATGCAGAGATCCCCATACAGAGATCCCTATACAGAGAACCCCATACAGAGAGATCCCCATACAGAGATCCCCATACAGAGAGACCCCCTTACAGAGATCCCTATACAGAGATCCCTATACAGAGATCCCCATACAGAGATCCCCATACAGAGAGACCTCCTTACAGAGATCCCCAGAGAGACCCCCATACAGAGACCCCCATACAGAGAGACCCCCATACAGAGAGACCCATACAGAGACCCCCATACAGAGAGACGCCCATACAGAGATCCCATACAGAGAGACCCCCATACAGAGAGACCCATACAGAGATCCTGAGACAGAGATCCCCATACAGAGAGAACCCCTTACAGAGATCCCCATACAGAGAGAACCCCTTACAGAGATCCCCATACAGAGAGACCCCCATACAGAGAGACCCCCATACAGAGAGCCCCATACAGAGAGACTCTCATACTGAGAGACTCTCATACAGAGATCTCCATACAGAGATCCCTATACAGAGATCCCCATACAGAGATCCCCATACAGAGAGACTCTCATACAAAGAGACTCTCATACAGAGATCCCCATACAGAGATCCCCATACAGAGAGACACCCATACAGAGATCTCCATACAGAGATCCCCATACAGAGAAACCCTCACACAGAGAGACTCTCATACAGAGAGACTCTCTCACAGGGAGACCCCCATACAGAGATCCCCATACAGAGATCCCCATACAGAGAGACCCCCATACAGAGACCTCCATACAGAGATCCCCATACAGAGATCCCATACAGAGAGACTCTCATACAAAGAGACTCTCATACAGAGATCCCCATACAGAGATCCCCATACAGAGAGACACCCATACAGAGATCCCCATACAGAGATCCCCATACAGAGAAACCCTCACACAGAGAGACTCTCATACAGAGAGACTCTCACAGAGAGACCCCCATACAGAGATCCCCATACAGAGACCCCCATACAGAGATCCCCATACAGAGATCCCCATACAGAGAAACCCTCACAGAGACTCTGATACAGAGAGACTCTCATACAGAGATCCCCTTACATAGAAACCCTCATACAGAGAGACCCTCATACAGAGAGACCCTCAAGAAGAGAGACCCTCATACAGAGAGACCCTCATACAGAGAGACTCTCATACAGAGAAACCTTCATACAGAGACCCTCATACAGAGAAACCCTCATACAGAGAGACCCTCATACAGAGAGACCCTCATACAGAGAAACCCTCATACAGAGAGACCCTCATACAGAGAAACCCTCATACAGAGAGACCCTCATACAGAGAGACCCTCATACAGAGAGACCCTCATACAGAGAAACCCTCATACAGAGAGACCCTCATACAGAGAGACCCTCATACAGAGAGACTCTCATACAGAGAAACCTTCATACAGCGACCCTCATACAGAGAAACCCTCATACAGAGAGACCCTCATACAGAGAAACCCTCATTCAGAGAAACCCTCATACAGAGAGACCCTCATACAGAGAAAATCTCATACAGAATCACCCCGTAGAGAGACTCTCATATGCTGAATTTGGGTGCAGTTGAGTGCTATCGTGAGAGTTTGGTGACTGAGGGAGTTAGGTGAGGAGGGAGTAAGGTGCTCCTTCCATTTCATTTCCTACATTTCCTCAAAGAGTGTGAAGGGAGCCAGGAGTTTACAGAGAGTGCAGCTGACTGGGAGCAGAGTTCCAGTTGGTTCATAGGGCAGCTACATTCTGTCAGGTAAGAGTTGTTTGTTTGTTTTTGTTTTGTTGTTTGTTTTTGCTTTTTGGGGGCAGCAAGCTATCGTTGCATCATTGAGCAGAATCACCAATTTTAGAGGGTTCACTTGAGAGAGTAGAGGCATTACGTATAAAGAATTTTAAGTGTCTAATGGGTGTTTAATCTTTTTTTTCCTTTTAAATCTCTTTGGGAATTCAGATCAGAGGGGATGGAAGCTAGGGCAGTTGAATGCTCCTCCTGTAGGATGTGGGTGGTGAGGGACACCACTAGTGTCCCCACTTACTACACCTGCGGGAAGTGCACCCAACTCCAGCTCCTCGGAGACCGCATTAGGGAACTGGAGCTCGATGGATCCGGGAGGCAGAGGGGGTGATAGAGAGGAGTTACAGGGAGGTATCCACACCCAAGGTGCAGGACAAGAGTAGCTGGGTTACAGTCAGGGGAAAGAAAACAAACAGGCAGACAGTGCAGGAATCCCTCGTGACCGGTCCCCTTCAAAACAAGTTTTGGATGCTGTTGGGGGGGCTGATTCTCCGGGGAAGGCCCTAGCGGCCAGGTCTCTGGCAGTGACCCTGGCTCTGTGGCTCAGAAGGGAAGGGGGGAAGAATAGAAATGCAATAGTAATAGGAGACTCAATGGTTAGGGGAAGGATAGGAGATTCGGTGGTCGCGAACGAGATTCCCGGAAAGTATGTTGCCTCCCGGGTGCCAGTGTCGGGGATGTCTCGGATCGAGTCTACAAGATTCTTATAAGGGAGGGTGAGCAATCAGAAGTCGTGGTGCACATAGGCACCAATGACATAATTAAGAAAAGGGATGAGGATCTTGTGGTGTTGGGCGTTCTGACACACAGATGAGCCAACACAGTTGTATTTGGTACAACGCTGTTTTATTCAAACTTACTATCTACAGTTTTGTCTTGATACTCTGCACGTGGGGACTCCCTGTCTGTGATGTTAAAACAGGTCTTGTCGTTGTCCTTGTCCCCAGATCTACTGCCCACCAGGTGTCGTGTTTGTCCTTTTATACTGTCCCTGTCTTTGTCTGTGATTGGTTGTGGTGTTGTGTGTTCTGATTTGTCTGTTGGTGTGTCTATCATGATGTGTGTGTTTGAATATCATGACATCCCCCCTTTTTACAAATATATGTGCCTACGTGGTTATAAATATAATCGTGTCGTGAGTGCATCTAAGAGTGTGTGTGTGTGTTGTGTACAGCATGTGCATATGACGTAACTATTTACATGGGGCGATGTCGGGTGCGTCATGCTAACGAGGTTGTACCATAACAAAACATGAATGCGGAAAAAAAAACTTTGAATAGTGGTCTGATCAAACGATATCTGGAACGATAAACAACAACAGGTTATAATACAGTAGTGTTTAACTTTTTAAACGTATGAACAGTGTTATAAGTCCAGTCTAATGGGTGTGCGACAAATTCGGGTTGACCGCCTCAAGGGTGGGTCAAGAACCACCGGCTGACGTGCAAGCCTGGCCATGGGTGGCGATGGAAGGGGCGTGATCTGCGGCAGCTCCACAAAGTCATCCTCGGAAGCCTGTTGAGGATCCGGCGTGTGTGTACAGTGTGGTTGCGAGCGTGGAAGTCGGCGAAGGGCGCGCCGATTGCGGCGACGCACTGAACCATCCGGCATGCGTATCAGGAACGAGCGGGGAGCCACACGTCGGAGAACTTCGGCCGGTGCTGACCAGCCACCATGCGGTAGATGGATGCGTACTTTGTCTCCGGAGGACAGGGGGGGAAGGTCCATTGCCCGTGTGTCGTACAGACTCTTCTGGCGATCACGCTGCATTTGCATCTTACGAAGAACCGTATCATGGTCCGTTGTTGGTGCCAGGATGGATGGCACCGTCGTCCTGAGGGAGCGACCCATCAGGAGCTGTGCTGGCGAGAGACCCGTGGCTAGCGGAGCCGATCGATAGGCC
Source organism: Scyliorhinus torazame (assembly GCF_047496885.1). Classification (NCBI taxonomy): domain Eukaryota; kingdom Metazoa; phylum Chordata; class Chondrichthyes; order Carcharhiniformes; family Scyliorhinidae; genus Scyliorhinus; species Scyliorhinus torazame. The sequence continues at coordinate 68,525,590 of NC_092717.1, read as the reverse complement.
AGCAAGGCGAGGTTAAAGTCCGATCCGGTAGCACCCGCCTTGCAGAGGAGCCGCTTGGCAATGTGAACGCCCTTCTCTGCCTTCCCATTCGACTGTGGATGTAGAGGGTTGGACGTCACATGAGCGAAACCATATGCTGCGGCAAAGGACGACCATTCACGGCTGGTGAAAAAGGGTCCATTGTCCGACATGACAGTCATTGGAATGCCATGGCGAGCAAATGTTTCCTTGCAGGCCCCAATGACTGCGGACGACGTCAGATCATGTAGAGGTATGACTTCCGGGTAATTGGAATAGTAATCTATAATAATGATGTCATCTCTGCCGAGCGCGTGAAATAGGTCAACACCCACCTTCACCCAGGGGGACGTCACCATCTCGTGTGGTAGAAGCGTCTCCGGAGGTTGCACCGGCTGAAACCTCTGACAGGTTGTGCAATTGAGCACCATATTGGCTATGTCTTCATTAATACCCGGCCAATATACCGCCTCTCGGGCCCTCCGTCTGCATTTCTCGACTCCCAAGTGGCCTTCGTGTAGTTGATTAAGAATCATCTGGCGCATGCTGTGCGGAATGACAATCCTGTCTAACTTCATAAGGACCCCGTCAATGTTGGTAAGGTCATCTTGCACATTATAAAACTGCGGGCACTGCCCTTTGAGCCACCCTTCCGCCATGTGGCACATCACTCGCTGTAGAAGGGGGTCAGTCGCTGTCTCTGCGTGTATGCGGGCCAGACTTGGGTCGTCAGCCGGCAGATTTGCTGCTGTCAGAGTAACGTGTGCCTCAATTTGACAGACGAACCCCTCCGCCCCGGATCTGGTGGTGTACTCACTGCTCGGGAGAGCGTGTCCGCCACGATGAGATCCTTCCCCGGAGTGTAGATCAGTTCGAAATCATACCTCCTGAGTTTAAGTAAGCTGCGCTGGAGGCGAGGGGTCATGTCGTTCAGGTCCTTGTTTATTATGTTGACCAGTGGTCAGTTTCGACTGTGAATCGTGGAAGACCATACACATAATCGTGGAACTTGTCCAATCCAGTTAACAAGCCCAGGCATTCTTTTTCTATTTGCGCGTAGCGCTGTTCCGTAGGGGTCATGGCTCGTGAGGCATATGCAACCGGGGCCCATGGCGACGTGCTATCTTTCTGCAAGAGTACTGCTCCAATACCAGATTGGCTGGCATCCGTTGAGATTTTATTGGGCGAGCCGTGTCGAAGAACGCCAACACTGGTGCCGTGACCAGTTTGTGCTTGAGCTCCTCCCATTCCAGCTGGTGCGATTGTTGCCATTGGAATTCTGTTGATTTCTTCACGAGATGGCGCATAGCCGTTGTATGAGAAGCAAGGTTGGGAATGAACTTCCCAAGGAAGTTGACCATGCCCAAGAATCTTAGGACAGCCTTCTTGTCAGCCGGCCGTGGCATGGCTGTGATGGCGCTAATTTTGTCTGCATCGGGACGGACCCCTGATTGTGAGATGTGGTCCCCGAGGAACTTCAGCTCAGTCTGGCCAAAAGCACACTTGGCGCGGTTGAGACGCAGGCCATTTTGTCGTATGCGGGCGAAGACGCGTCGTAGACAACGCATGTGCTCCTGCGGAGTGGTGGACCAAATGATGATATCGTCCACATATACACATACCCCTTCGATGCCTTCCATCATCTGCTCCATGATTCGGTGGAAAACCTCAGATGCCGAGATGATGCCAAATGGCATCCGGTTGTAGCAGAATCTGCCGAAAGGGGTGTTTAAACGTGCATAGCCTTCGGCTGGCCGGGTCCAATTGGATCTGCCAAAATCCTTTGGACGCTTCCAGTTTGGTAAATATTTTGGCTTGGGCCATCTCGCTGGTGATTTCCTCTCGTTTGGGGATGGGATAGTGTTCCCGCATAATGTTGTTATTTAGATCTTTAGGATCTATGCATATGCGGATCTCGCCAGAGGGCTTTTTTACACAGACCATGGAGCTGACCCATGGCGTGGGCTCCGTGACCCTGGATAGGACCCCTTGGTCCTGAAGAGCCTGCAGCTGCAACTTGAGGCGGTCTTTGAGTGGCGCAGGAACCCTGCGAGGTGCGTGAACGACTGGGATGGTGTCCGGTTTGAGGCGAATCTTGTAAGTGTGTGGCATTGTCCCCATGCCTTCAAATACCTCCTGGTTGTGAGCAAGGAGGGAATGGAGATTTGCGTGGAACTCAGCATCCGGGAAGTCGGATATCTCATCTGGAGAGAGAGGCATAATGCGCTGTACCAGGTGAAGGACCTTACACGCCTGTGCGCCCAGTAACAAATCTTTTGATGAGCCAACAACTTCGAAGGGGAGTGTGGCCGTGTGCGTTTTGTGAGTTACCTGTAGCTGGCAAGAACCCATGGACGGGATGACGTTCCCGTTATAATCAACCATCTTGAGCCGGGATGGCGTGATGAGTGGTTTAACTTTCATGGCCTGGAATTCAGAATATGCAATCAGGTTGGCGGATGCGCCGGTGTCCAGACGGAAGGTGACGTGTGATCGGTTGACCGTTAGGGTGGCACTCCACTCATCGGCCGGATTGATGGCGTTGACCCTGTTTACATCGATGATGGAAACCCGGAAGGCATCCTGGTCATCTGCATCATTTAGCTGGAAGTCTTGATGCGTGGGCTGGACGGTCCTGACATGTCTGCGAGGTTGTCGGAGATGTGTAGGATCCATGGGTTGAGCCGCACGACAGTAGGCAGCATAGTGGCCCATCTTGCCACATCGGAGGCACTGTCGGTTTTTAGCAGGACATTGCCCTTTTAAGTGTACAGCTCCACAGTTGCCGCACGTCATGACATCACGGCGTTCGTTGCGCCACTGCGCATGCGCAGTGCGATCTTGCATTGGGCGCGCCTGCGCGGTGCGTCCCTCGATGTTGCCGTTGGTTTTGGCGCGCACAAGCGCGGGAGACCGCGAAAAGCGCGGGAAGCGGCCGCACTCGTCGGGGCCGCGGGTCGGGAGATAATCGATGGCCTGGATGCGTTCGGCGTCGTGGGCAGCCTGGCTTGCCGATTCGACGGCTGGGGACCCCCTCCGTGCCAATTCAGACGCCTGAAATCGGACAAAACGGCTGGTTGCATTCTCGTGGAGGACACAGGCTTCCACTGCAGACGCTAAGGTGAGGCTTTTGATTTTAAGAAGCTGCTGGCGTAGGCCACTGGAGGCAACGCCAAAAACAATCTGGTCCCTGATCATGGACTCTGAGGTGTTGCCATAACCGCAGGACTGCGCTAGAATTCGGAGGTGCGTCAAAAAGGGTTGAAAAAGCTCCTCCTTACCTTGCAGGCGTTGCTGAAAGAGATATCTTTCAAAACTTTCATTCACTTCAACATTAAAGTGCTGGTCTAGCTTGAGAATGACTGTGTCATACTTGGATTGGTTTTCGCCTTCTTCGAACACCAGTGAGTTGAAGACGTCGAGGGCGTGCTGACCTGCGTAGGAGAGGAGCATTGCAATCTTTGTTTCGTCCGAGGCACTCTGTTTCTCGTTGGCTCTGATGTACAGGTCGAATCGCTGCTTGAAGAGCTTCCAATTGGTACCAAGGTTCCCCGCGACTTGCAACGGCTGCGGTTTATTGGTGAGGTCCATGTCCAGAATGGCAGGTATCGATCCACTCCTGTACCATGTGGTGTTGGGCGTTCTGACACACAGATGAGCCAACACAGTTGTATTTGGTACAACGCTGTTTTATTCAAACTTACTATCTACAGTTTTGTCTTGATACTCTGCACGTGGGGACTCCCTGTCTGTGACGTAAAAACAGGTCTTGTCGTTGTCCTTGTCCCCAGATCTACTGCCCACCAGGTGTCGTGTTTGTCCTTTTATACTGTCCCTGTCTTTGTCTGTGATTGGTTGTGGTGTTGTGTGTTCTGATTTGTCTGTTGGTGTGTCTATCATGATGTGTGTGTTTGAATATCATGACAGATCTAAAAAGTGATTTTAGGGAGTTAGGTTGGAAGCTAAAGAGCAGGACAAGCAGAGTAGTAATCTCAGGATTTCTACTGGTGCCACATGCTGGTGAGGCAAGGAACAGAGAGCGAGTGCAGCTGAACACGTGGCTACAGGGCTGGTGCAGAAGGGAAGGCTTCATATATGTGGATCATTGGGATACCTTCTGGGGAAGGTGGGATCTGTACATGAAAGACGGATTGCACCTAAACTGGAGGGGCACCAATATCCTGGGTGGAATGTTTGTTAGAGCTCTTCGGGAGGGTTTAAACTAGTTTGGCAGGAGGATGGGAATCAGAGCTAAGGATCAGAGGATAGGGTAGCTGTTGAACAGGCAGAAATAGTATGCAGTGAGTCTGTGATGAAGGATAGACAGTTGATAAGACAAAGTTACACTCAGTGGAATGTGTTAAAGTGTGTCTGTTTCAATGCAAGGAGTGTCAGGAATAAGGAAGATGAACTTAGAGCAGGGATCACTACTTGCAACTGCGATGTTGTGGCCATTACGGAGACATGGATTTCACAAGGGAAGGAATGGTTGTTAGATGTTCCGGGGTTTAGATGTTTTAAGAAGAATAGGGAGGGAGGTAAAAGAGGAGGGGGAGTAGAACTGTTAATTAGGGAGTGCATCACAGCTGCAGAAAAGGAGGTTGTCGAGGAGGGTTTGTTTACTGAGTCAGTATGGATGGAAGTTAGAAACAAGAAAGGAGCAGTCACTTTATTGGGAGTTTTCTATGGACTCCCCAATAGCAGCAGAGAGAGATGGAGGAACAGATTGGGTGGCAGATTTTGGCGAGGTGCAGAAGTAACAGAGTTGTTGTCATGAGTGACTTCAACTTCCCTAATATTGACTGGAACCTCCTTACTGCAAATGGTTTGGGTGGAGCAGATTTTGTCAGGTGTGTACAGGAAGGATTCCTAACTCAATATGTCGATAGGCCGACTAGGGGAGAGGCCATATTGGATTTGGTGCTTGGCAACAAACCAGGCCAGGTGTCAGATGTCTTGGTGGGAGAGCATTTTGGTGACAGTGACCACAACTCCTTGACCTTTACCATAGTCATGGAGAGGGATAGGAACAGACAGTATGGGAAGGTATTTAATTGGGGAGGAGAAATTATACTGCTATTAGACAGGAGCTGAGGAGCATAAAGTGGGAACATTTGTTCTTGGGGAAATGCACAACAGTAATGTGGGGGTTATTTAAGGAGCACTTGCTGCGAGTGCTGGATAGTTTTGTCCCACTGAGACAAGGGAGGAATGGTAAGGTGAAGGAGCCTTGGATGACAAGAGAAATGGAGCTTCTAGTCAAGAGGAAAATTGAGGAAGCAAGGAACTGGCACGGCTCTAGTGGGTTACAAGATAGCCAGGAAGGAACTCAAAAATGGACTTAGGAGAGACAGAAGGGGGCATGAAAAAGCCCTTGTGGGAAGGATCAGGGATAGTGGAGGGAACTTGCGCCTAGAGTCTGAGGAGATAGGGAAGGCCCTAAATGAATATTTTGCTTCAGTATTCACGAGAGAGGGACCTTGTTGCTCATGAGAACAGCGTGAATCAGGTGAACAGACTCAAACAGGTTGATATTAAGAAGGAAGATGTGCTGGAAATTTTGAAAAGCATCAGGATAGATAAGTCCCCTGGGCCTGACGGGATATACCCAAGGTAACTACGGGAAGTGAGTGAGGAGATTGCTGCGCCGTTGGCGATGATCTTTGCGTCCTCACTCTCCACTGGAGTAGTACCGGATGATTGGAGGGAGGCGAATGTTGTGCCCCTGTTCAAGAAAGGGGAAATCCCTGGGAATTACAGACCAATCAGTCTTACGTCTGTGGTGAGCAAATTATTGGAAAGGATTCTGAGAGCTAGGATTTATGATTATTTAGAAAAACATAGTTTGATTAAAGATAGTCAGCATGGCTTTGTGAGGGGCAGGTCATGCCTCACAAGCCTCATTTGAATTCTTTGAGGATGCGACGAGACACATTGATGAAGGTTGGACAGTGGATGTGGTGCATATGGATTTCAGTGAGGCATTTGATAAAGTTCCCCATGGTAGACTCATTCAGAAAGTTAGGGGGCATGGGATACAGGGAGATTTGGCGGTCTAGATACAGAATTGGCTGGCCGAAAGACAGCGAGTGGCAATGGATGGAAAGTATTCCGCCTGGAGGTCGGTGACCAGTGGTGTCCTGCAGGGATCTGTTCTGGGACCTCTGCTCTTTGTGGTTTTTATAAATGACTTGGATGAGGAAGTGGAAGGCTGGGTTAGTAAGTTTGCCGATGGCACAAAGGGTGGTGGAGTTGGAGATAGTGTTGAGGGTTGTTGCAGGTTACAACAGGACATTGACAGGATGCAGAGCTGGGCTGTGAAGTGGCAGATGTAGTTCAACCTGGATAAATGTGAAGTGATTCATTTTGGAAGGTCGAATTTGAATGCTGAATACAGGGTGAGAACAAACAAAGAACAAAGAAATGTACAGCACAGGAACAGGCCCTTCGGCCCTCCAAGCCCGTGCCGACCATGCTGCCCGACTAAACTACAATCTTCTACACTTCCTGGGTCCGTATCGGGGGCTGGGGGGGTTTAAAGGCAGGGGGCGTCATTCTCCGACCCCCTGCCGGGTCGGAGAATCGCCGGGGGCTGGCATGAATCCCGCCCCCGCCGGTTGCCGAAGTCTCTGGTACCGAAGATTTGGCGGGGGCGGGAATCGCGCCGCGCCGGTTGGCGGGCCCCCCCGCTCGATTCTCTGCCGATGAAGTCCCGCCGATAAATTGCCTGTCCCGCCGGCGTGGATTAAACCACCTTTTGAACGGCGGGACAAGGCGGCGTGGGCGGGCTCCGGGGTCCTGGGGGGGGCGCGGGGCGATCTGGCCCCGGGGGGGTCTCCACCATGGCGGAGGCGGAAGAGACTCCCTCCACTGTGCATGCGTGGGAAACTGTCAGCGGCCGCTGACGCTCCCGCGCATGCGCTGCCCGGGGATGTCATTTCCGCGCCAGCTGGCGGGGCAACAAAGGCCGTTTCCGCCAGCTGGCGGGGCGGAAATTCCTCCGGCGCCCGCCTAGCCCCTCAATGTTGGAGCTCGGCCCCCAAAGATGCGGAGCATTCCGCACCTTAGGGGCGGCGCGATGCCCGCCTGATTGGCGGCGTTTTGGGCACCAGTTGGCGGACATCGTGCCGTTTCGGGAGAATTTCGCCCAGGGTTCTTGGAAGTGTGGAGGAACAGAACGATCTTGGGGTCCATGTAGATATATCCCTTAAATTTGCTACCCAGATTGATAGGGTTGTTAAGAAGGAGTATGGTGTGTTGGCTTTCATTAACAGGGGGATTGAGTTTAAGAGCCATGAGGTTTTGCTGCAACTTTATAAAACCCTGGTTAGACCACACGTGGAATATTGTGTCCAGCTCTGGTCGCCTCATTATAGGAAGGATGTGGATGCTTTGGAGAGGGTACAGAGGAGAATTACCAGGATGCTGCCTGGACTGGAGGGCATTGTCTTATGACGAAAAGTTGAGGGAGCTAGGGCTTTTCTCACTGGAGCGAAGAAGGCAGAGAGGTGACTTGACAGGTGTGTACAATGTGATGAGAGACATGGGCAGGATTTTACGTCTGGGGACTAAGTCATGACGCCCGACGGAAAACGGTTGAGAATCACTCTGGACTTTTTCCTTGAAGATCCGGGGTGATTCTCTGTTTTCCAGGGGGCTAGCAGGGTCCCGGCGAGCGTCCCACAGCTCAGGCTGCCGCGGGGCCCTGCTAACCAGACCGTGCGGACGCGCATTCGGATCCGCGCATTCGTGGCCGCAAACGGATCCGCGCATGTGCGCGGCGGCCCACCTTGGCGCGGGCGCCGCCGACATGGCAAAGCCCACAGCGGGCCCACGCGGAGGAAGGTAGGTCCCTCCCAAATCACGATGGTCTACCGATCAGTGGCTGAACATACGGAGACCCCCATGCATAGAAACCACCACACAGAGAGACTCTCATACAGAGACCCCCATACGTAGAAACCCTCAGACAGACTCTCAGACAGAGGGACTCTCATATAGAGATCACCATACGTAGAAACCCTCAGACAGACTCTCAGACAGAGGGACTCTCATACAGAGATCCCCTTACATACAAACCCTCATACAGAGAGACTCTCATACAGAGATCCCCACAAATCAAACCCTCGTACATACAAACCCTCGTACAGAGAGACCCTCATACAGAGAGGCTCTCAAACAGAGACTCTCATGCAGAGATACCCATACATAGAAGCCCCATACAGAGAGACTCTCATACAGAAATCCCCATACGTAGAAACCTTTGTACAGAGAGACCCTCATACAGAGAGGCTCTCATACATAGAGACTCTCATTCATAGAGACTCTCATACAGAGAGACCCTCATACATAGAGAATCTCATACATAGAGACTCTCATACAGAGAGACCCTCATACATAGAGATTCTCATATATAGAAACTCTCATACATAGAGACTCGCATACAGAGAGTCCTTCATACAGAGACCCCATCCATTAAAACCCTCATACATAGAGAGTGTCGTACAGTGTCCCCACACAGAGATCCCAGTGTTTACCAGACTGATTCCAGGGATGGCAGGACTGTCATATGAGGAGAGATTGACTAGGTTGGGTTCGTTCTCGCTGGAGTTCAGAAGAATGAGGGGGGATCTCGTAGAGACTTATAAAATTTTAACGGGACTATACAGGGTAGATGCAGGGAAGATGTTACCAATGATGGGTGTGTCCAGAACCAGGGGTCACAGTCTGATGATTCAGGGTAAACTATTTCGGACAGATGTAAGAAGACATTTCTTCAGACAAAGAGTGGTGAGCCTGTGGAATTCATCACCACAGGAAGTAGTTGATACTAAAACTTTGAATATATTTAAGAGGCGGCTGGATATAGCACTTGGGGAGAGTGGGATCAAAGGCTATGGAGAGAAAGCAGGATTAGGCTATTAAGTTGGTGATGCACTATCAATTACGACGAGGCGAGAGTAGAGAGTAATCGAGGCTTTATCAAGCAGAGATGTGTAGCCTCCTGCAGCTGCTGCTGAAATGGCTGCAGCTCGGTGAGCACACACATTTATACTCCGCCTACTGGGCGAAGCCAGCAGGCAGGGATCTACCCCCGTACAGGAGCCTTACCGTATTATATCTCGTATGTGATCTATACAACAGTGGTGACTATGACAGTTGGATGATCAGCCATGATCGTGATGAATGGCGGAACAGGCTCGAAGGGCCAAAAGGCCTCCTCCTGGTCCTATCGCCTATGTATGTATGCACTTTGGAAGGAGGAATTTAGGCATAGACTATTTCTCAATGGGGAAATGCTCAGGAAATCAGAAGCACAAAGGGTTTTGGGAATCCTTGTTCACGATTCTCTTAAGGTTAACATGCAGGTTCAGTCGGCAGTTAAGAAAACAAATGCAATGTTAGCATTCATGTCAAGAGGGCTAGAATACAAGACCAGGGATTTACTTCTGAGGCTGTATAAGGCTCTGGTCAGACCTCATTTGGAGTATTGTGAGCAGTTTTGGGCCAAATATCTAAGGAAGGATGTGCTGGCCTTGGAAAGGGCCCAGAGGAGGTTCACAAGAATGATCCCTGGAATGAAGAACTTGTCGTATGAGGAACGGTTCAGGACTCTGGGTCTGTACTTGTTGGCGTTTAGAAGGATGAGCGGGGATCTTATTGAAACTTACAGGTTACTGCGAGGCCTGGACGTGGAGAGGGTGTTTCCACTTGTAGGAAAAACTAGAACCAGAGGACACCATCTCAGACTAAAGGGACGATCCTTTAAAACAGAGAAGAGGAGGAATGTCTTCAGCCAGAGGTTGGTAAATCTGTGGAACTCTTTGCCGTAGAAGGCTGTGGAGGCCAAATCACTGATTGTCTTTAAGACAGAGATAGATAGAAGGGGGGTGGTGAGAGTCCCCGAGTTAGGATAGTCATGTGGAACGTGAGGGGGTTAGGAGGTCTGGTCAAGAGGTCAAAGGTGCTTGCGCGTCTTAAAAATTTGAAAGCCGATGTAGCAATGCTGCAGGAGACTCATTTGAGGGTGAAGGACCAGGTGAGACTTAAAAAGGACTGGGTTAAACGAACAAAGAACAAAGAAATGTACAGCACAGGAACAGGCCCTTCGGCCCTCCAAGCCCGTGCCGACCATGCTGCCCGACTAAACTACAATCTTCTACACTTCCTGGGTCCGTATCCTTCTATTCCCATCCTATTCATATATTTGTCAAGATGCCCCTTAAATGTCCCTATCGCCCCTGCTTCCACTACCTCCTCCGGTAGCGAGTTCCAGGCACCCACTACCCTCTGCGTAAAAAACTTGCCTCGTACATCTACTCTAAACCTTGCCCCTCTCACCTTCAACCTATGCCCCCTAGTAATTGACCTGTCTACCCTGGGGAAAAGCCTCTGACTATCCACTCTGTCTATGCCCCTCATAATTTTGTAGACCGCTATCAGGTCTCCCCTCAACCTCCTTCGTTCCAGTGAGAACAAACCGAGTTTATTCAATCGCTCCTCATAGCTTATGCCCTCCATACCAGGCAACATTCTGGTAAATCTCTTCTGCACCCTCTCTAAAGCCTCCACATCCTTCTGGTAGTGTGGCGACCAGAATTGAACACTATACTCCAAGTGTGGCCTAACTAAGGTTCTATACAGCTGCAACATGACTTGCCAATTCTTATACTCAATGCCCCGGCCAATGAAGGCAAGCATGCCGTATGCCTTCTTGACTACCTTCTCCACCTGTGTTGCCCCTTTCAATGACCTGTGGACCTGTACTCCTAGATCTCTTTGACTTTCAATACTCTTGAGGGTTCTACCATTCACTGTATATTCCCTACCTGCATTAGACCTTCCAAAATGCATTACCTCACATTTGTCCGGATTAAACTCCATCTGCCATCTCTCCGCCCAAGTCTCCAGACAATCTAAATCCTGCTGTATCCTCAGACAGTCCTCATCGCTATCCGCAATTCCACCAACCTTTGTGTCGTCTGCAAACTTACTAATCAGACCAGTTACATTTTCCTCCAAATCATTTATATAGACTACAAAGAGCAAAGGTCCCAGCACTGATCCCTGTGGAACACCACTGGTCACAGCCCTCCAATTAGAAAAGCATCCCTCCATTGCTACTTCTGCCTTCTATGGCCTAGCCAGTTCTGTATCCACCTTGCCAGCTCACCCCTGATCCCGTGTGACTTCACCTTTTGTACTAGTCTACCATGAGGGACATTGTCAAAGGCCTTACTGAAGTCCATATAGACAACATCTACTGCCCTACCTGCATCAATCATCTTAGTGACCTCCTCGAAAAACTCTAGCAAGTTAGTGAGACACGACCTCCCCTTCACAAAACCGTGCTGCCTCTCACTAATACGTCCATTTGCTTCCAAATGGGAGTAGATCCTGCCTCGAAGAATTCTCTCCAGTAATTTCCCTACCACTGAAGTAAGGCTCACCGGCCTGTAGTTCCCGGGATTATCCTTGCTACCCTTCTTAAACAGAGGAACAACATTGGCTATTCTCCAGTCCTCCGGGACATCCCCTGAAGACAGCGAGGATCCAAAGATTTCTGTCAAGGCCTCAGCAATTTCCTCTCCAGCCTCCTTCAGTATTCTGGGGTAGATCCCATCAGGCCCTGGGGACTTATCTACCTTAATATTTTTTAAGACACCCAACACCTCGTCTTTTTGGATCACAATGTGACCCAGGCTATCTACACCCCCTGCTCCAGACTCAACATCTACCAATTCCTTCTCTTTGGTGAATACTGATGCAAAGTATTCATTTAGTACCTCGCCCATTTCCTCTGGCTCCACACATAGATTCCCTTGCCTATCCTTCAGTGGGCCAACCCTTTCCCTGGCTACCCTCTTGCTTTTTATGTACGTGTAAAAAGCCTTGGGATTTTCCTTAACCCTATTTGCCAATGACTTTTCGTGACCCCTTGACTCCTTGTTTAAGTTCCTTCCTACTTTCCTTATATGCCACACAGGCTTCGTCTGTTCCCAGCCTTTTAGCCCTGACAAATGCCTCCTTTTTCTTTTTGACGAGGCCTACAATATCACTCGTCATCCAAGGTTCCCGAAAATTGCCGTATTTATCTTTCTTCCTCACAGGAACATGCCGGTCCTGTATTCCTTTCAACTGACACTTGAAAGCCTCCCACATGTCAGATGTTGATTTGCCCTCAAACATCCGCCCCCAATCTATGTTCTTCAGTTCCCGCCTAATATTGTTATAATTAGCCTTCCCCCAATTTAGCACATTCATCCTCGGACCACTCTTATCCTTGTCCACCAGTACTTTAAAACTTACTGAATTGTGGTCACTGTGACCGAAATGCTCCCCTACTGAAACATCTACCACCTGGCCGGGCTCATTCCCCAATACCAGGTCCAGTACCGCCCCTTCCCTAGTTGGACTGTTTACATATTGTTTTAAGAAGCCCTCCTGGATGCTCCTTACAAACTCCGTCCCGTCTAAGCCCCTGGCACTAAGTGAGTCCCAGTCAATATTGGGGAAGTTGAAGTCTCCCATCACCACAACCCTGTTGTTTTTACTCTTTTCCAAAATCTGTCTACCTATCTGCTCCTCTATCTCCCGCTGGCTGTTGGGAGGCCTGTAGTATACCCCCAACATTGTGACTGCACCCTTCTTATTCCTGATCTCTACCCATATAGCCTCACTGCCCTCTGAGGTGTCCTCTCGCAGTATAGCTGTGATATTCTCCCGAACAAGTAGCGCAACTCCGCCTCCCCTTTTACATCCCCCTCTATCCCGCCTGAAACATCTAAATCCTGGAACGTTTAGCTGCCAATCCTGCCCTTCCCTCAACCAGGTCTCTGTAATGGCAACAACATCATAGTTCCAAGTACTAATCCAAGCTCTAAGCTCATCTGCCTTACCCGTAATGCTCCTTGCATTAAAACATATGCACTTCAGGCCACCAGACCCGCTGTGTTCAGCAACTTCTCCCCGTCTGCTCTGCCTCAGAGCCACACTGTCCCTATTCCCTAGTTCTCCCTCAATGCTCTCACCTTCTGACCTATTGCTCCCATGCCCACCCCCCTGCCATACTAGTTTAAACCCTCCCGTGTGAGTTAGTCAGTGGGTTAGTCAGGTGTTTCACTCCGGATTTAATGGAAGGGCTCGAGGGGCAAAAGAGTATGTTTCCAGATGGAGAATGTGGTGGCAGATCAGGGGGGTAGGTATGTGATTGTGACAGGGGCGCTGGAAGGGGAGTTAGTGGCGCTGCTAAGTTTATATGGTCCCAATTAGGACGATGTGCGATTCACAAAGAAGGTGTCTGGGGCCATCCCCGACTTGGACACATACAAATTGATAGTGGGGGAGGGACTGGAATTTGGACAGGTCACGGCCACGTTCGCTGGTCCCATCGGGGGCGAAGGCGTTGGCTGGGCTAATGGCGGAAATGGGAGTGGTGGACCCTTGGAGGTTTCTGCACCCGAGGAAACGGGAGTACTCGATTTTCTCAGCAGTCCATAAGGTATACTCTCGGATCAACATTATCGTGGTGGGGAAGGCTTTGCTGGCTGGGGTTAAGGGGTCGGAATACTCGGCAATTGCAGTGTCAGATCATGCTCCACATTGGGTGGATATGATACTGGAGAAGGGGGTAGTGTAGAGGCCGGGGTGGAAATTAAATGTGGGACTTTTGGGGGACCAAGGGTTCTGTGACAAAATTGAAAAGGTAATTGAGGACTATGTAGGTTTCAACTGTACGGGTGAGGTGTCGCGGGCAGTTGTCTGGGAGGCTCTAAAGGCGGTGGTGAGGGAGGAGGTGATTTTGTTTAAGGGCAGGGTGGACAAAGAGGAGAGGTTGGAGTGGCAAAGGGTAATAGATGAGATGTAGGTAAATAGGAGTTATGCAGAAGATAGGAACCCCGTGAAGTTGGAAAAGAGGAATGAACTACAGGCGAGCTTTGACCGACTATCTACCAGGAAGGCGGTACGCCAACTGAGACGAGCAAGGGGTGCAGTTTACGAGCATGGAGATAAGGCGGGAATATTAGCAGGTCAGCTCCGGAGAGAGGCAGCGGTAAGGGAAATTGTTCAGGTGAGGGACAGGGCAGGGAAGTTGGTGGTGGCTCCGGATCTGATTAACAAGGTCTATGAGGAATTTTTTGAGAGGTTGTACAGGTCAGAGCCACCTGGGGGAGGCCGGGAGATGCAGGAATTTCTAGATGGGTTGGAGTACCTGAGGTTAGGGGAGGGCGACAGGGCTACATTAGAAGGAGCGATAGTGGAGCAGGAGATAAAAGATGCGATTGGAGGATGCAGTCGGGGAAGGTGGCAGGGCTGGATGGGTTTCTGGTGGAATATAGAACATAGAACATAGAACAATACAGCGCAGTACAGGCCCTTCGGCCCACGATGTTGCACCGAAACAAAAGCCATCTAACCTACACTATGCCATTATCATCCATATGTTTATCCAATAAACTTTTAAATGCCCTCAATGTTGGCGAGTTCACTACTGTAGCAGGTAGGGCATTCCACGGCCTCACTACTCTTTGCGTAAAGAACCTACCTCTGACCTCTGTCCTATATCTATTACCCCTCAGTTTAAAGTTATGTCCCCTCGTGCCAGCCATATCCATCCGTGGGAGAAGGCTCTCACTGTCCACCCTATCCAACCCCCTGATCATTTTGTATACCTCTATTAAGTCTCCTCTTAACCTTCTTCTCTCCAACGAAAACAACCTCAAGTCCATCAGCCTTTCCTCATAAGATTTTCCCTCCATACCAGGCAACATCCTGGTAAATCTCCTCTGCACCCGCTCCAAAGCCTCCACGTCCTTCCTATAATGCGGTGACCAGAACTGTATGCAATACTCCAAATGCGGCCGTACCAGAGTTCTGTACAGCTGCAACATGACCTCCCGACTCCGGAACTCAATCCCTCTACCAATAAAGGCCAACACTCCATAGGCCTTCTTCACAACCCTATCAACCTGGGTGGCAACTTTCAGGGATCTATGTACATGGACACCTAGATCCCTCTGCTCATCCACACTTTCAAGAACTTTACCATTAGCCAAATATTCCGCATTCCTGTTATTCCTTCCAAAGTGAATCACCTCACACTTCTCTACATTAAACTCCATTTGCCACCTCTCAGCCCAGCTCTGCAGCTTATCTATATCCCTCTGTAACCTGCTACATCCTTCCACACTATCGACAACACCACCGACTTTAGTATCGTCTGCAAATTTACTCACCCACCCTTCTGCGCCTTCCTCTAGGTCATTGATAAAAATGACAAACAGCAACGGCCCCAGAACAGATCCTTGTGGTACTCCACTTGTGACTGTACTCCATTCTGAACATTTCCCATCAACCACCACCCTCTGTCTTCTTTCAGCTAGCCAATTTCTGATCCACATCTCTAAATCACCCTCAATCCCCAGCCTCCGTATTTTTTGCAATAGCCTACCGTGGGGAACCTTGTCAAACGCTTTGCTGAAATCCATATACACCACATCAACTGCTCTACCCTCGTCTACCTGTTCAGTCACCTTCTCAAAGAACTCAATAAGGTTTGTGAGGCATGACCTACCCTTCACAAAGCCATGCTGACTTTGTGAATATTATAAAAAATTCAAGGATAAGCTGGCACCCCTGATGGTGGGGATGTTTGAAGAGGTGATAGGGAAGGGGGTGTTGCCACAAACTTTGGGGCAGGCATCGATTTCCCTGTTGCTAAAAAAAAATAAGGAACCTACGGAGTGTGGGTCGTATAGGCCCATATCACTTCTGAATGTGGACGCAAAAGTATTGGCGAAGGTACTGGCGGGTAGGCTGGAGGAGTGCCTCCCGAAGGTGATAGGTGAAGATCAGACGGGGTTTGTGAGAGGGAGGCAGCTCTTTTCAAACGTTAGAAGGGTATTGAAGGTCGTTATGGCACCGGCGGAGTGGAAGGAAACAGAGGTGGTTGTGGCATTGGACGCTGAGAAGGCGTTTGACTGGGTAGAATGGGGGTACTTGATGGCCGTTCTGGAGCGGTTTGGGATTGGACCAAAATTTGTGAACTGGGTAAAGCTACTGTACAAGGAGCCGAGGGCGAGTGTCCACACAAACAACACCGGCTCGAAATCATAGAATCATAGAATTTACAGTGCAGAAGGAGGCCATTCGACCAATCGAATCTGCACCGGCTCTTGGAAAGAGCACCTTACCTAGGCCCACATCTCCACCCTATCCCCATAACCCAGTAATCCCACCCAACACTAGCCAATTTTGGACACTAAGGGCAATTTAGCATGGCCAATCCACCTAACCTGCACATCTTTGGACTGTGGGTGGAAACCGGAGCAGCCGGAGGAAATCTACGCACACACGGGGAGAACATGCAGACTCCGCACAGACAGTGACCCAAGCTGGGAATCGAACCTGAGACCCTGGAGCTATGAAGCAATTGTGCTAACCACTATGCTACCGTGCTCTCCACCTTTCTTTTCTCTCCATCGTGGGACTAGGCCGGGATGTCCTATGACCACCCTGCTGTTTGCACTCGCGATTGAGTCGTTGGCCATCGCATTAAGAAGTTCCGGGGTATGGAAAGGAATAGTGTGAGGGGGATAGAGCATAGGGTGTCCTTATATGCCAATGGCTTGCTGTTATACATGTCGGAACCGAGTGTGTCGATAGAGGGAATATTGGAACTGCTTCGGGTGTTTGGGTCTTTCTCAGGGTACAAACTAAATCTAGACAAGAGTGAGTATTTTGTGGTGTCTCAGTCGGGGGTGGGGGCAGAGGTGGGGGGGGGGGGGGGGAGGGGGGGCTGCCATTTTGTAGAGCAGGGACTCATTTTAGTACCTGGGGGTGAAGGTTGCCTGGGAGTGGGGGGGACTCTGTAGGTACAACATTTCTAGTTTGGTGGGGAGAGTGAAAGCTGATCTGGCAAGGTGGGATGGTGTCCCTCTGTCACTGGCAGGTCGGGTACAGGCGGTTAAAATGAACTTGTTGCCGCGGTTTCTGTTTATTTTCCAATGCCTGCCGATTTTCCTGCCACAGGCTTTTTTCAGAGAGATTGAGGGAATGATTACTTCGTTCATATGGGGAGTTCATATGGCCAGAGTTAGAAAGGTGCAGCTACAGAGGGGAAGAAGGCAGGGGGTTTTGATCTTCCAAACCTGATGTATTACTACTGGGCAGCGAATGTAGAGAATGTAGAGCTGGGTCAGAGGGGTTGATGCCCAGTGGGTCAGAATGGAGGAGAGTTTGTGCAGGGGGTCGGGATTGAAAGCACTAGCAACAGCGCTGCTCCTGATGGCCCCGGGGAAATACTCAGGCAATCCGGTAATAATTGCTTCATTGAGAATTTGGAGGCAGTTTCGCCAACACTTCGGGTTGGGGGCAGGGTCAAGGGAAATGCCGATTCGGGGGAACCACACATTTGAGCCAGGGAAGTGGGATGGAAATTTTTGGAAATGGGAGGAGAAGGGGATTAAGACACTAAAAGATTTTTTTCTCAGGGGTTGGTTTGCAGGATTGAGGGAGCTGGAAGCGAAGTGTGGGCTGGAGCAGGGGGAAATGATTAGATACGTGCAGGTTCGAGATTTTGCCAGAAAGGAGATACAGAGCTTCCCAGTGGAGCCGGCCTCCACATTGCTGGAGGAGGTGCTGACAACAGGGGGACTGGAGAAGGGGGTAATGTCAGCAGTTTACGGAGCAATTTTGGAAGAGGAGAAGGCACCACTGGAAGGGATCAAAGCAAAGTGGGAGGAAGAGTTGGGAGAGGGTATGGAGGAGGGGTTCTGGTGTGAGGTGCTCAGGAGAGTGAACGCCTGAACCTCGTGCGTGAGGTTGGGGCTGATACAGCTGAAGGTGGTATACAGAGCACACTACACGAGGATGAGCCGATTCTTTGAAGGAGTAGATGATGTGTGTGAACGTTGCGGGGGGGGGAGGGGTGCTAATCACGTTCAAATGTTTTGATCCTGTCAAAAGCTGGAGGATTACTGGAAGGAGGTTTTTAGGGTAATTTCTAAAGTGGTGCACATGAAACTGGACCTGGGCCCTCGGGAGGCCATATTCGGGGTGTTCGACCAGCCAGGGTTGGAAACGGGTGCGGAGGCAGATGTTGTAGCCTTCGCCTTGTTGATCGCCCGAAGGCGGATCCTGATAGGTTGGAGAGCAACCTCTCCACCCTGTGCCCTGGCGTGGCTGGGGGACCTGTTGGAATTCTTGACTCTTGAGAAGGATAAGTTTGAGTAGAGGGGAAGTATAGAGGGGTTCTACAATTCATGGGCATTATTCATTATGCACTTTCAAGAACTGGATAACATTGAACATTAGTTGGGGGGGTGGGTGGGAGGATTGGGGGGAGGGGGGCTGTGTGTGTTAATGGTGACTATGGGTGATTCCTGATTCCTTTTTGTCATTTGTTTAGGTGAATATGCGGGCTATTGTTTGGGATTTGGTGGGAGGATGGGATCGTTGTTATTGATATGGGGATTGACATATTTGTTACTGATTATTGTTTATTGTTGGTGGGTGTAAATTTGGGAGAAAATGTGAAAAAGGCGGAAAATAAAAATATTTTTTAAAAAGACAGAGATGGATAGGTTCTTCATTAATAAGGGGATCAGGGTTCTGGGGAGAAGGCAGGAGAATGGGGATGATAAAATATCAGCAATGATTGAATGGCGGAGCAGATTCGATGGGCCGAGTGGCCTAATTCTGCTCCTATGTCTTATGGTCTTATACTTAGAAACCCTCATACAGAGAGACTCTCATACAGAGAGACCCTCATACATAGAAACCCTC
This sequence comes from Scyliorhinus torazame, assembly GCF_047496885.1. NCBI lineage: Eukaryota > Metazoa > Chordata > Chondrichthyes > Carcharhiniformes > Scyliorhinidae > Scyliorhinus > Scyliorhinus torazame. Next base: position 68,506,786 of record NC_092717.1, on the reverse strand, counting down.
ATACAGAGAGACTCTCATACAGAGACCCTCATACATAGAAACTCTCATACAGAGACCCTCATACATTGAAACTCTCATACAGAGGGACCCTCATAGTGGGAGATCCTCACACAGAGATCCTCATTCCGAGAGACCCTCATGCAGAGGCCCTCATACAGAGGAACCCTGATGCAGAGACCCTCATGCACAGAGGCCCTCATAGACAGAGACTCATATACAGAGACCCGTATACAGAGACCCTCATCAAGAAACTCCCATAGACGAAATCTCATACAGAAAGACCCTCATACAGAGAGACCCTCCTATTTGGAGATCCTCCTATTTAGAGACTCTCATTCGGAGGGACCCTCATAATGATAGACCCTCATTCAAAAAACCCTCATTCAAAGAGACCCTCTTGGAGAAAGTTCCTCCCTAGCTGTCTTTGAGCTAATAACATTATTTTAAAAATTTATTTATGGGATATGGGTATCGCTGGGTCAGGCTGGCATTTATTGTTTATCCCTAATTGCCCACGAGAAGGTGGTGGTAAGCTTCCTTCTTGAACTGCTGCAGTCCATGTGGAGTAGCTACATCCACAGCATTGTTAGGGAGTTCCATGATTTTGACCCGTGATAGTGCAGGAACGACGATATCTTTCCAAGTCAGGATGGTGAGTGGCTTGGAGGGGAATTTCTAAGTAGTGGTATTCCCAGGTATCTGCTGCCTTTGTCCTTCTAGATGGTAGTGGTTGTGGGTTTGTAAGGTGCTGTCACAGGAGCCTTGGTGAGTTCCTGCAGTACATCTTATAGATGGTACACACGGCCGCCATTGTTCGTCAGTATTGGAGGGAATGAATGTTTGTGGAAAGAGTGCTAATCAAGCAGCACCTTTGTCCTGGATGGTGTTGAGCTTCTTGAGTGATTTTGGAGCTGCTCTCATCGAGGCAAAGGTAGAGTATCCCATCAACCTCTGACTTGTACCTTATGGATGATGGACAGGCTTTGGGAAGTCAGGAGGTGAGTTACTGACTCCAGGGTTCCTAGCCTCTGATCTGCTCTAGTAGCGACAGTATTCATATAGCTGGTCCAGTTCAGTTTTGGTGAATGGTAACCTCCCCCCAGGATGTTGATAATGGGATATTCAGCGATGCTATTGCATTGAATGTCAAGGGCAATGGTTTGCGTCTTTCCTGTTGGACACTTATTGCCTGCCCCTTATGTGGTGCAATCTTACTTGCCATTTGCCAGCCCAAGCCTGGATAACTTGTACATAAGGGGAAATTTAGTGTGGCCAATCCACTTACCTGCACATCTTAGGTATACCGCTTTGGATAGTGTTGGGGGGAATAGCCTATCAGGGGAAAACAGCAGCAGCCAGAGCAGTGATACCACGGCTGGCTCTGATTTTCAGCAGGGAGGGTCAAAGCACAGAAGTCATAGGGGACTCTATAGTCTGGGGCACAGATAGGCGCTTCTGTGGACGTGAAGGAGACTCCAGGATGGTATGATGCCTCCCTGGTGCCAGGGTCCAGGATGTCTCCGAAGGGGGAGGGCAAACAGGCAGAGGTCGTTGTACAAATGGGTACTAACGACATAAGCAGGAAGGGGCATGAAGTCCTGCAGCAGGAGTTCAGGGAGCTAGGCAGAAAGTTAAAAGACAGGACCTCTAGGGTTGTAATCTCGGAATTACTCTCTGTGCCACGTGCCAGCCTCCCGTCTCAGCCTCCCCGAACAGGCACCGGAATGTGGCGACTAGGGGCTTTTCACAGTATCTTCATTTGAAGCCTACTTGTGACAATAAGCGATTTTCATTTTCATTTCAGTGAGGCTAGAAATAGGAAGATAGAGCAGCTAAACATGTGGCTAAACAGCTGGTGTAGGAGGGAGGGTTTCCGTTATCTGGGCCACTGGGAGCTCTTCCAGGGCAGGTGTGACCGGAAAAGAAGGATGGGTTGCATCTAAACTGGAGAGGCATAAATATCCTGGCCACGAGGTTTGCTAGTGTCACACGAGAGGGTTTAAACTAGTATGGCAGGGGGGTGGGTACCGGAACAATAGATCAGTAGGTGAAAAAATTGAGGGAGAACTAGGGAATAGGGCCAGTATGGCTCTGAGGAAGAGCAGACAGGGAGATGTTGCTGAAAACAGCGGGACTGGTGGCCTGAACTGCATATGTTTTAATGCAAGAAGTATTACGGGTAAGGCAGATGAATTTAGAGCTTGGATTAGTACTTAGAACTATGATGTTGTTGCCATTACAGAGACCTGGTTGAGGGAAGGACAGGATTGGCAGCTAAACGTTCCAGGATTTAGATGTTTCAGGCGGGATAGAGGGGAATGTAAAAGGGGTGGAGGAGTTGCGCTCCTGGTTAGCGAGAATATCACAGCTGTACTGCGGGTAGAGATCAGGAATAAGAACGGTGCAGACAGAATGTTGGGGGTTTACTACAGGCCACCCAACAGCCAGCGGGAGCTAGTGGAGCAGATAGGTAGACAGATTTTGGAAAGGAGTAAAAGCAACAGGGTTGTTGTGACGGGAGACTTAAACATCCCCAATAATGACTGGGACTCACTTAGTGCTAGGGGCTTGGACGGACAGAGTTTATAAGGAGCATCCAGGAGGGCTTCTTAAAGCAATATGTCGATAGTCCAACTAGGGAAGGGGCTATACTGGACCTGGTATTGGGGAATGAGCCCGGCCAGGTGGTAGAGGTTTCAGTAGGGGAGCATTTCGGGAACAGTGACCACAATTCAGTAAGTTTTAAAGTGCTAGTGGACAAGGATAAGAGTGGAGAAGGATGTGTAGATAGCCTGGGTCACATTGAGATCCAAAAAGACGAGGGGCGGGATTCTCCCCTACCTGGCGGGGCGGGGGGTCCCGGATATCTCTGCACCTTTAGGGGCCAAACCCTCACCTTGAGGGGCTAGGTTTGCGCTCCGCCGGCTGGCGGGAAAGGCCTTTGGCACCACGCCAGCCGGGGCCAAAAGGTCTTCGCCGAGCGACGCGGGTCCGCGCATGCGCGGGAGCATCAGCGGCTGCTGACGTCATCCCCGCGCATGTGCAGGGGAGGGGGTCTCTTCCGCCTCCTCCAGAGTGAAGACCATGGCGAAGGCGGAGGAAAATGTTTGCTCCCATGGCACAGGCCCGCCTGCGGATCGGTGGGCCCTGATCGTGAGCCAGGCCACCGTGGGGGCACGCCTCGGGGCCAGATCGCCCAGAGCCCCCCCCCAGGACCCCGGAGCCCGCCCGCGCCGCCTTGTCCCGCCGTTCAAAATGTGGTTTGATTCACGCCGGCGGGACAGGCATTCCAGCAGCAGGACTTTGGGCCATCGCGGGCCGGAGAATCAGCGGGACCCGCTGACCGGCGCAATTCTCGCCCCCGATGACCGGCGCGGCGCGATTCCCGACCCCGCCGAATCTCTGGTGACGGAGACTTCGGGACACGGCGGGGGCGGGATTCACGCCAGCCCCCGGCGATTCTCCGACCCAGCGTGGGGTCGGAGAATCTCGCCCGAGGTGTTGGGCGCCTTGAAAAATATCAAGGTAGATAAATCCCCAGGGCCTGATGGGATCTACTCCAGAATACTGACGGAGACAAGAGAGGAAATTGCTGAGGCCTTGACAGAAATCTTTGGATCCTCACTGTCTTCAGGTGATGTCCCGGAGGACTGGAGAATAGCCAATGTTGTTCCTTTGTTTAAGAAGGGTACATAGAACATAGAACATAGAAAATACAGCACAGAACAGGCCCTTTGGCCCACAATGTTGTGCCGAACCTTTGTCCTAGATTAATCATAGATTATCATTGAATTTACAGTGCAGTAGGAGGCCATTCGGCCCTTTGAGTCTGCACCGGCTCTTGGAAAGAGCACCCAACCCAAACTCAACACCTCCACCCAACACCAAGGGCAATTTTGGACACTAAGGGCAATTAATCATGGCCAATCCACCTAACCTGTACATCTTTGGACTGTGGGAGGAAACCGGAGCACCCGGAGGAAACCCACGCAGACATGGGGAGGACGTGCAGACTCCGCACAGACAGTGACCAAAGACGGAATCGAACCTGGGACCCTGTAACTGTGAAGCAATTGTGCTATCCACAATGCTACCGTACTGCCCTTAAGAACAAATAAATCTACACTATATCATTTTACCGTAATCCATGTACCTATCCAATAGCTGCTTGAAGGTCCCTAATGTTTCCCACTCAACTACTTCCACAGGCAGTGCATTCCATGCCCCCACTACTCTCTGGGAAAAGAACCTACCTCTGATATCCCTCCTATATCTTCCACCTTTCACCTTAAATTTATGTCCCCTTGTAATGGTTTGTTCCACCCGGGGAAAAAGTCTCTGACTGTCTACTCTATCTATTCCCCTCATCATCTTATAAACCTCTATCAAGTCGCCCCTCATCCTTCTCCGTTCTAATGAGAAAAGGCCTAGCACCCTCAACCTTTCCTCGTAAGACCTACTCTCCATTCCAGGCAACATCCTGATAAATCTTCTTTGCACCTTTTCCAAAGCTTCCACATCCTTCCTAAAATGAGGCGACCAGAACTGTACACAGTACTCCAAATGTGGCCTTACCAAAGTTTTGTACAGCTGCATCATCACCTCACGGCTCTTAAATTCAATCCCTCTGTTAATGAACGCGAGCACACCATAGGCCTTCTTCACAGCTCTATCCACTTGAGTGGCAACTTTCAAAGATGTATGAACATAGACCCCAAGATCTCTCTGCTCCCCCACATTGCCAAGAACTCTACCGTCAACCCTGTATTCCGCATTCATATTTGTCCTTCCAAAATGGACAACCTCACACTTTTCAGGGTTAAACTCCATCTGCCACTTCTCAGCCCAGCTCTGCATCCTATCTATGTCTCTTTGCAGCCGACAACAGCCCTCCTTACTATCCACAACTCCACCAATCTTCGTATCGTCTGCAAATTTACTGACCCACCCTTCAACTCCCTCATCCAAGTCATTAATGAAAATCACAAACAGCAGAGGACCCAGAACTGATCCCTGCGGTACGCCACTGGCAACTGGGATCCAGGCTGAATATTTACCATCCACCACCACTCTCTGACTTCTATCGGTTAGCCAGTTCGTTATCCAACTGGCCAAAATTCCCACTATCCCATGCCTCCTTACTTTCTGCATAAGCCTACCATGGGGAACCTTATCAAATGCCTTACTAAAATCCATGTACACTACATCCACTGCTTTACCTTCATCCACATGCTTGGTCACCTCCTCAAAGAATTCAATAAGACTTGTAAGGCAAGACCTACCCCTCACAAATCCGTGCTGACTATCCCTAATCAAGCAGTGTCTTTCCAGATGCTCAGAAATCCTATCCTTCAGTACCCTTTCCATTACTTTGCCTACCACCGAAGTAAGACTAACTGGCCTGTAATTCCCAGGGTTATCCCTAGTCCCTTTTTTGAACAGGGGCACGACATTCGCCACTCTCCAATCCCCTGGTACCACCCCTGTTGACAGTGAGGACGAAAAGATCATTGCCAACGGCTCTGCAATTTCATCTCTTGCTTCCCATAGAATCCTTGGATATATCCCGTCAGGCCCGGGGGACTTGTCTATCCTCACGTTTTTCAAAATGCCCAACACATCTTCCTTCCTGACAAGTATTTCCTCGAGCTTACCAATCTGTTTCACACTGTCCTCTCCAACAATATCACCCCTCTCATTTGTAAATACAGAAGAAAAGTTATCGTTCAAGACCTCTCCTATCTCTTCAGACTCAATACACAATCTCCCGCTACTGTCCTTGATCGGACCTACCCTCGCTCTAGTCATTCTCATATTTCTCACATATGTGTAAAAGGCCTTGGGGTTTTCCTTGATCCTACCCGCCAAAGATTGTTCATGCCCTCTCTTAGCTCTCCTAATCCCTTTCTTCAGTTCCCTCCTGGCTATCTTGTATCCCTCCAGCGCCCTGTCTGAACCTTGTTTCCTCAGCCTTACATAGGTCTCCTTTTTCCTCTTAACAAGACATTCAACCTCTCTTGTCAACCATGGTTCCCTCACTCGACCATCTCTTCCCTGCCTGACAGGGACATACATATCAAGGACACGTAGTACCTGTTCCTTGAACAAGTTCCACATTTCACTTGTGTCCTTCCCTGACAGCCTATGTTCCCAACTTATGCACTTCAATTCTTGTCTGACAACATCGTATTTACCCTTCCCCCAATTGTAAACCTTGCCCTGTTGCACGCACCTATCCCTCTCCATTACTAAAGTGAAAGTCACAGAATTGTGGTCACTATCTCCAAAATGCTCCCCCACTAACAAATCTATCACTTGCCCTGGTTCATTACCAAGTACTAAATCCAATATTGCCCCTCCTCTGGTTGGACAATCTACATACTGTGTTAGAAAAGCTTCCTGGACACACTGCACAAACACCACCCCATCCAAACTATTTGATCTAGAGTTTCCACTCAGTATTTGGGAAGTTAAAGTCACCCATGACTACTACCCTGTGACTTCTGCATCTTTCCAAAATCTGTTTCCCAATCTGTTCCTCCACATCTCTGCTACTATTGGGGGGCCTATAGAAAACTCCTAACAAGGTGACTGCTCCTTTCCTATTTCTGACTTCAACCCATACTACCTCATTAGGGTGATACTCCTCGAACTGCCTTTCTGCAGCTGTTATACTATCTCTAATTAACAATGCCAACCCCCCATCTCTTTTACCACCCTCCCTATTCTTATTGAAACATCTATAACCAGGGACCTCCAACAACCATTTCTGCCCCTCTTCTATCCAAGTTTCCGTGATGGCCACCACATCGTAGTCCCAAGTACCGATCCATGCCTTAAGTTCACCCACCTTATTCCTGATGCTTCTTGCGTTGAAGTATACACACTTCAACCCATCTCCGTGCCTGCAAGTACTCTCCTTTGTCAATGTTCCCTTCCCCACTGCCTCATTACACGCTTTGGCATCCTGAATATCGGCTACCTTAGTTGCTGGACTACAAATCCGGTTCCAATTCCCCTGCCAAATTAGTTTAAACCCTCCCGGAGAGTACTAGAAAACCTCCCTCCCAGGATATTTGTGCCCCTCTGGTTCAGATGCAACCCGTCCTGCTTGTACAGGTCCCACCTTCCCCAGAATGTGCTCCAATTATCCAAATACCTGAAGCCCTCCCTCCTACATTCCTGCAGCCACGCGTTCAACTGCACTCTCTCCCTATTCCTAGCCTCGCTATCATGTGGCACCGGCAACAAACCAGAGATGAAATCTCTGTCTGTCCTGGCTTTTAACTTCCAGCCTAACTCCCTAAACTTGTTTATTACCTCCACACCCCTTTTCCTACCTATGTCGTTGGTACCAATGTGCACCACGACTTCTGGCTGCTCACCCTCCCCCTTAAGGATCCTGAAGACACGATCCGAGACATCCCTGGCCCTGGCACCCGCGAGGCAACATACCTTCGGGGAGTCTCGCTCGCGACCACAGAATCTCCTATCTATTCCCCTAACCATTGAATCTCCTACAACTATTGCTTTTCTATTCTCCCCCCTTCCCTTCTGAGCCCCAGAGCCAGACTCAGTGCCAGAGACCTGGCCGCTAGGGCCTTCCCCCGGTAGGTCATCCCCCCCAACAGCATCCAAAACGGTATACTTGTTTTGAAGGGGAACGGCCACGAGGGATCCCTGCACTGTCTGCCTGTTTGTTTTTTCCCCCTGACTGTAACCCAGCTATTCTTGTCCTGTACCTTGGGTGTGGTTACCTCCCTGTAACTCTTCTCTATCACCCCCTCTGCCTCCCGGATGATCCGAAGTTCATCCATCTTCAGCTCCAGTTCCCTAACACGGTCTTTGAGGAGCTGAAGTTGGGTGCACTTCGCGCAGGTATAGTCAGCGGGGACACCGGTGGTATCCCTCACCACCCACATCCTACAGGAGGAGCATGCAACTGGCCTAGCCTCCATCCCCTCTTACCTGACAGAATATAGCTGCCCTGTGGACTAACTAGATCTCCACCCTCCGACTCTGCTCCCAGTCAGCTACACTTTCTGTAAACTCAAGGCTCTCTTCTCACTCTTTGCAGAAATGTTGGAAACAAAATGAAAGGAGCACCTTACTCCCTCCTCACCTAACTCCCTCGGTCACCAAACTCTTACACTCAAAATGCACCAAATTCAGCACTCAGTGCAAACAAGGGTAGCAAGGATAATCCAGGGAACTACAGGCCGGTGAGCCTTACGTCAGTGGTAGGGAAATCCCTGGAAAGAATTCTTCGAGACAGAATCTACTCCCATTTGGAAGCAAATGGACGTATTAGCTAGAGGCAGCACCGTTTTGTGAAGGGAAGGTCGTGTCTCACTAACTTGATAGACATGATGTAGAGATGCCGGCATTGGACTGGGGTGAGCACAGTAAGAAGTCTTACAACACCAGGTTAAAGTCCAACAGGTTTGTTTCTAACACTAGCTTTCGGAGCACTGCTCCTTCACCTAAGGAGGAGCAGTGCTTCGAAAGCTAGTGTTAGAAACAAACCTGTTGGGCTTTAACCTGGTGTTGTAAGACTTCTTACTGTGCTAACTTGATAGAATTTTTCGAGGAGGTCACAAAGATGATTGATGCATGTAGGGCAGTGGATCTTGTCTATATGGACTTCAGTAAGGCCTTTGACAAGGTCCCTCATGGCAGACTGGTACAAAAGGTGAAGTCACACGGGATCAGGGGTGAGCTGGCAAGGTGGATACAGAACTGGCTAGGTCATAGAAGGCAGATAGTAGCAATGGAAGGGTGCTTTTCTGATTGGAGGGCTGTGACCAGTGGTGTTCCACAGGGATCAGTGCTGGGACCTTTGCTCTTTGTAGTATATATAAATGATTTGGAGGAAAATGTAACTGGTCTGATTAGTAACTTTGCAGACGACACAAAGGTTGGTGGAATTGCGGATAGCGATGAGGACTGTCTGAGGATACAACAGGATTTAGATTGTCTGGAGACTTGGGCGGAGAGATGGCAGATGGAGTTTAATCCGGACAAATGTGAGGTAATGCATTTTGGAAGGTCTAATGCAGGTAGGGAATATACAGTGAATGGTAGAACCCTCAAGAGTATTGAAAGTCAAAGAGATCTAGGAGTACAGGTCCACAGGTCATTGAAAGGGGCAACACAGGTGGAGAAGGTAGTCAAGAAGGCATACGGCATGCTTGCCTTCATTGGCCGGGGCATTGAGTATAAGAATTGGCAAGTCATGTTGCAGCTGTATCGAACCTTAGTTCTGATTGGAGGGCTCGGACCAGTGGTGTTCCACAGGGATCAGTGCTGGGACCTTTGCTGTTAGAACATAGAACATAGAACATTGCAGTACAGGCCCTTCGGCCCTCGATGTTGCGCCGACCTGTGAAACCACTCTAAAGCCCATCTACACTATCCCCTTATCGTCTATATGTCTATCCAATGACCATTTGAATGCCCTTAGTGTTGGCGAGTCCACTACTGTTGCATTTCTCGCCCTTACTACTCTCTGAGTAAAGAACCTACCTCTGACATCTGTCTTAAATCTATCTCCCCTCAATTTAAAGCTATGGCCCCTCGTGCTGGACATCACCATCCGAAGAAAAAGGCTCTCACTGTCCACCCTATCCAATCCTCTGATCATCTTGTATGTCTCAATTAAGTCACCTCTTAACCTTCTTCTCTCTAACAAAAACAGCCTCAAGTCCCTCAGCCTTCCCTCATAAGATCTTCCCTCCATACCAGGCAACATTCTGGTAAATCTCCTCTGCACCCTTTCCAATGCTTCCAAATCCTTCCCATAATGCGGCGACCAGAATTGCACGCAATACTCCAAATGCAGCCGTACCAGTGTTTTGTACAGCTGCAACATGATCTCATGGCTCCGAAACTCAATCCCTCTACCAATAAAAGTTAATCACTTCTTAACAACTCTCTCAACCTGGGTGGCAACTTACAGGGATCTATGTACATGGACACCGAGATCTCTCTGCTCATCCACACTGCCAAGAATCTTACCATCAGCCCAGTACTCTGTTCGTAGTATATATCAATGATTTGGAGGAAAATGTAACTGGTCTGATTAGTAAGTTTGCAGATGACACAAAGTTTGGTGGAATTGCGGATAGGGATGAGGACTGTCAGAGGATACAGCAGGATTTAGATTGTTTGGAGAATTGGGCGGAGAGATGGCAGATGGAATTTAATCCGGACAAATGTGAGGTAATGCATTTTGGAAGGTCTAATGCAGGTAGGGAATATACAGTGAATGGTCGAACCCTCAAGAGTATTGATAGTCAGAGAGATCTAGGTGTACAGGTCCACAGGTCACTGAAAGGGGCAACACAGGTGGAGAAGGTAGTCAAGAAGGCTTACAGCATGCTTGCCTTCATTGGCCAAGGCACTGAGTATAAAAATTGGCAAGTCATGTTGCAGCTGTATAGAACCTTGGTAAGGCCACACTTGGAGTATAGTGTTCAATTCTGGTCGCCACACTACCAGAAGGATGTGGAGGCTTTAGAGAAGGTGCAGAAGAGATTTACCAGGATATGGCCTGGTATTGAGGGCATTAGCTATGAGGAGCGGTTGAATAAACTTGGTTTGTTCTCACTGGAACGACGGAGGTTGAGGGGCGACCTGATAGAGGTCTTCAAAATTATGAGGGGCATAGACACAGTGGATAGTCAGAGGCTTTGTCCCATGGTAGAGGGGTCAATTACTAGGGAGCATAGGTTTAAGCTGCGAGGGGCAAAGTTTAGAGGGGATGTACGAGGCAAGTTTTTTACACAGGGCAGTGGGTGCCTGGAACGTGCTGCCGGAGGAGGTGGTGGAAGCAGGGACAATAGTCACGTTTAAGGGGCATCTTGACAAATACATGAATCGGATGGGAATAGAGGGATACGGACCCCAGAAATGCAGAAGATTCTAGTTTAGACGGGCAGCATGGTCGGCACGGGCTTGGAGGGTCGAAGGGCCTGTTCCTGGGCTGTACTTTTGTTTGTTCTTTGTTGTGGTGGTGAGACCCATGCAGACAATGTGCAAACTCCACATATACAGTAACCCGGGGCCGGAATCGAATCCAGGTCCTCGGCGCCGTGAGGCATTATTGCTAACCACTGCACCACCATGGCATTCCAGCTGAATCACTTCTTAACAAGAAATGGAATATATCCATTTCACTAAACGTTCTCAACATATTGGGCGGGATTCTCCCCCAACCGCCGGGGCGGGCTGTACCGGCGCCGAGGAGTGGGGTGAACCACTCCGGCGTCAGGCCGTCCAGAAGGTGCGGAATCCTCCGCACTGGCTCTTAATTTATACACAAAAGATGAACAAATTAATAATCAGAACCCGCCTGAACATGCTGCTTCATCTGCAAAAACAGTATTAGTCCCAGTATGTGCTAATGCACTATTTGTTTTTATTAAAGTTTGATTTTTAAATTGTGTAAAATCCAATCCCATTTTATTCTGCAGTTCAGAAGAAAACATTAAAATCATGGGTTCATCTGAAATTCAGCAAAAACAGGCTCTTGAAGATATCCTTTTATACAATAACAACAAAGCAACACCATGTCAACCTTCCAGAGAAAGCCAATTTGATTGTTGTAAACTGAGAGTGCGGTTAGTGAGGGAAATGGAAAGTTCAGTTTCGCATGTGGAGAGAGGAATGGAAGGCGGGCCAAGTGTGATGAGGGAGGTGAGGAAAATATTACAAAATGTCTGGGTGGGGGAAGATGTGTAGTACTGGCAACACTAATCTGGTGGGCATGGAGAGAGTTGTTTCTACTTGTTGATGAATTATTAACAAGACAGCTGAGAACGAGGATTCCTACTCGAAAAATGAAGGAGGAAGTTGGACAATATGTTTTTCCTACAGAAGGGAAATTCGAAATGGAGTGTTTTATCACAAGAGATTTTTGGAGTAAAGATAGAAACATCATTTAAAAACGGGAACTAGATCAACATTTGAAAATTAAAAAATAAAAGAATACATGGAAAGGTATTGGGATTAGAAACTACAGTTGAGACTTCCGGGTGCGGCGATGACCAGCTAAGTCGCACGTTTCGGCAGCTCCCGGTGGAACGGACTTTTGGGCTCTTAATAAGAGCCCCAACGGCAATTTTAACGGCTAGAAGCACTGTGCGGTAAACCAGAAGGGAATCCCCCCTGGAAACAGATGGAAAAAGGAGTGGGAAGTGGCCAGATTGCAGTGGATCCTTTGGAGCAGCGGCAAGGAAGGCAAGCAAGAACCAAGATGGCGACGGAAGGTGGCAGTTTAACATGGGGCCCTGAACAACAAGAGTTTTTGAAATGTTGCGTGGAAGAACTTAAAAAGGAAATGAAGAAGGAGCTGTTGGCCCCGATATTACAGGCGATCGAAGGGCAAAAGACCCAGGAGCGGGAGCTTCGGGTCGTGAAGGCAAAGGCTGCCGAGAACGAGGACGATATACAGGACCTGGTGGTGAAGACGGAGATGCACGAGGCACACCATAAACGATGTGTGGAAAGACTGGAGGTGCTGGAGAATAACGCGAGGAGGAATAATTTAAGGATTCTTGGTCTTCCTGAAGGTGCAGAAGGAGCAGACGTCGGGGCATATGTGAGCACGATGCTGCACTCGTTAATGGGAGCGGAGGCCCCGGCGGGTCCGCTGGAGGTGGAGGGAGCATACCGAGTGATGGCGCGAGGACCGAGAGCAGGAGAAATTCCTAGAGCCATAGTGGTGAGATTCCTCCATTTTAAGGACAAAGAGATGGTCCTTAGATGGACAAAGAAAACTCGGAGCAGTAGGTGGGAGAACGCGGTGATCCGCGTATATCAAGACTGGAGTGTGGAGGTGGCGAGAAGGAGGGCGAGCTTTAATCGGGCCAAGGCGGTGCTTCACAAAAAGAAGATAAAATTTGGAATGCTGCAACCGGCAAGACTGTGGGTCACATATCAAGGGAGGCACCACTACTTTGAGACGGCGGATGAGGCGTGGACTTTTATTGTGGAAGAAAAACTAAGCGGGTTATTAAAAAAGAACGTTTGAAACAAAGTGGTGGGGCGAGTATGGGGGGCGAAGAGGGGGGAAAAAGGGGGGGAAAGATGAGTTTTATGTTATTAATCCTGCGATGCGGTAACTTTTCTCTCTTCCACAGGTGGTGGTGGAGGGAGGAAGGGAGGTGGAGGAGATGGGGCGTTGGCCATGGGGGGGCGGGGCCAAAAGGGAAGCGCGGGCTTTGTTCCCGCGCTATGATAATCATGGCGGGAATAGGGAAGCAGGAAGGAGGGGGCGTCGCATGGTGCGAGCCGAGGTCACGGGGGGGAAGTCGAGGTCGGCCAGAGTTTGCTGACTTCTGGGAGCAACATGGGGGGTGTAACTACGCTAGTGGGGGATCTATCGAGGGGGGTGGGAGGGGGGAGATACTGGGTTGCTGCTGCTGGGGAGAGGGGGGAGCCGGAATGGGGTGGGGTGGGCGGGGGGGGGGCACCGCCTGGGGGGGGACACAGCTGCGTGGGAACTGGGTGAGGAGCTGGAAAAAGGGGATGGCTAATCGACAAGGGGGGGGTTAAAAAGCCCCCCAACCCGGTTGATCACGTGGAATGTGAGAGGGCTGAACGGGCCGATAAAGAGGGCACGAGTACTCGCACACCTTAAGAAACTTGGGCACTTGAAACTTATAGACCAGGTTAGACTACGCAAAGGATGGGTGGGGCAGGTGTTTCATTCGGGGCTAGATGCGAAAAACAGGGGGGTGGCTATACTAGTGGGGAAGCGGGTTATGTTTGAGGCAAAGACCATAGTGGCGGATAGCGGGGGCAGATACGTGATGGTGAGTGGCAAATTACAGGGGGAGGCGGTGGTCTTGGTAAACGTATATGCCCCGAACTGGGATGATGCCAATTTTATGAGGCGCATGCGAGGACGCATCCCGGACCTAGAGGTGGGAAAGTTGGTAATGGGGGGAGATTTTAATACGGTGCTGGAGCCAGGTCGAGATCCAGGACTGGAAGGAGGCCGGCTGCAGCCAAGGTGCTTAAAGATTTTATGGAGCAGATGGGAGGAGTAGACCCGTGGAGATTTAGCAGACCTAGGAGTAAGGAGTTTTCGTTTTTCTCCTATGTCCACAAAGTTTATTCGCGAATAGACTTTTTTGTTTTGGGAAGGGCGTTGATCCCGAAGGTGAGGGGGACGGAGTATACGGCTATAGCCATTTCGGATCACGCTCCACATTGGGTAGACTTGGAGATAGGGGAGGAAACAGAAGGGCGTCCACCCTGGAGAATGGACATGGGACTAATGGCAGATGAGGGTGTGTGTCTAAGGGTGAGGGGGTGCATTGAAAAGTACTTGGAACTCAATGACAATGGGGAGGTCCAGGTGGGAGTGGTCTGGGAGGCGTTGAAGGCAGTGGTTAGAGGGGAGCTGATATCAATAAGGGCACATAAAGGAAAGCAGGAGAGTAGGGAACGGGAGCGGTTGCTGCAAGAACTTCTGAGGGTGGACAGGCAATATGCGGAGGCACCGGAGGAGGGACTGTACAGGGAAAGGCAAAGGTTACACGTAGAATTTGACTTGCTGACAACGGGTACTGCAGAAGCACAGTGGAGGAAGGCACTGGGTGTACAGTATGAGTATGGGGAGAAGGCGAGCAGGTTGCTGGCCCATCAATTGAGGAAAAGGGGAGCAGCGAGGGAAATAGGGGGAGTGAGGGATGAGGAAGGAGAGATAGAGAGGGGAGCGGAGAGAGTGAATGGAGTGTTCAATGCATTCTATAAAAGATTATACGAAGCTCGGCCCCCGGATGGGAAGGAGAGAATGATGTGCTTCCTGGACCGGCTGGAATTTCCTAAGGTGGAGGAGCAGGAGAGGGTGGGACTGGGAGCACAGATCGAGATAGAGGAAGTAATGAAAGGAATTAGGAATATGCAGGCGGGGAAGGCTCCGGGACCGGATGGATTTCCAGTCGAATTTTATAGGAAATATGTGGACTTGCTTGCCCCGATACTGATGAGAACCTTTAATGAGGCGAAGGAAAGGGGACAGCTGCCCCCGACTATGTCAGAGGCAACGATATCGCTTCTCCTAAAGAAGGAAAAAGACCCGCTGCAATGTGGGTCCTATTTCCCTCCTAAATGTAGACGCTAAGATTCTGGCCAAGGTAATGGCAATGAGGATAGAGGATTGTGTCCCGGGGGTAGTCCATGAGGACCAAACTGGGTCTGTGAAGGGGAGACAGCTGAATACGAATATACGGAGGCTGCTAGGGGTAATGATGATGCCCCCACCAGAGGGGGAAGCGGAGATAGTGGTGGCGATGGATGCCGAGAAAGCATTTGATAGAGTGGAGTGGGATTATTTGTGGGAGGTGTTGAGGAGATTTGGCTTTGGAGAGGAGTATATTAGATGGGTACAGCTGCTGTATAGGGCCCCGATGGAGAGCGTGGTCACGAATGGACGCGGGTCTGCGTATTTTCGGCTCCATAGAGGGACGAGGCAGGGATGTCCTCTGTCCCCATTATTGTTTGCACTGGCGATTGAGCCCCTGGCAATAGCATTGAGGGGTTCCAGGAAGTGGAGGGGAGTACTCAGGGGAGGAGAGGAACACCGGGTATCTCTTTACGCGGACGATTTATTGGTGTATGTGGCGGACCCGGCGGAGGGGATGCCAGAGATAATGCGGATACTTGGGGAGTTTGGAGAATTTTCAGGATATAAGCTGAACATGGGGAAAAGTGAGCTGTTTGTGGTGCATCCAGGGGAGCAGAGCAGAGAAATAGAGGACTTACCGCTGAGGAAGGTAACAAGGGACTTTCGCTACTTGGGGATCCAGATAGCCAAGAATTGGGGTACATTGCATAGGTTAAACTTAACGCGGTTGGTGGAACAGATGGAGGAGGACTTCAAGAGATGGGACATGGTATCCCTGTCACTGGCAGGGAGGGTACAAGCGGTTAAAATGGTGGTCCTCCCGAGATTCCTCTTTGTGTTTCAGTGCCTCCCGGTGGTGATCACGAAGACATTTTTCAAAAGGATTGAGAAGAGTATCATGAGTTTTGTGTGGGCCGGGAAGACCCCGAGAGTGAGGAAGGGATTTTTGCAGCGTAGTAGGGATAGGGGGGGCTGGCGCTACCGAGCCTGAGTGAGTACTACTACTGGGCCACCAACATCTCAATGGTATGTAAGTGGATGGGAGAAGAGGAGGGAGCGGCGTGGAAGAGATTAGAGAAGGCGTCCTGTAGGGGGACTTGCCTACAAGCCATGGTGACGGCGCCGTTGCCGTTCTCACCGAAGAAATACACCACAAGCCCGGTGGTGGTGGCTACTCTGAAAATTTGGGGGCAATGGAGACGGCATAGGGGAAAGACGGGAGCCTCGGTGTGGTCCCCGATAAGAAATAATCATAGGTTTGCTCCGGGGAGAATGGATGGGGGATTTGGAACATGGCAAAGAGCAGGAGTAACACAATTGAGAGATCTGTTTGTAGATGGGACGTTTGCAAGTCTGGGAGCGCTGACCGAAAAATATGGGTTGCCCCAAGGGAATGCATTCCGGTATATGCAACTGAGGGCTTTTACGAGGCAACAGGTGAGGGAATTCCCGCAGCTCCCGACGCAGGAGGTGCAGGACAGAGTGATCTCAAAGACATGGGTGGGGGACGGTAAGGTGTCAGACATATATAGGGAGATGAGAGAAGAAATGGGAAGAAGAGCTGGGGGAGGAGATTGAGGAGGGGCTGTGGGCTGATGCCCTAAGTAGGGTAAACTCATCGTCCTCGTGTGGCAGGCTAAGCCTGATACAATTTAAGGTGTTACACAGGGGGCATATGACTGGAACATGGCTTAGCAAATTTTTTGGAGTAGAGGATAGGTGTGCGAGATGCTCGAAAAGCCCAGCGAATCACACCCACATGTTCTGGTCATGTCCGGCACTACAGGGGTTTTGGGTGGGGGTGACAAAGATGCTTTCGAAGGTAGTGGGGGTCCAGGTCAAACCAAGCTGGGGGTTGGCTATATTTGAGGTTGCAGAAGAGCCGGGAGTGCAGGAGGCGAGAGAGGCCGATGTTTTGGCCTTTGCGTCCCTAGTAGCCCGGCGCAGTATCCTGTTGATGTGGAAGGAAGCCAAGCCCCCGGGTGTGGAGACCTGGATAAATGACATGGCAGGTTTTATAAAGCTGGAACGGATTAAGTTCGTCCTAAGGGGATCGGCTCAAGGGTTCACCAGGCGGTGGCAACCGTTCGTCGAATACCTCACAGATAAGAGTGGTCCGAGGATGAATGTGCTAAATTGGGGGAAGGCTAATTATAACAATATTAGGCGGGAACTGAAGAACATAGATTGGGGGCGGATGTTTGAGGGCAAATCAACATCTGACATGTGGGAGGCTTTCAAGTGTCAGTTGAAAGGAATACAGGACAGGCACGTTCCTGTGAGGAAGAAAGATAAATACGGCAATTTTCGGGAACCTTGGATGACGAGTGATATTGTAGGCCTCGTCAAAAAGAAAAAGGAGGCATTTGTCAGGGCTAAAAGGCTGGGAACAGACAAAGCCTGTGTGGCATATAAGGAAAGTAGGAAGGAACTTAAGCAAGGAGTCAGGAGGGCTAGAAGGGGTCATGAAAAGTCATTGGCAAATAGGGTTAAGGAAAATCCCAAGGCTTTTTACACGTACATAAAAAGCAAGAGGGTAGCCAGGGAAAGGGTTGGCCCACTGAAGGATAGGCAAGGGAATCTATGTGTGGAGCCAGAGGAAATGGGCGTGGTACTAAATGAATACTTTGCATCAGTATTCACCAAAGAGAAGGAATTGGTAGATGTTGAGTCTGGAGAAGGGGGTGTAGATAGCCTGGGTCACATTGTGATCCAAAAAGACGAGGTGTTGGGTGTCTTAAAAAATATTAAGGTAGATAAGTCCCCAGGGCCTGATGGGATCTACCCCAGAATACTGAAGGAGGCTGGAGAGGAAATTGCTGAGGCCTTGACAGAAATCTTTGGATCCTCGCTGTCTTCAGGGGATGTCCCGGAGGACTGGAGAATAGCCAATGTTGTTCCTCTGTTTAAGAAGGGTAGCAAGGATAATCCCGGGAACTACAGGCCGGTGAGCCTTACTTCAGTGGTAGGGAAATTACTGGAGAGAATTCTTCGAGACAGGATCTACTCCCATTTGGAAGCAAATGGACGTATTAGTGCGAGGCAGCACGGTTTTGTGAAGGGGAGGTCGTGTCTCACTAACTTGCTAGAGTTTTTCGAGGAGGTCACTAAGATGATTGATGCAGGTAGGGCAGTAGATGTTGTCTATATGGACTTCAGTAAGGCCTTTGACAAGGTCCCTCATGGTAGACTAGTACAAAAGGTGAAGTCTCACGGGATCAGGGGTGAACTGGCAAGGTGGATACAGAACTGGCTAGGCCATAGAAGGCAGAGGGTAGCAATGGAGGGATGCTTTTCTAATTGGAGGGCTGTGACCAGTGGTGTTCCACAGGGATCAGTGCTGGGACCTTTGCTGTTTGTAGTATATATAAATGATTTGGAGGAAAATGTAACTGGTCTGATTAGTAAGTTTGCAGACGACACAAAGGTTGGTGGAATTGCGGATAGCGATGAGGACTGTCTGAGGATACAGCAGGATTTAGATTGTCTGGAGACTTGGGCGGAGAGATGGCAGATGGAGTTTAATCCGGACAAATGTGAGGTAATGCATTTTGGAAGGGCTAATGCAGGTAGGGAATATACAGTGAATGGTAGAACCCTCAAGAGTATTGAAAGTCAAAGAGATCTAGGAGTACAGGTCCACAGGTCATTGAAAGGGGCAACACAGGTGGAGAAGGTAGTCAAGAAGGCATACGGCATGCTTGCCTTCATTGGCCGGGGCATTGAGTATGAGAATTGGCAAGTCATGTTGCAGCTGTATAGAACCTTAGTTAGGCCACACTTGGAGTATAGTGCTCAATTCTGGTCGCCACACTACCAGAAGGATGTGGAGGCTTTAGAGAGGGTGCAGAAGAGATTTACCAGAATGTTGCCTGGTATGGAGGGCATAAGCTATGAGGAGCGATTGAATAAACTCGGTTTGTTCTCACTGGAACGAAGGAGGTTGAGGGGCGACCTGATAGAGGTATACAAAATTATGAGGGGCATAGACAGAGTGGATAGTCAGAGGCTTTTCCCCAGGGTAGAGGGGTCAATTAGTAGGGGGCATAGGTTTAAGGTGAGAGGGGCAAGGTTTAGAGTAGATGTACGAGGCAAGTTTTTTACGCAGAGGGTAGTGGGTGCCTGGAACTCACTACCGGAGGAGGTAGTGGAAGCAGGGACGATAGGGACATTTAAGGGGCATCTTGACAAATATATGAATAGGATGGGAATAGAAGGATACGGACCCAGGAAGTGTAGAAGATTGTAGTTTAGTCGGGCAGTATGGTCGGCACGGGCTTGGAGGGCCGAAGGGCCTGTTCCTGTGCTGTACATTTCTTTGTTCTTTTTTTTGAAAGATAGAGGCAATGGAAAAGAAGAAGACAGCAGCAGCAGCCCAGGGGGGGGAGGAACCAGAGGGATTCTCAGGGATGTTAATATATAAGTATAATATGTATAGGTTGTTGTTATAGATAATTGTATATTGGACTGTTAAAACATATTTTTGGAGAATATTTATCTGGGACAAGGCAGTTGCCATTTAGTTTTGTTTTTTGTTTTTGTTTATATATTATTTATTTCTTGTTTATAAAACTGGCCATTGTTATTTATATTGTTATATTACTGTGTAAAGGATACACAATGTACTGTGATGGTTGGCCAAAATTTTTCAATAAAATATTTTTTTAAAAAAAGAAATTACAGTTGAAGTTGTGCTGGACCAAATGGCCACCTTGTGTACTGTAATTTATTTTTAGATACTGGAGCAACAACTGTAGCTCACTGAGCATGCCAGTGCTAATAACTTCTGGAAGGTAAATAAAAGTTATGGGGCACGATTCTCCACTCCCACGCCAGTTGGGAGAATCGCCAGGGCCGCCAAAATATCCGGGGCCGCCGGTCCGACGCCCTCCCGCGATTCTCCCATGCGGCGGGAACGGCCCGGTCAAATTTCGCGGGCCGCAGGCCGGAGAATCGCCAGAGACACTGAAAATGGCGATTCTCCGGCACCCCCGCTATTCTGAGGCCCGGATGGGCCGAGCGGCCAGGCCAAAACGCCGGGTTCCCCCCGGCGCCGTCCACACTTGGTCGCTGCAGTCGTGGGCGGTGTGTGACCGCTGGGGGGGCGGCCTGTGGGCGGACGAGGGGGGATCCTGCACCGGGCTTCACCTGCAATGTGGGGTGGCCCGCGATCGGTGCCCACCGATCGTCGGGCCGTCCTCTCTGAAGGAGGACCTCCTTCCTTCCGCCGCCCCGCAAGATCCGTCCGCCATCTTCTTGCAAACTTAGAGAGGACGGCAACCACGCATGCGCGGATGACGTCTGTTATGCGGCGCCGGCCGCGTCATCTATGCGGCGCCGCTTTTACGCGGGCGACAAGGCCTGGCGCGGGTAGATGACGCGGCCCCGATACTGGCCCATTGTCAGGGCCTGAATCGGTCGGGACCGGGGCCGTTCCGCGCCGTCGTGAACCTCGACGGCGTTCACGACGGTGCGGCCACTTCGGCGTGGGGGTGGAGAATTCCGCCCATGGTGTGAACAAAGGACAAAGAACAATACAGCACATGAACATATGGGGCGGAATTCTCCGGAAACGGCGCGATGTCCGCCGACTGGCGCCCAAAATGGCACCAATCAGACGGGCATCGCGCCGCTCCAAAGGTGCGGAATGCTCCGCATCTTTGGGGACCGAGCCCCAACATTGAGGGGCCAGGCCGACGCCGGAGGATGTTCCGCCCCGCCAGCTGGCGGAAATGGCCTTTGTTGCCCCGCCAGCTGGCGCGGAAATGACATCTCCAGGCGGCGCATGCGCGGGAGCGTCAGCGGCCGCTGACAGTTTCCCACGCATGCGCAGTGGAGGGAGTCTCTTCCACCTCCGCCATGGTGGAGACCGTGGGGGAGGCGGAAGTGAAAGAGTGCCCCCACGGCACAGGCCCGCCCGCGGATCGGTGGGCCCCGATCGCGGGCCAGGCCACCGTGGGGGCACCCCCGGGGGTCAGATCGCCCCGCGCCCCCCCCGGACCCCGGAGCCCACCCGCGCCGCCTTGTCCCGCCGGTAAGGTAGGTGATTTAATTTACGCAGGCAATTTATCGGCGGGACTTCAGCCCATCCGGGCCGGAGAATCGAGCGGGGGGTCCCGCCAACCAGTGTGGCGCGATTCCCGCCCCCGCCGAATATCCGGTGCCGGAGACTTCGGCAACCGGCGGGGGCGGGATTCACGCCAGCCCCCGCCGATTCTCCGACCCGGCGGGGGGTCGGAGAATGTCGCCCATGGTCTCAACCTCCGCCACATAGTGGAGTCATTGATTGATTATATTTTAACATAAAGGGCGAGAGCAAGCTTTATCTTTCCTATTTAGTGGTCTGCTAAGCTCCAACAAAATTACTTGTGTACCAAGTGGGAAATTAGTATCATGTAATATAAATCAGGGTTAATGTGGTCTCATGGATTCGCTTCAATCACTTAGAGGAATTTTTCACATTTTTGTCCTCGAATTGGCATGGATGCTTAGTCTGTTTTCTTCACCTCTCCCAAGAGAATACGTAGCTCTGGGATGGTGATGTGGGTGGATTATATTGTGGTGATATATTGTGATATACTATGATGATATTTTGTGATATTTTATGATACTGTGATACAAGGTGATGATACTGTGGTGCACAAGTCAGCACAACTGTATGGGACAAATTGGATGGATAACTGGTCTTCTGTCCATCATTTTAGTATGTTCTGGCACTGTGTGCACCTCCCACTGCCTTGGGAAAGCGGGCAGCATAACCACAGACCACTCCCGCCCGGATTATTCTTTCTTCCAACCTCTTCCATCGGGCAGGATGTACAGGAGACTGAGAACATGCACAAACAGGTTCAAAAACAGTTTCTTCCCCGCTGCTCCTAGACTCCTGAATGACCCTCTTATGAACTGAACTGATCTCTCCACGTATTGTCTCCACTGAGTAGTGCTACACTCCAGATGCCTTCTATGTGTCTATGTATTTATACTGTGTTTTTATGTATACCCTATGTTTTTCATGTATGGAATGATCTGGCTGGACTGTAGACCGAACAATACTTTTCACTGTACCTCGGTACACGTGACAATAAACCCAAATCCAAATTTCTGCTTCTAACCAGAGAGAATTAAACTTTCATCATGGCTACTGTCCAATTGCCAATCACAGCAAAGCAATGTCTCCATTCTTTGTAACAGATTCAGAACTATGCATTTTTTTACAAGTTGGATTTATTTCTTAAGATCCCACACCCAGTGAGCCATGAGAAGTTTCTGGTAAAACACACACAAACAATATTGGCCCACCATTATCAATCCATCTACCCATATAAATTGATAACCCTTCCTGATAGCAGAGTGTGCAGCTCGTGGAATTTAGGTCTTGTTCCTGATAATCTGGAATTTAGCAGAAGGCAACTCATTTCAAACATTCTCAGTTCCCAACAAATGTGAAAAGTAATCTGCTTTCATAAAAAACAGATCTAGGCCTCCCCTATCCACCCGCAATATTGTTCTTCCAATTCTCAGGTTAATAATTTACCTTTGTGCCTTTCTCGCTGTAAAGGTCTTCACTTCCAGATCCAATTTCTCCTTTAGGACCTGGCAGGCTGTGGTCATCCTCTGCACCGCTTTGGCCAGGAGACCCTAGATACAAGCTCAATTCAGTAAATTAACATTAAAACTTGTATGAAGGGGAAAACATTAGCTCTCATGTCACAGTGATTTTTCTTGGTAAATTTTTTTAAAAGATCTTTTTATTGGCATTTTCAAAATTATATACATTGCTGTTTGTTTTCATTTATTGTACAGTACAAAAAGGCTTCTTCTCAGGTTTATCTATTTACAGACTGTTTTATTCCAAAGTAATGAACAAAGAGTAATTCCCTGGTGCAACTAGCCCCACGGATACTTAAAAAAAATATATTTTTAGTAAATTTTCAAATTTTAACAATTAAACATATAAAGCACATGGGCGCGATTCTCCACTCCCACGCCGGTTGGGAGAATCGCCAGGGCCGCCAAAATTTCCGGGGCCGCCGGTCCGACGCCCTCCCGCAATTCTCCCAAGCGGCGGGAACGGCCTGGTCGGGTTTCGCGGGCCGCAGGCCGGAGAATCGCCGGAGACACCCAAAATGGCGATTCTCCGGCACCCCCGCTATTCTGAGGCCCGGATGAGCCGAGCGGCCAGGCCAAAACGGCGGGTTCCCCCCGGCGCCGTCCACACCTGGTCGCTGCAGTCGTGGGCGGTGCGTGAACGCTGGGGGGACGGCCTGTGGGGGGTCGAATGGGGGGATCCTGCACCGGGCTTTACCTGGAATGTGGGGTGGCCCGCGATCGGTGCCCACCGATCGTCGGGCCGTCCTCTCTGAAGGAGGACCTCCTTCCTTCCGCGGCCCCGCAAGATCTGTCCCCCCATCATCTTGCGGGGCGGACTTAGAGAGGACAGCAACCACGCATGCGCGGGTTGGCGCCGGCCAACCCGCGCATGCGCGGATGATGCCCGTTATGCGGCGCCGGCCATGTCAAATATGCGGCGCCGCTTTTACGCGGGCGACAAGGCCTGGCGCGTGTAGATGACGCGGCCCCGATCCTGGCCCATTGTCAGGGCCTGAATCGGTCGGGACCGGGTCCTTCCGCGCCGTTCACGACGGCGCGGCCACTTCGGCGTGGGAGTGGAGAATCCCGCCCATAACATTTACAAAATAAAACCTCCTAACCCTTCCCCAACAAACCCTCCCCCACCTTGCCCCTAGCAGTTGGCGTCAACCAGCTCCTCAAAATGCAATTAAAACAAACCCCATCTCAGTAATAACTTCGTTGAGAATTTGGAGGCAATTTCGACAGCAATTCGGTTTGGGGGCAGGGACAAGGGAAATGCCGATTCGGGGAACCACAGATTTGAGCCAGGGAAATGGGTTGGAAATTTTC
Organism: Scyliorhinus torazame; assembly: GCF_047496885.1. Taxonomy (NCBI): domain Eukaryota; kingdom Metazoa; phylum Chordata; class Chondrichthyes; order Carcharhiniformes; family Scyliorhinidae; genus Scyliorhinus; species Scyliorhinus torazame. The sequence goes on along the minus strand of NC_092717.1, from coordinate 68,482,728 downwards.
GGAGATGGGAGGAGAAAGGAATTAGGACACTAAAAGATTTGTTTCTTGGTGGTTGTTTTGCAGGATTGAAGGAGCTGGGAGCAAAGTATGGGCTGGAGCAGGGGAAATATTTAGATCATGCAGGTTCGACACTTTGCCAGAAAGGAGATACAGTAGAGCCGGCTTCCACATTGCTGGAGGAGGTGCTGACGACAGGGGGACTGGAGAATGAGGTAGTATCGGCAGTTTACGGGGCTATTTTGGAGGAGGAGAAGGCGCCGCTAGAAGGGATCAAGGCAAAGTGGGAGGAAGAGTTGGGAGAGGAATGGAGGAGGGGTTCTGGTGTGAGGTGCTCCGGAGGGTGAACGCATATACCTTGTGTATGAGGTTGCGGCTGATACAGCTGAAGGTGGTGTATAGAGAGCACCCTACAAGGGTGCGGATGAGTTGGCTCTTTGAGGGGGTAGAAGATGTGTGTGAACATTGTGGGGGTGGCCCGCAAACCACGTTCATATGTTTTGGTCCTGTCCAAAGCTGGAGGATTACTGGAAGGAGGTGTTTAGGGTAATCTCTAAAGTGGTGCACGTGAAACTGGACCTGGGCCCTCGGGAGGCCATATTCGGGGTGTCGGGCCAGCCAGGGTTGGAAACGGGCGCGGAGGGAGATGTTGTAGCCTTTACCTCGTTGATCGCCCGAAGGCGGATCCTGTTAGGGTGGAGATCAACCTCTCCACCCTGTGCCCTGGCGTGGCGGGGGGACCTGCTGGAATTCTTGATGCTTAAAAAGGTCAAATATGAACTGAAGGGAAGGATGGAGGTCTTCTCCAATTCATGGGCATTATTCATTATGCACTTTTGAGAATTGGATCACATCGAACATTAGAGGGGGTTGGGGGCTGGGAGGGTTGGGGGAAGGGAGACTCTATGTGATAATGGTGACTATGGGTGATTCCTGATTCCTCTTTGTCATTTGTTTGTGTTGACATGCGGGCTGATGTTTGGGGTTTGGTGGGAGGATGGGATCGTTGTTATTGATATGGGGATTGACATTACATTCGTTACTGATTATTGTTTATTGTTGGGTGTAAATTTGGGAGAAAATGTGAAAAAGGAGAATAATTGTTTTTAAAAAAAAAAACCATCTCTTGTGGAACCCCTCACTCGCCCACCTCAGAGCAAATTTCACCGTCTCCAAACACAAGAAATGTATTAGATCCCCCAGCCATACCGAAGCACAGGGTGGAGAAGCTGACATCCACCCCAACAGGAACCACGTGCGAGCGATCAATGAGGCAAAGGTTAAAACATCTGCCCCCGCTCCCACGGATCTTTTGTTGGTAACACTGCAGCACCGTACAGGGTAGCATTGTCACAGACTGCGGGAATATATTATAGGGCGGGATTCTCTGATCCTGAGGCTAAGTGTTGACGCCGTTGTCAACGCCGTCGCGTTTCTCGACGGCGTCAACATGGCCTCAGGAGCAGCGATTCTGACCCATACAGGGGGCCAGCACGGCACTGGAGCGATTCACGCGCTCCAGCTGCCGGTCTCCGGCAGCAGATGGGCGCCACGAGTCGGCGCATGCGCAGTGAAACCGGTGCCAACGCGCGCATGCGCAATGGGCCGGCGTGATTGCCGCGCATGAGCAGGGGCTCCTTTCTCCGCACCGGCCCCAACGCAACACGGCGTAGGGCTACAGGGGCCAGCGTGGAACAAAAGGGGCCCCCAGCCCGAGAGGCCGGCCTGCCGATCGGTAGGCCCCAATCGCGGGCCAGGCCACAGCGGAGGTGCCCCCCGGGGTCGCATTCCCCCCCCCAAGCAGGGCGCTCCCGGATGCACCCACGCCAAAGTCCCGCCGGGTAAGAGCAGGTGCGAACGGCGCCGGCGGGACTCGGCTTTCTTTGCGTGGCCGCTCGGCCCATCCCGAGTGGAGAATCGCCGGAGGGGTGCCAATCGCGCCGGCGCTAATGCCGCCGATTCTCCGCTCTCTGGAGAATCTGCGGACCAGCGCCGGGGAGCGATTCCAGTGCAGCATCTCGAAAGCAAGGTGCCCTCTCCCTTGTCTGCTGAGACATCTTTTCAATCCTTCCATAGATGTGAAGGCACTATGACATACAAGTTATTGGGTTTTTATAGAGCTCAAAATCTATATGGTGTTATGGAACAGATTGGGGAGAGTTAGCTCTGAAGTTATCCACCACTGGGAATTTTCCTTGCCTTCAGTCTGTTTGTTATAGACTAATTGATGAAGGGTCAACATCACCCATCTGGGCAGCACGGTAGCATAGTGGTTAGCACTGTGGCTTCACAGCGCCAGGTTCCCAAATTCGATTCCCGGCTTGGGTCACTGTCTGTGCGGAGACTGCACCTTCTCCCCGTGTCTGCGTGCGTTTCCTCCGGGTGCTCCGGTTTCCTCCCACAGTCCAAAGACGTGCAGGTTAGGTGGATTGGCCATGATAAATTGCCTTTAGTGTCCAAAAGGGTTAGGATGAGTTATTGGGTTTGGATCCAATGTCGGAAAAGGTCCATGGGCTTTATTCTGTCTGGCAGGGTGAGTGCAACAATAACCCTCACTGGGGGTTTGGGTATTCAGCATCCAGCAGACCTGCTCCTCAATATGGGAGGGGTGTGTGCCCAAGGCACTGACCCCTCAGCAAGGTTCAGAACCATAGTATGGCTGAGGATCTGACAGCACTGAGATATGCAAGCTCCCATGTCCATGAGTCCCACCTGCACCAGGATGGGCTTTAACAAATGTGCTCAAACAAAAAGAACAAAGAAATGTACAGCACAGGAACAGGCCCTTCGGCCCTCCAAGCCCGTGCCGACCATACTGCCCGACTAAACTACAATCTTCTACACTTCCTGGGTCCGTATCCTTCTATTCCCATCCTATTCATATATTTGTCAAGATGCCCCTTAAATGTCCCTATCGTCCCTGCTTCCACTACCTCCTCCGGTAGCGAGTTCCAGGTACCCACTACCCTCTGCGTAAAAAACTTGCCTCGTACATCTACTCTAAACCTTGCCCCTCTCACCTTAAACCTATGCCCCCTAGTAATTGACCCCTCTACCCTGGGGAAAAGCCTCTGACTATCCACTCTGTCTATGCCCCTCATAATTTTGTAGACCTCTATCAGGTCGCCCCTCAACCTCCTTCGTTCCAGTGAGAACAAACCGAGTTTATTCAACAGCTCCTCATAGCTTATGCCCTCCATACCAGGCAACATTCTGGTAAATCTCTTTTGCACCCTCTCTAAAGCCTCCACATCCTTCTGGTAGTGTGGCGACCAGAATTGAACACTATACTCCAAGTGTGGCCTAACTAAGGTTCTATACAGCTGCAACATGACTTGCCAATTCTTATACTCAATGCCCCGGCCAATGAAGGCCAGCATGCCGTATGCCTTCTTGACTACCTTCTCCACCTGTGTTGCCCCTTTCAATGACCTGTGGACCTGTACTCCTAGATCTCTTTGACTTTCAATACTCTTGAGGGTTCTACCATTCACTGTATATTCCCTACCTGCATTAGACCTTCCAAAATGCATTACCTCACATTTGTCCGGATTAAACTCCATCTGCCATCTCTCCGCCCAAGTCTCCAGACAATCTAAATCCTGCTGTATCCTCAGACAGTCCTCATCGCTATCTGCAATTCCACCAACCTTTGTGTCGTCTGCAAACTTACTAATCAGACCAGTTACATTTTCCTCCAAATCATTTATATATACTACAAACAGCAAAGGTCCCAGCACTGATCCCTGTGGAACACCACTGGTCACAGCCCTCCAATTAGAAAAGCATCCCTCCATTGCTACCCTCTGCCTTCTATGGCCTAGCCAGTTCTGTATCCACCTTGCCAGTTCGCCCCTGATCCCGTGAGACTTCACCTTTTGTACTAGTCTACCATGAGGGACCTTGTCAAAGGCCTTACTGAAGTCCATATAGACAACATCTACTGCCCTACCTGCATCAATCATCTTAGTGACCTCCTCGAAAAACTCTAGCAAGTTAGTGAGACACTATTTGCTAATGACTTTTCGTGACCCCTTCTAGCCCTCCTGACTCGTTGCTTAAGTTCCTTCCTACTTTCCTTATATGCCACACAGGCTTCGTCTGTTCCCAGCCTTTTAGCCCTGACAAATGCCTCCTTTTTCTTTTTGACGAGGCCTACAATATCACTCGTCATCCAAGGTTCCCGAAAATTGCCGTATTTATCTTTCTTCCTCACAGGAACATGCCGGTCCTGTATTCCTTTCAACTGACACTTGAAAGCCTCCCACATGTCAGATGTTGATTTGCCCTCAAACATCCGCCCCCAATCTATGTTCTTCAGTTCCGCCTAATATTGTTATAGTTAGCCTTCCCCCAATTTAGCACATTCATCCTCGGACCACTCTTATCCTTGTCCACCAGTACTTTAAAACTTACTGAATTGTGGTCACTGTTACCGAAATGCTCCCCTACTGAAACATCTACCACCTGGCCGGGCTCATTCCCCAATACCAGGTCCAGTACCGCCCCTTCCCTAGTTGGACTGTTTACATATTGTTTTAAGAAGCCCTCCTGGATGCTCCTTACAAACTCCGCCCCGTCTAAGCCCCTGGCACTAAGTGAGTCCCAGTCAATATTGGGGAAGTTGAAGTCTCCCATCACCACAACCCTGTTGTTTTTACTCTTTTCCAAAATCTGTCTACCTATCTGCTCCTCTATCTCCCGCTGGCTGTTGGGAGGCCTGTAGTATACCCCCAACATTGTGACTGCACCCTTCTTATTCCTGATCTCTACCCATATAGCCTCACTGCCCTCTGAGGTGTCCTCTCGCAGTGTAGCTGTGATATTCTCCCGAACAAGTAGCGCAACTCCACCTCCCCTTTTACATCCCCCTCTATCCCGCCTGAAACATCTAAATCCTGGAATGTTTAGCTGCCAATCCTGCCCTTCCCTCAACCAGCTCTCTGTAATGGCAACAACATCATAGTTCCAAGTAGTAATCCAAGCTCTAAGTTCATCTGCCTTACCCGTAATGCTCCTTGCATTAAAACATATGCACTTCAGGCCACCAGACCCGCTGTGTTCAGCAACTTCTCCCCGTCTGCTCTGCCTCAGAGCCACACTGTCCCTATTCCCTAGTTCTCCCTCAATGCTCTCACCTTCTGACCTATTGCTCCCGTGCCCACCCCCCTGCCATACTAGTTTAAACCCTCCCGTGTGACACTAGCAAACCTCGCGGCCAGGATATTTATGCCTCTCCGGTTTAGATGCAACCCGTCCTTCTTATACAGGTCACACCTGCCCCGGAAGAGCTCCCAGTGGTCCAGATAATGGAAACCCTCCCTCCTACACCAGCTGTTTAGCCACGTGTTTATCTGCTCTATCTTCCTATTTCTAGCCTCACTGGCACGTGGCACAGGGAGTAATCCCGAGATTACAACCCTCGAGGTCCTGTCTTTTAACTTTCTGCCTAGCTCCCTGAACTCCTGCTGCAGGACCTCATGCCCCTTCCTGCCTATGTCGTTAGTACCAATATGTACAACGACCTCCATTGAGAAAGTGGCCATTCTCATGCAAAGCCACATGCAGCAGCGCTCAGAGTGGATCAGAAGCAGCGCACTGACACTAACAAGATGCATGCTACATTCTGTGGCATGGCCTGGTCAGTGGCGCTGATACGGCACAGAGATGGTTAGAGGGTATGCCAACTGGTAGCTCCCTCCAGCTATTTGAAGCTAAGGACTGAGGTCATCACCAAGGAATTTGAGGGCAGCACACATCTTGGGGTAGTTGGGGGGCCATCATCATCCAGGATTGCCTGCTCCCCTCGCTGAAGTACCATGGATGCAGCAGGGCCCCTTGACAGAGGCTGCCCCTGTAAAATTTCCACGGTATCAGCCTGTGGAGATCCCAAAACTGGCAGCTGCACGACAAGTACGACTGCCATGTGTGTCATGATATCCACATTAACATATCATGGTGCAATCACACACACACAATGATGGACAGGTCGCTGGACCAACCAACACACAAACAACATCGCAGCCAATCACCAGTGAGAGCACACGCACTATAAAACAGGGAACACCACAGTTCCCACTCATTCTACCAGGAGATAGCTCAGAGCACAGAACTCACAGCGCAGAGCACAGAGCTCACAGCGTGCCACTCAGACATACACCATGTGCTGAGTGCCTCACCGAGATAGTGAAAGGGTTGGGTCCACAGGTTAGCTGGTGAAGCATGAACCTCAGCCAGCAGTTATTAGTTGTTATTGTTTAAGACAATAAAACAGAGTTGTACCATCTGCAACCGTGTTGGATCATTTATGTATCGGAACACCCAACACGACATGATACCAGTAGTGGAAGCTAGCCAGCGACTGTGAGACCTACCTGCACCCTTTCAGAAATCCGCCATCCTGCTCCATGGAAACCATCAGCCCGCCGCAGCCACACCGAATCGCTGGAAATCTTGGCATCAACTGGAAGCTGTTTAAACAGCGCTTCCAGCTCTTCCGAGAAGATACAGACAGGGAGAATGCATTGGACACCAGGAAGATTGCCCTCCTCCTCTCCACGGCGGGGCAACATGCCATCCACATCTACAACTCCCTGGCATTCACGGAAGGCGAGGACAAGACAAAATAAAAGACGGTGCTTCTAAAGTTCGATGAACACTTCAGCGTGGAAGTTAATGAGAGCTTCGAGGGGTACCTTTTCCAGCAGCGCCTGCAGGGTAAGGATGAGCCTTTTCAATCTTATTTGACACACCTCCGTATCCTCGTGCAGTCTTGCGGCTATGAGGCCACCTCCGACTCCATGATTCGGGATCAGATAGTTTTTGGGGTCACCTCGGACACCCTATGCCAGCAGCTCCTCAAAATAAAGCGCCTCACCCTAGTGACTGCCATCGAGACCTGTGTCCTCCATGAGAACGCGACCAGCCAGTACTCCCAAATCCAGGCGGCCGACTCGGCATGGCAGGGGTCCTACAAGGCGGAGCGGGTCCCGTCAATCAAGTTCCTCCCGGCCCACGGCCCGGACGAGGGCGGCCATTTCACGCGCTTTCCGAGGCCTCCCGCGCTTGTACGCGCCAAAAGGGGGGACGTCGACGCAGAGGGACGGGATGCGCAGGCGCGCTCTACGCAGGACCGCACTGTGCACGCGCGGTGGCGCAACAAACGCCATTACGTCACGATGTGCGGCAACTGTGGCTCCGCCCACTTAAAGCGGCAATGTCCGGCCAAAGCGCGACAATGTCTCCGCTGTGGCAGGATGGGCCACTACGCTGCCTGCTGTCAAGCAGCACAACCTGCCCACTCTCAACAATTCCGCCAGCCTCGCAGGGACGTACGGGCCATTCAGCCCCCATACACTGAGTCATATCCGGACAACATGCAGACCAGTGATATCGATGACCGGGAACCCTTACGCGTTGCGGTAATAAACAAGTACCGGATGTCCCCAAGTCGGAACCACCAGCCGCTGCCAGTGCACAGCATTGATCCGGGTGATGAGTGGTGTGCCACCCTTACGGTCAACCGATCACCGATCATATTTCGCTTGGACACTCCGCAAATCTCCTTGCATGGTCAGCATTCCAGACCTTGAAGGTTAAACCACCGATTCTGCCATCCCACTGTCAGCTGGTTGACTATAACGGAAACGTCATCCCGGCCACGGGGTCCTGCCAGCTCGAGGTTACACACAACTCACATAAAGCCACATTGTCTTTTGAAATAGTTGGATCCTCGAAGGACTCTCTGTTAGGCGCACAGGCGTGCAAGATCCTCCACCTCGTTCAGCGGGTACACACACTGTCTCCAGAAGGCACATCCGATTTTCCGGATGCAGACTTTAGGGCGCAGCTCCACTCACTCCTCGCGCACAACCAGGAGGTTTTCGAGGGCATGGGCACACTGCCCTACACGTATAGAATACAGCTCAAACCGGACGCCACCCCGGTCATTCACGCACCTAGTAGAGTCCCAGCACCACTCAAGGACCGCCTCAAGCAGCAGCTGCAGGACCTGCAGGACCAAGGAGTGCTTTCCCGGGTCACGGAGCCAACGCAATGGGTCAGCTCCATTGTGTGCGTCAAGAAGCCCTCCGGCGAGCTCCGGATCTGCATCGACCCAAAAGATCTGAACAACAACATTATGAGGGAACGCTACCCCATACCCAAACGAGAAGAAATCACGAGCGAAATGGCTCGGGCAAAAATATTCACCGAGCTTGATGTCTCAAAAGGTTTTTGGCAGATTCAACTGGATCAGTCCAGCAGGAAGCTGTGCACTTTCAAACCTCCATTTGGCAGATACTGCTACAATAGGATGCCGTTTGGCATCATCTCGGCCTTCGAGGTGTTCCATCGCATCATGGAACAGATGATGGAGGGCATCGAAGGGGTACGTGTCTATGTAGACGACGTTATCATCTGGTCCACCACACCACAGGAGCACATCAGTCGTCTCCAGCGTGTCTTTGCACGGAGACGAGATCAGGGCCTGTGCCTCAACCGAGCCAAGTGCTCTTTTGGCTAGACTGAGCTAAAGTTTTATGGGGCCCACATCTCCCGGTCAGGGATGCGGCCGGATGCCGACAAAGTGGCAGCCATCGCAGCCATGCAGCAGCCGGCAGACAAGAAGGCAGTGCTGCGCTTTCTCAGGATGGCCAACTTCCTGGGGAAGTTCATTCCCAACCTTGCTTCGCACACGACTGCTCTTAGCCACCTGGTCAAAAAGACAATGGAATTCCAGTGGCTGCCCGCACACCAGAGTGAATGTGAGGAGCTCAAGGTCAAGCTCACCACCGCCCCGGTACTGGCGTTTTTCGATACCACTCGGGATACAAAGATCTCAACTGACGCCAGCCAGTCCGGCATTGGGGCGGTACTCCTCCAACGGGACGACACCGCATCATGGGCCCCGGTCGCCTATGCCTCGCGCGCCATGACCCCCACAGAACATCGCTATGCGCAGATTGAAAAGGAGTGCCTAGGCTTGTTGACCGGCATAGACAAATTCCACGATTATGTGTATGGTCTTCCGCAGTTCACTGTGGAGACCGACCATCGCCCCCTGGTCGGCATCATTCAGAAGGACCTCAACGATATGACGCCTCGCCTCCAGCGCATTCTGCTCAAGCTCCCTCCGGAGGTATGACTTCCAACTTGTCTACACCACGGGGAAGGACCTCATCATCTCAGATGGTCTGTCCAGGGCGGTGAATACACCGCCCGACTCGGAGGAGTTCGTTTGTCAGGTCGACGCACAAGTAGCCTTCACATCGGCCAATCTGCCGGCCACTGACGCACGTCTAGCCCACATTCGCCGTGAGACTGCGGCTGACCCCCTTCTACAGCGTGTAATGCGCCACATGACGGAAGGGTGGCTCAAGGGGCAGTGCCCACAATTCTACAATGTCCAGGACGACTTGGCCGTCATTGATGGTGTCCTCTTGAAGTTGGACCGGATTGTGATCCCACACAGCATGCACCGGCTTGTCCTCGAACAACTGCATGAAGGCCATCTCGGAGTTGAAAAGTGCAGGCGGAGGGCCCGAGAAGCTGTGTACTGGCCGGGCATCAGCGACGACATCGCCAACATGGTGCTCAACTGCCCCACCTGCCAAAGGTTTCAGTTGGCGCAACCCCCTGAGACACTTCAGCCCCATGAGTTGGTCACGTCCCCCTGGGCGAAGGTGGGCGTGGACCTCTATCATGCGCTCGGCAGGGGCTACATCACTCTGATTGACTATTTTTCAAATTATCAGCAGGTTATATGTCTGCATGACGACATCATCAGCTGTCGTCCGGGCATGCAAAGAAACCTTCGCTCGTCATGGAATTCCGCTCACCGTCATGTCTGACAACGGGCCTTGTTTTACGAGCCAAGAATGGTCTTCCTTTGCCACTTCATACAACTTCACGCACGTGACGTCCAGTCCCTTGCATCCCCAGTCGAATGGCAAGGCGGAAAAGGGCGTCTACATCGTGAAGCGGCTCCTCTGCAAGGCTGCTGATGCCGGATCTGACTTCTGTTTAGCCCTGCTGGCCTATCGCTCGGCCCCACTTCCACGGGCCTCTCGCCAGCCCAGCTGTTGATGGGTCGCACCCTCAGGACCACTGTGCCCTCCATTCATGTTCCTGAACCCGACCATGCTCCAGTACTGCGAAGGATGCAACAACAGCTTGCTCAGCAGAAGGTGGCATATGACGCTCGGGCAACTGATCTTCCTGCCCTGACGTCCGCAGACACCTACCGGAGGGTGGCTGGTCGGCAACCACCAAGGTTCTCCGCTGCGTGATTCCCTGCTCGTTCCTGGTTCGCATGCCTGATGGCTCCATTCACCGGTGTAATCGGCGGGCCCTTTGTCTGGTTCCGCGCTCGCTACGAGATCATGCACCGGCGCCACGCCCTCCTGTTGTCCCTGATGTCGATTTCGTTGAGCTTCCTGCCACTCTGCCTATTCCTCTCTCGCCCGTGGCCAGGCTCATTCCTCAGCCGGCGGATCCTGACCCACCCTTGAGGCGGTCAACCCGAATTCGTCGCCCACCTGATAGACTTGACTTTTGAACCTGTCAGCACATTGGACTCACTGAATTGTTTTACAGTATTGTTAACGTGTTTCTTTCTTGTCGTTCCAGAAGTTCTCTCTCGTCGTTTGCTGATCGCACTTGTTTTGTTATTGGTACAACCTCGTTGCTCTGTTGCACCTGACACCTTCCTCTGCATATAGTTTAGCCTCATGTACATGTTGTAAATATTGCATACACATACTCAGATGCACTCAGTACACACTTATATTTATTTGCATGTAGGCACACATCCTTGTGAAAAGGGGGGATGTCATGATATCCACATCAGCATATCATGGTGCAATCACACACACATTGATAGACAGGTAGTTGGACCAACCAACACACACACAACATCACAGCCAATCACCAGTTCACATGCCCTATAAAACAGGGAACACCACAGTTCCTGCTCATTCTACCAGGAGATAGCTCAGAGCACAGAGCTCACAGCACGCCACTCAGACATACACCGTGTGCTGAGTGCCTCACCAAGATAGTGAAAGGGCTGGGTCCACAGGTTAGCTGGTGAAGCACGAACCTCAGCCAGCAGTTATTAGTTGTTATTGTTTAAGACAATAAAACAGAGTTGTACCATCTACAACCGTGTTGGATCATTTGTGTATCGGGACACCCAACACGACAATGTGCACCTCAGCCACAAGCGGAAATAACTGAGTGGGCTGCCTCCCGCTTATCTGAGGCCACTTGGGGATCACAGCATTAAAAATGTCTGAGAGCGGAGCCCATCACATCATGCTGAGCACTGTCAATTTGCTGGTGATAAAAGCGAAAGTTTGTTCCTCCTCCCATAATAAGAGAATAAAAATACAGCAAGTTTATTCACAAATATCAGATACCAACACTAATTCCAGCTTTTATCACAGACCACAAAATGCAATGTCTTCCCAACTTGTTCAAATTAATTCCACAGCTCAATGCAAACTTGGGCCAATACATAAGGATTAGGAGTAGACACCTCGAGCCTGCTCTGCCATTTGATAAGATATTCACAGATCTGATTATGATCTCAACTCCACTTTCCTGTCTAACCCCTTGGCTCCTTTGTCAATCAAGAATCCATCTAACTCTGCTTTAAAAATGCAAATGACCAACTTTTAAAAAATAAATTTATAGTACCCAATTATTTGTTTTTCCAATTAAGGGGCAATTTAGTGTGGCCAATCCACCTACTCTGTACATCTTTGGGTTGTAGGGATGAGATCCACGCAAACACGGGAAGAACGTACAAACTCCACACAGACACATTGCCAGCTTTAAAATTTGTTCCATACCTGAACCCCTAAGAGCCCCAAGTAAATTGAAACACAAAACTAACAGAGTGACTTCCACCTGGAATCTATCCTGACAGTGCGGCACAGCGGCACAATGCTTATTTAGCACAGCTGCCTCACAACAGCAGGAACCCATGTTCAATTCCGGCCTTGGGTGATAGCGAGGAGTTTGCACATTCTCCCCGTGTCTGCGTGGGTTTCCTCCGAGTGCTCCGGTTTCTTCCCACAGTCCAAAGATGTGCAGGTAAGGTTAAGGGTTTAGGGCAGGGAAGTGGGTTTGGATCAGAGGATTGGTGCAAACTCGATGGGCCGAATGGCCTCCTTCTGCACAGTACGAATTCTAAATAGCATTTCCTGGAACACCACATGTGCAGGGGTTTCGGAATCTTGTTGTGAAATATTGTTTTATGGGTGCAATATTTCAATCCACCATCAGGGGAGGGTTATTTTGTAGAACTTCCACTTGATTGCAGCCAGCAGAACACCAGAAGCATTTCCCTTGATTTTCTTCTTAATTCTTACCGTCAAATGCAAAATCTGCCATGCACCAGCACAAATGGGAAGTTTTTTTTTTTAAAAACCTTTCAAAATATTCCCTGATATGTTTCAGAGTTGTTACCAGGCAGTGCCTGCTTGATACTGCTGAAAATGGATTTATCACAAATTTAATCATAGGTCCAATCCAACACTCGAGGAGTAATCCGATTTTAAATGACTTTTAAAAACCATTTGCTTGTTACATTGGGAGAGTCAGTCAATTAAAAAGAATATTCCAATTTTTTACTGAAATATTCCTGTTAAGTCACCTTGCCTCTGGAGCAATCAGCTTAATTTGAGGAATTTCCTTGAAGACTTGCAGACAGCAGAATCCTGTGTGGATGGGGGTTTAAGTGGAGCAGTTTTGTGTGCGGAGCTGGCTTCCAGAGCACGGTTTCTAATCTAATGGAAAAGATCATGGAAGCCTGAGCTGAGTGTTCATGTACCTTGCACTGGAAATTCCCACATTTGTTAAACCAGTTAAGTCGATTTTGGCCAAATTACACCAAAATAAAATTTCAGATCAACAATGCCATAAAGTATGCAGAGCTCTGCTTTCAGCTCAGCAGTCAGGAACGCTGAGGGAAGACATCATTGTTCCTGTTTTCCAGCAGTGCCTTGCAACAGCAACAGGGAGTGTTAGAACTATTGTAAAGATACAATAAGAAATACCATTTTTGGAATCAAGACAAGAAAATGATTACTGTCGTACCTGTTGTTGCCTTTACTCCAATGTCTACTTCTTGAAGTGGCATTTTTCCCGAAGTGCCTGATATAATCACATCCTGGAGTACAGATTCCCGTTGTCCGGAGAAACCCTCAATTCCCTCGGTGACAGAAGCTTCAGTTGGTGGCTCTTTGACTGGCTCACTGAGCAAATAGTCATCAATTACCTAAAAGTGCCAAAAAGTGTCAGCAATAGAACATCGAACATTACAGCGCAGTACAGGCCCTTCGGCCCTTGATGTTGCGCCGACCTGTGAAACCACTCTAAAGCCCATCTACACTATTCCCTTATCGTCCATATGTCTATCCAATGACCATTTGAATGCCCTTAGTGTTGGCGAGTCCACGACTGTTGCAGGCAGGGCATTCCACCTGCATCAATATCTTCTTCTTCATTTCTTTCTCATATCTTCCACCGTATTTGTCTGTTCCTATGTCCAGTTTGTCCTGGAACAGCTCACTAACCTCAAGGCTATAGCTTGAGGGGCACCACACCCATGAAGCACAGCTGACCATTGGAAACTCTTACTGCTTGTCACAGACCTACAGGAAGTATTTACAGATCGGTTGATGATCAACCTGTTTGGTCACATTAATAAGCACAACTTCTGCGGCCATCAAGTCCTGAAGTGATACTTGAACCCAGAACCACCAGCTCGGACACTACCCACTGTGCCACAAGACCCTCCCTCCATTAATATAGGTGTCTCAAGAATTGAAATCGATGGGCAAATTAATTCTGAGGCTGACGAGGCAGGGGATGAGGGGGAAGCAGGGAGGAGGTATTAGGTGGGGCGAACATTACAGAAAGGGTGTAATTGCTCTGGAGAGGGTGCAGAGAAAAACAGAAGAACATAAGAACATGAGAACTTGGAGCAGGAGTAGGCTATCTGGCCCCTTGAGCCTGCTCCATCATTCATTAAGATCATGGCTGATCTTTTTCTGGACTCAGCTCCAGAGCTATTAGAATGTTGCCAGAGCTGGAGAATTGTAGCTACGCGGAGAGATTGGAGAGGTTGGGGTTGTTTTCATAGTCATAAAATTTACAGTGCAAAAGGAGGCCAGTAGGCCCATCGAGTCTGCACTAGCCCTAGAAAAGAGCACCCTGAAGTGTTGGGTACTCTGACACACAGACGAACCAACATGGTTGCGTATGGTACAACGCAGTTTTATTTCATTGAACTATAAACATAGTAAACTCTGGTATTCAGCACATGGTGAACCTCTGAGTGGCTGGCAATGAGGCCTGTGCCCTGAGCCCTCTCCTGCTCGAGTGCCCAGGAAGTGTCGTGTTCCCTGCTTTTGTACTGTGTATGCTCTTGTCCGTGATTGGCTGTCGTGTTGTGTGTGTTGATTGGTCCGTTGATCTGTCCATCATTATGTGTGTATGTATGTGCTGTGATGTTCACCTGAATATCATGACACACCCTACTTAAGTCCACACCCACTCCCCCATCCCCGTAACCCCAGCTAAACCTTTGGACACTAAGGGGCAATTTAGCATAGTCAATCCACCTAACCTGCAAATTTTGGACTGTGGGAGGAAACTGGAGCATCCGGCGGAAACCCATGCAGACACGGGAGAAAGTGAAAACTCCACACAGTCACCCGAGGCCGGACTGTGGGAGGAAACCGGAACACCCGAAGGCAACCTATGCAGACACGAGGACAAGGTGCAAACTCCACACAGTGCGGGGGGTTGCTGCCCGGGCTGGGCACAGTAGCAGGTAGTGACTTGCTGCCAAGTTTGCAGACTTGGGATGTACCCCTCGGGATCGGGGTGGCCTGACTCAGACTGCTATGCTGCAGTCTGACTTCACAACGCACCCTTTTGATACTACTTACAGGCTCCTGGCTGTTCACACTGCTAAGTGCTGCCTGTGTCCTTTAAATGCTCAGAAGGACTCTGGTCTTCTGGGAGCCCACCTAAGCTGCCTGTTATAACCTGCCTGCTTACCATTGGCTGGGGACTAATGACAATCCCACAATCCTGTGGGAGTATGAGCTTCCCCAATGAGGGGGGGGGGGGGGTGGAGAAACCATTAGTAAACTCCAAGTATAAATAAAGCTGGCCAGTTTAGGAACCAGCAGGAAGAAGTGTGCAGCAAGGGAAGTTGCTGCTGCTGTTATATATATATGTTATTGTAAATAAATGTTATTACTTTGTATCCTTAAAACTCGTGCTGGATTCTTTGTGGCCCTTACAAAACTGCCCCTCTGGGTACCCTCACACCCAAGCTGTATCATCAAGGGCCAGGTGTTGACACTCCTCAGAAGCGCTGCCCCATTGCAAAGGAAGCAGGGGATCAGCAGAGCTCGCCCCAACCAGAGGACACCTGCACACATCCTTTAGAACCGTCCCTGGTTCTATGTCCCTCTCAGGGTTGAAGTGACCCCTACCCCTACTGATCACCAGCTGTCTCCTCCTGGTGAGACTGGCAGCACTGACTGCCACCACCTCCCAGGCAGTTTTTAGGAGGGCAGGCTCGAGTCTGGGAAAGAGGGTGTCCTTCCACTCCTCACTGGCATGGAAATGTGGGTCCACCTCGGACTCCCAACCTCGAGGGGTAAGGTCTTCTCTGAGCCATCTTGGTGGCTGCATTGAGTGTGTGGTAAACAGAGCAATTAAAAACAGCCCCAGCTGCCAAGCACTTTGGCGTTAACTCCAGCTCCAACGGTTAGAACGCCCGCTGGGCCCGGAATTGCTTGGAATTCGCACCAGCAGAGTGCTAGTCCATTAGCATCTCCTGAATTGCTCCACAAAATGGGAACATACGTGACATGCAATTCAGTCACTTTTTAAAAATTTCTTTATCAGAGTTAGAAATCTCTAATCCAGTTCCTTGCCTGCTCCAAAAATCAATTCAAATTGAATCCAATTCATGGTCCCCACAAGAGAGACATACCATATCCAGGCACCATATCCAGGCATGACACCTGACTCACACTCATCATAGCCAATAGGCCGAGAAGCGATACAATTCAGCCACTTAGGACACGTCGAATGATCTTGTCGCACCCAACTCTGTGACGTGATGAGGCCGTTAAATCTCGTGAGGGGCCTCTCGCGAGATTTGCGATGGTCAGAATGCCTCATGTGATCTATGGAGATCTCGCGAGAACAGATCTTGTGAGATGTCGTGATCTGGATCCATCCCTCACCGCGTGAGATCCAGACTAACATTTTTAAATGAGCCATTAGGTTTGTTTAAATATGTCGCTGCCTGTTATTTAATGGAGTCTCGGAGCCTTTGTTCCGAGGCTCGGGAACAAATGCCTGAGCCTGGAAGACCTCACCATGGCGCTGTTTAGCACTGGTCCACATAAACGTGGGCCAGGCGTTCCAGTACCTGGAGTGGGGGTCTCCCAGGCCATCAGAGGTCCCTGGATGATCAGGGTCTGGGCAGGGTGGTATCTTGGCACTCCTGTTGCTACCCTGGCACTGCATTCCTGGCACCTTGGCACTTCCACCTGGGCATCCTAGCAATACCACCCTGCTGCTGACAGGGTGCCTGGTGGGCACTACCAGGGATTGGGCCCAGAGGCGCCCTCCCTCTGGGGTCAGGGGGACTCAAGAACCCCCTAAGAGGTAAGTTGGGGCAGTGGGGACTCTGGAGGCCGTGGTGGAATGTCCCAGTGAGGTCAAGAGATCGGGGTGGCATTTAAAAATGGCGTCTCGATCTCTTCCTGCACTGACGAGCAGTTGCTGAGAAATATCCCGCGTTAAATCGGTTCCTTAAGTCTCCCAAATGGAGAATTTTGCCCATTGTCACATGAAACAACAACAGCTACTCATGAAAAAGAAGTTTGAACTGAACAACAATGAAAATTGGAAATCATTTGCTTGCTTTCAAGCTCAATGTATTAAATTAAATAGCGGTTTGTTTAGTATCGAGGATCTGTGGGAAAAGGAAATGGAGGTATCTCGAGGGCAGATGCTGACAATCGTTCATTTAAAATGTCAATAATTAAAAGTCAGAACTGTACATGTTGCTGACCAGAATATAAAATGTAGACTGTCCTTGAATTTGTGGCTCTCCTTGTACTTTGTCGCATCCAATCACTAATCCCAATGCCTCTCAGAGCTACATTCAACATATGTTTTCCTACTATGTTAATACATACTCGTCAGCTTTTATGCTGAATGAAAGACTATAAAAGTTCTCCTTTGTAATCACTTTCTTTTCTCTCCCCATATATATTCGTTCAAACATTCATTGACCACATTTAAGCTTGCATCAACACTGCAAATTATTGGTTGGCACAAGAGAACTAAATGTGAGAATAAGTGGGGCTGTGCAGCTTTAACCGTTCTCTAAATTAGCTACCAATTAGAAGCCTTCCAGGCATATGACCATCAGGCAAGCCGAACCATATAGCGTGATGATGGGGTGATTTAGCTAATCACAAAGAGCCTCACTGTAGCTGTACCCCGTGCTTTATACACAGTCAGCTTTGTTTTTCAATTGCTGGCAACATTCTTTTCAAAGCCGAGTTACTTAAGCTGCAGTCAACGAACGCAACTGGTCGGGATGGTGAATCCTCCGTGAAGGGAATCTGCAAAGGGTTATTTGTTGGACATAACTCTCTGAACAATGGGTTTCCCCATTTATTCGGGACCTAATCTCACAACGTAGCATGGGAGAAATGTATCTGCCTGTAGCTTTACGTTTTCATTTTTAAAGTCAACCAGCTTAAATCCTTACTTCACCCGACGCGCTGAAAGAATTTATTTATTTTCAGCGTGTGTAGTAATCACCAAGCCAGGCAATAACCCCCGCATTGGCTAAATGGAGCTCACTGAGCCCTCCGCTGAATTCTGTCAGGGAGAGTCTTCAATAATGTGAGTTATTGTTAGGGTTCACCACAGCTGCAGTACTGGTTCCCTGCAAGCCCCACTTGGTCCAATTTGGTGCACAGAAGCCTTGGCCAGGCTGAAAGAAATTAAAACAAAATACTACAAACGTTAGAAATCTGAAATAAAAACAGACTGAAATAAAAACAGTAAAATAAAGGAAGATAGGAAGAGTTTTTTCAATATATAGAAGGTAGGAGAGATTCAAAAATAGACATTGGACCACTGGAAAATGTGGCTGGAGAAGTAATAATAGGAGGTAAAGAAATGGCAGACGAACTGAATAGTTACTTTGCATCAGTCTTCACGGTGGAAGACACCAGTGGAATGCCAGAGCTCCAGGAGAACCAGGGGGCAGAGGTGAGTGCAGTGACCATTACTCAGGAGAAGGTTCTGGGGAAACTGAAAGGTCTGAAGGTGGATAAGTCACTTGGACCGGATGGACTACACCCCAGGGTCCTAAAAGAGATAGCTGAGGAAATTGGGGAGACATTGGTGATGATCTTTCAGGAATCATTGGAGGCAGGAAGGGTCCCAGAGGACTGGAAAGTGGCAAATGTAACACCACTGTTTAAGAAGGGAGGGAGGTAGAAGACGGGAAATTATAGGCCGGTTAGCCTGACTCGGTCATTGGTAAGATTTTAGAGTCTGTTATTAAAGATCAGGGGCGTCATTCTCCGACCCCCCGCTGGGTCGGAGAATGGCCGTTGGCCGCCGCGAATCCCGCCCCCGCCCCCGCCGAAGTCTCCGGTACTGGAGATTGGGCGGGGGGCGGGAATCGGGCCGCGCCGGTTGGCAGGACCCCCCGCTCAATTCTCCAGCCCGGATGGGCCGAAGTCCCGCCCAGAAACTGCCTGTCCCGCCGACGTAAATCAAACCTGGTATTTACCGGCGGGACCAGGCGGCGTGGGCGGGCTCCGGGGTCCTGGGGGGGGCGCGGGGCGATCTGACCCCGGGGGGTGCCCCCACGGTGGCCTGGCCCGCGATCGGGGCCCACCAATCCGCGGGCGGACCTGTGCCGTGGGGGCACTCTTTCCCTTCCACCCCCGCCACGGCCTCCACCATGGCGGAGGCGGAAGTGACTCTCCCCACTGCGCATGCGCGGGAAACTGTCAGCGGCCGCTGACGCTCCCGCGCATGCGCCGGGAAACTGTCAGCAGCCGCTGATGCTCCCGCGCATGCGCCGCATTTCCGCGCCAGCTGGCGGGGCAACAAACGCCATTTCCGCCAGCTGACGGGGCGGAAATCCCTCCGGCGTCGGCCTAGACCCTCAATGTTGGGGCTCGGCCCCCAAAGATGCGGAGCATTCCGCACCTTTGGGGCGGCGCGATGCCCGTCTGATTGGCGCCGATTTGGGCGCCAGTCGGCGGACATCGCGCCGTTGGGGAAGAATTTCGCCCCAGATCGCGAAGTACTTGGAAGTGCATGGTAAAATAGGACTGAGTCAGCACGGCTTTGTCAAAGGGAGGTCGTGTCTGACAAATCTGTTAGAGTTCTTTGAGGAGGTAACAAGGAAGTTAGACAAAGGAGAATCAGTGGACGTAATTTATTTCGATTTCCAGAAGGCCTTTGACAAGGTGCCGCATAGGAGACTGTTAAATAAGTTAAAGGCCCATGGTGTTATGGGTAAGATCCTGGCATGGATAGAGGATTGACTGACTGGCAGAATGCAGAGAGTGGGGATAAAGGGGTCTTTTTCACGATGGCAGCCGGTGACTAGTGGTATGCCTCAGGGGTCTGTGCTGGGACTACAACTTTTTACAATATACATTAATGATCTGGAAGAAGGAACTGAAGGCACTGTTGCTAAATTTGCAGATGATACAAAGATCTGTAGAGGGACAGGATGTATTGAGGAAGCAAGGGGGCTGCAGAAGGATTTGCACAAGCTACGAGAGTGGGCAATGAAGTGGCAAATGAAATACAATGTGGAAAAGTGTTAGTTATGCACTTTGGAAGGAGGAATTTAGGCATAGACTATTTTCTAAATGGTGAAATGCTTAGGAAATCAGAAGCACAAAGGGACTTGGGAGTCCTTGTTCACGATTCTCTTAAGGTTAATGTGCAGGTTCAGTCGGCAGTTAAAAGGCAAACGCAATGTTAGCATTCAAGTCGAGAGGGCTAGGATACAAGACCAGAAATGTACTTATGAGGCTGTGTAAGGCTCTGGTCAGACCCCATTTGGAGTATTGTGAGCAGTTTTGGGCCCCGTATCTAAGGAAGAATGGGCTGGCTTTGGAAAGAGCCCAGATGAGGTTCACAAGAATGATCCCTGGAATGAAGAACTTGTCGTATGAGGAACAGTTGAGGACTCTGGGTCTGTACCCGTTGGGAGTTTAGAAGGATGAGCGGGGATCTTATTGAAATTTATAAGATACTGCGAGGCCTGGATAGAGTGGACGTGGAGAGGATGTTTCCACTTGTAGGAAAAACTAGAACCAGTGGACACCATCTCAGATGAAAGGGACAATCCTTTAAAACAGCGATGAGGAGGAATTTCTTCAGCCAGAGGATAGTGAATCTGTGGAACTCTTTGCCTCAGAAGGCTGTGGAGGCCAAATCACTGAGTGTCTTTAAGACAGAGATAAATAGGTTCTTGATTAATAAGGGGATCAGGGGTTATGTGGAGAAGGCAGGAGAATGAGGATGAGAAAATATCTGCCATGATTGAATGGCAGAGCAGACTCGATGGGCAGAATGGCCTAATTCTGCTCCTATGTCTTATGGTCTTATAATCAGGAGGTCTGATGGCATTTATTGGAGAAATAATAGGCAGAGTTTTACAGGTGGCTGGAAGGGGATGGAGGCTAAAATTCCCTGGGTGGTATTCCTGATGCCAACCCTCTCTCCTCAAACTTTCCACAGTTTTACATGAGGGCGGGAGGAGCAGAGCAGCTGAGACCTATTGCAGCTCACCAACTGTGTCCCTCAAAGGGCCACGCATTAGTGGCCCAGTCACCCCACCCAAACCTTTGGACACTAAGGGGCAATTTAGCATGGCAATCCACCTTACATGCACATCTTGGACTGTGGGAGGAAACAGGAGCACCCAGAGGAAACACACCCAGACACAGGGAGAACATGCAATCTCCACACAATCATCAAGACCGTTATTAAACGCAGATCCCTGGTGCTGTGAGGCAGCAGTGTTAACCATTGTGCCATCGTGCCGTCCCTTGGCCTCATGAATTGCACCCCCCCCCCCCCGGCTGACGTTGGTGGGAATAAAGAGCTGCTGGCATATGCAATTGGCCATCAGCTCTCAAAGGTGAGACTTCCTTCTAAGTTAGAGGCAGAAGTTTTGCCTTAAGGCAATTAATGCTGCTGCCAGTATCAAACTGCTGTGTGGAAACCATAGGGATAGTGACAGGCTCCCCTCAACATTTTAGTGAGGAGGTTGGGGGTGGCGGGGGGGAGGGGGGGGCCATGATGCCCCGTAAAGTCCAGCCCATGGCATAGAAGGCAGGAGTGTTTAAATAACAAATGGGATTGTCGTGCTGGGCAAAAGGAAGTGTTTCTATATCTGTCCCATTATTATCTCATTTACACTTCCAATAAATTTTGGTGTTTGCAATCTAGGAGAAAGATCATCAGTGGACATTAAAGAAGGTTTTTTTTTTCCTTTTCTTTGAATATTTCTGTTCATCAAATATAAAAATGGGAAAGAGGCTGTTTGTTGACAGTCAAGCATCATCCAATTGGATAATGATTCATTTTGCTTTCCAATTGGTGTAGGAAGGCAGTGTGTCACAAAGGTGGATGTGTTGGCCAACTAATGTCTGGTCTGTGGGGCAAATCATGTGATGAAATCACCAGGAATACATGTAACGACAACCCTAGTCGCAACCGAAAGTAGGAACCTTTAGGATTATTTTTGCTATGCTTTCTTATTCCTAGCAAGCAGTCCCCACTTATATATATCAGATTTGCACTGTTTCAGTGTTGCTTTTAAGCTGTCTATGTCTCTGGTGCTGTCCATCATTAAATTGTTTTCCAGTTGTCAATGCACCTAAAAGATATTCTTCAGGATTTGTTCATAAGAGATTTATAGCACATGACCTGAGCACAATAGCTGTGCCTTCATGCGCATCACCTCTCTGCAGGCATGTCAGCTTTCTTAAGAAATTTAGTGTCAGGGATCTTGACTCATTGTCTGATCTTCAATAGTTGTCTTCGTCAGCTTAGGTGAAGCTGATTCCATTTATTAATGTAATATAAATATGTAGCTCAGGTTTCATTGTTCCAAGATCATTGGAACAGCCGCCTTTTAAACTCAGACCCATTGTTTATTTCTTTACTTATCTGCCTATCACCCCTTTTGCCTTGTTCCATCATCCTTTCTAATCACTCCTGCCTTTCATCCTGTAAAATACCTTCCTTTTTGTTCTTTAATCCCTTCTCTGCTCTGGACTTGCTTCAAACCTGTTATATCTGTAATATTTTCCAATTCAGACTTAGGTTTGTCAATCTGAAATGTTTAAACTCCATTTGTCTCGCCACCAATGGCGAGTATTTCCAGAATCATCTGCTTGTTTCACATTGACTGGATGTGCAGTATTTTGCCATTTTTATAGTTTGTTTTTCCTTTTAATTTGTCTGTAGATATTCATGGGATGTGAGTGTCACAGGCAAGATCAACACTTGTTGTCCATACCTAACTGACTTTGAGAAAGTGGTGGTAAGGCACCTGTAATGTTCTTGTCAGATGGCCTGATTTATTACAAGAACACTTGTAGCTAAAGCTATAAACGATTTATTAACATTAACTGTGGGTAAACTATACACAAGCCAACTGATCAAAAACAGCAAAATCATGCCAAGCAACCTCTCTCTTCAACTTCCTCCAGCCAGTCTGAGGTCAGGGTGAATTACAACACAATCAGGATATCACTATATCCTCTTTCCTTTGAAAGAATAAATTAATATATTATCATCAGTATATTAGAATACAGGAGGGAGATAGGGAACCTAATGGAGTGGCGCAGCGATAACAATCTATCTCTCAATGCCAGCAAAACTAAAGAGCTGGTCATTGACTTCAGAAAGCAAAGTACTGTACACACCCCTGTCAGCATCAACGGGGACGAGGTGGAGATGGTTAGCAGTTTCAAATTCCATGGGGTGCACATCTCCAAAAATCTGTCCTGGTCCACACACGTTGACGCTACCACCAAGAAAACACAACGGTGCCTATACTTCCTCAAGAAACTAAGGAAATTTGGCATGTCCACATTAACTCTTACCAACTTTTCCAGATGCACCATAGAAAATGATCTACAAAATGATCAGAGGGTTAGATAGGGTGGACAGCGAGAGCCTTCTCCCGCGGATGGAAATGGCTAGCACGAGGGGACATAGCCTTAAACTGAGGGGTAATAGATATAGGACAGAGGTCAGAGGTAGGTTCTTTACACAAAGAGTGGTGAGGCCATGGAATGCCCTACCTGCAACAGTAGTGAACTCGCCAACATTGAGGGCATTTAAAAGTTTATTGGATAAGCATATGGATGATAATGGCATAGTGTAGGTTAGATGGCTTTTGTTTTTTGACTTCCCATGTCGGTGCAACATCGTGGGCCGAAGGGCCTGTACTGCGCTGTATCGTTCTATGTTCTATGTTCTAAAGCATCCTATCTGGCTGCATCACAACCTGGTATGGCAACTGCTCGGCCCAAGATCGCAAGAAACTTCAGAGAGTCGTGAACACAGCCCAGTCCATCACACGAACCTGCCTCCCATCCATTGACTCCATCTACACCTCCCGCTGCCTTTGGAAAGTGGGCAGCATATTCAAAGACCCCTCCCATCTGCCTTACTCACTCTTCCAACTCCTTCCATCGGGAAGGAGATACAAAAGTCTGAGAACACACACGAACAGACTCAAAAACAGCTTCTTCCCCACTGTTACCAGATTCCTAAACGATCCTCTTATGGACTGACCTCATTGACACTACACCCCTGTATGCTTCACCCGATGCCGATGTTTATGTAGTTACATTGTGTACCTTGTGTTGCCCTATTATGTATTTTGTTTTATTTTATTTTCACGTGCTTAATGATCTGTTGAGCTGCTCGCAGAAAAATACTTTTCACTATACCTCGGTACATGTGACAATAAACAGAATCCAATCCAAATCCAATCCAATATTTACAAGTGATATCATGAGCCTATGAGTCTAACAGGATTAATATTTTTTTAAATTTTGCCGCATGAAACACCAGCAGAACACACAAAAAATGGTGCGGGAATCACCGGGTCTGTGTTGGACACTCGCAGGACTGACAAGCTGCAGCCGCGCTTATGGAATATACACCCCCCCACACACACACACTGATCGCAACCAAAAAAGTGGTAGACCGTCCACTCAGCTTTTTTAAATAAAGCTGCTCCTAGGAAGGAGCAGCGCTCCAAAAGCTAGTGATATCGAAACAAACCTGTTGGACTTTAACCTGCTGTTGTAAGACTTCTTACTGTAACTATCTAACAGATGGGCACTGCAATTTGAAGATTGGGGAAAAAACTGGTATTGGTACTATGCAGCTGTCAAAATTGTCATAAAAAGCCAAATGATTCATTAACATCCTTTGGAGAAGGAAACCTGCCATCCCTATTGTTCAGGAACAAAATCATGACACAGCCCTACTCCACCCTAATTAACTGGATGTGTCAGCAAGCTGGGGGCTTAACTGTAAGAAGAGTTTGAGCCACAAAGGTCAAAGATAAATTTAAAGAAATAGAAATGAAACTCCACAACAGAACAGTAATCTTCTATTGTCACTCACAGGGCTCGGAGTGATGTGCTGAATTTGGGGTTTGATGCCTCCCTGCTCCTGTGGAATATATTGGCCACTGCCATCACCGCTAGCGTCTCCAGAAGATCCCTGTGGAAAAGCATTAAATATTGAAAAAGAAAAATTTGTTAGATCAAATAAAAAAGCGTTAGATCAGTCTTGAGGGGGATACAAAGAAATGGAAAGTTTACTCACATCAGGTTCAACCTCATAACATTGTTCTTCGCTGGCGCGTGGGTCTGATTTAATCGTCAGTTCTTGGATGGACCCCTGGAAAACATGAAATAAGATTAAAGATTTCAACAGTGTTAAACTGAAAATCCAGAGTGCTGGCATGACTGATTTCTGTACTTGCTGTTTGCATATCTTCACCATCCTCCCTTGGAGACTAGCGTGAAAGATTCACAGACTGATGTGAACACCGTTACACGATGGTGACCATCATGATACCAGTTATACCCCCAGCTGGCACGCTAGTTAGTCCAATACAGTTAAAGGGTTTTTCTCCATTCTCACAACTGATAGTGAGCTGGGGTGTGGTGGAATCTCCCATCCCCACCAGATATGACCTAGTAATCAGAGCTGGACTCCAGTGTTCACTTGGCAAGACTGTCCGGAGTAGCATTTGAATCTTGCACTTTCTGAATCAGAGACCGGAATACTGGGCTGGATTCCCCAGTCCCCCAGCCATGTGTTCCTCGGCCGCACGCTGGAGGTAGGATTCTATGTTCCCACCGCATCAGGAAATCCACTACCATTGGGGGCAGCAGAGAATCCAGCATCAGGCAGAAAATGGAATCTATGCCGATCCAGTTCCGATGCTCTGGTCCACCACTGGCCTTGGGATCAAGGTTCGTGCCCCGCGCCAGCAGGAGGATGCAAATGGGTCATTACGACCCATTTGCATTCTATTAACGGGCCAGGCACAATATTCTCCGGGCCCTCATGATTCTCCAGTCCTCTGGGTCAGGAGTCACGTGGCCCAGAATTGGTGCAGGTCTTGACAAGCGTGGCTCTGATGCAGTGGACCTGGCGGTGGGCCAAGGGCGTAACACTTGAAGGGAATTGCCCCTAAAGTTCATCGGAGAGCCACCTTCCCCCCACAATGCAAGAACAGCCCCCCCCCCCCCCAGACCACCTAATTAAAGAACCCCCCCCCCCCGAACTCCCTAATTAAAGAGACCCACCCCAGAGACCCCCAAGTCAAAAAGACCTCTACCAGAAGAGAAAAACCCCTGTATGGAAGACCCCCAGAAGCGAGATCACTGTCTGGAAACTAGTGAGCAGCCCAGACAGAAACTAACAGAAAGCACTCAACTCTCTTTGATGTGGCCCAGCAAGTGTCAATTAAAGCTGGATCTTTATAAACATCACAGCTGACTACTTCAAAGCCGCTCATGCAATGAAGAGAGATGAACAGGGCAGCACGGCAGCACAGTGGTTAGCACTGTTGCTTCACAGTGCCTGGGTCCCAGGTTCAAATCCTGGCTTCGGTCACTGTCTGTGCGGAGTCTGCATTTTCTCCCTGTGTCTACGTGGGTGTCCTCCGGTTTCTCCGGTTTCCTCCCACAAGTCCCAAAAGACGTGCTGTTAGGTAATTTGGACAATGTGGCGACTAGGGACTTTTTGCGATAACTTCATTGCAGTGTTAATGTAAGCCTACTTGTGACAATAAAGATTCTTATTATTAAATGAAACCATACAGACAGCTAGGGCTGGATTTTCCGCCCCCTGAAACTGAAATCGCCTTCGACAACAGGGCGGAGAACGGTCGTCTCTTACTTCCTCAGGGTTCCCTTCGGCGTCACTAACGGGGTCTCGGTCTTCCAAAGGGAGATGGACCGAATGGTCGACCGGTACGGTTTGCGGGCCACCTTTCAGTACCTAGACAACGTCACCATCTGCGGCCATGATCAGCAGGACCACGCTGCCAACCTTGCTAAATTCCTCTGCACCGCCACTCTCCTCAACCTCACCTACCACCCCTCACTGTGTGCGGCCTCGCGGCCCTAAAGGTCGACCCACCCTCCCTTTTTGCCAATCTAACTTCGGATTGCAAACCCGTTGCCACCAGGAGCAGACGGTACAGCACCCAGGACAAGACCTTCATCAGGTCCGAGGTCCAGCGACTGCTTCGGGAAGGCATCATCGAGGCCAGCAACAGCCCCTGGAGAGCTCAAGTGGTAGTCGTTAAAACTGTGTACCCCTTCATTCTTCCTCACGTAGTGCTGTGAACCCCTTCATTCTTCCTCACATAGTGCCGTGAACCCCTTCATTCTTCCTCACATAGTGCCGCAAACCCCTTCATTCTTCCTCACATAGTGCTGTGAACCCCTTCATTCTTCCTCACATAGTGCCGCGAACCCCTTCATTCTTCCTCACATAGTGCCGTGAACCCCTTCATTCTTCCTCACATAGTGCCGCAAACCCCTTCATTCTTCCTCACATAGTGCTGTGAACCCCTTCATTCTTCCTCACATAGTGCCGCGAACCCCTTCATTCTTCCTCACATAGTGCCGCGAACCCCTTCATTCTTCCTCACATAGTGCCGCGAACCCCTTCATTCTTCCTCACATAGTGCTGTGAACCCCTTCATTCTTCCTCACATAGTGCCGTGAACCCCTTCATTCTTCCTCACCTAGTGCCGCGAACCCCTTCATTCTTCCTCACATAGTGCCGCGAACCCCTTCATTCTTCCTCACATAGTGCTGTGAACCCCTTCATTCTTCCTCACATAGTGCCGTAAACCCCTTAATTCTTCCTCACATAGTGCTGTGAACTCCTTCATTCTTCCTCACATAGTGCCGTGAACCCCTTCATTCTTCCTCACATAGTGCCGCGAACCCCTTCATTCTTCCTCACATAGTGCTGTGAACCCCTTCATTCTTCCTCACATAGTGCTGTGAACCCCTTCATTCTTCCTCACATAGTGCTGTGAACCCCTTCATTCTTCCTCACATAGTGATGTGGACCCCTTCATTCTTCCTCACATAGTGCCGCGAACCCCTTCATTCTTCCTCACATAGTGCCGCGAACCCCTTCATTCTTCCTCACATAGTGCCGCGAACCCCTTCATTCTTCCTCACATAGTGCCGTGAACCCCTTCATTCTTCCTCACATAGTGCCGCGAACCCCTTCATTCTTCCTCACATAGTGCCGCGAACCCCTTCATTTTTCCTCACATAGTGCTGTGAACCCCTTCATTCTTCCTCACATAGTGCCGCGAACCCCTTCATTCTTCCTCACCTAGTGCCGCGAACCCCTTCATTCTTCCTCACATAGTGCTGTGAACCCCTTCATTCTTCCTCACATAGTGCTGTGAACCCCTTCATTCTTCCTCACATAGTGCTGTGAACCCCTTCATTCTTCCTCACATAGTGCCGTGAACCCCTTCATTCTTCCTCACCTAGTGCCGCGAACCCCTTCATTCTTCCTCACATAGTGCTGTGGACCCCTTCATTCTTCCTCACATAGTGCTGTGAACCCCTTCATTCTTCCTCACATAGTGCTGTGAACCCCTTCATTCTTCCTCACATAGTGCTGTGGACCCCTTCATTCTTCCTCACATAGTGCCGCGAACCCCTTCATTCTTCCTCACATAGTGCTGTGGACCCCTTCATTCTTCCTCACATAGTGCTGTGAACCCCTTCATTCTTCCTCACATAGTGCCGTGAACCCCTTCATTCTTCCTCACATAGTGCATGAATCAGTTTTTTCCACCTGAGAAAGTAGACAGTTTATGACCTCATCTGAAAGCCAGCCTCTCCAACAAAAATACACTCCCTCAATCACTGCAGTGAAGTGGCAGCCAAGGTTCTGAGCTAAGGACTTCCGGGTGCGGTGATGACCAGCTGAGTCGCACGTTTCGGCACCTCCCGTTGGAACGGACTTTTGGGCTCTTATTAGGAGCCCCAACGGCAATTTTTGACGGCTAAAACCATTGTGCGGTGAAATAGAAGGGAATCCCCCGGATATATATGGAGAAAGAAGAGAGTAGTGGCTGGATTGCAGAGGATCCTCAGGAGCAGCGGCAAGGAAGGGAAGCACAAAGCAAGATGGCGGCGGAAGGAGGCCGTTCGGTGTGGGGCCCGGAACAGCAAGAGTTCATGTGGCGCTGCGTGGAGGAGCTGAAGAAGGAGGTGTTGGCCCCGATGCTACAGGCGATTGAAGGGCTAAAGGAGGCACAGAAGACCCAGGAGTTGGAGCTTCGTGATGTGAAGGCAAAGGCTGCTGAGAATAAGGATGAAATACAGGGCCTGGTGGTGAAGACAGAGACGCACGAGGCACTGCATAATAGGTGTGTAGAGAGGCTGGAAGCCCTGGAGAATAACTCGAGGAGGAAGAACTTAAGAGTTTTGGGTCTTCCCGAAGGTGCAGAGGGGGCGGACGTCGGGGCATATGTGAGCACATTGCTTCACTCGTTAATGGGACTGGAGGCCCCGACGGGCCCCTTGGAAGTGCAGGGAGCAGATCGAGTCCTTGCGCGAAGACCAAAGGCAGGAGAAATACCTCGAGCCATAGTGGTGAGGTTTCACCGCTATAAGGACAGGGAGATGACAGGTCCTGAGATGGGCGAAAAAGACACGGAGCTGCAGGTGGGAGAATGCGGTGATCCGCGTGTACCAGGATTGGAGTGCGGAGGTGGCGAGAAGGAGGGCGAGTTTCAATCGGGCCAAGGCGGTGCTACATAGAAAGAAAGTTAAATTTGGAATGCTGCAGCCAGCGAGACTGTGGGTTACACACCAAGGGAAACATCACTACTTCGAGACGGCAGAAGAGGCATGGACATTTATTGAAGAGAAGTTGGGCTAGACTGGAGAGAGAAAGAGTTTCTGTATTAAAGTACTGGGGGGATTGTATGGGACGGGGAAGGGGGAAGGGGGGGGGAAATTTTCTCTATTCCCCTCGTTGGGGGGGGGGGGGGGGTATGGTGAACTGTGGGCGCCGATGGGGAAGGAGAGGGGGAAGGAGAGAGGGAGCTGCGCCATTAGGGGCGGGGCCGAGTGGGAAACGCGGGCTTTGTTCCCGTGCTATGGTAATTGCGGCGGGAAAGGGAGCGCAGGATAGAGGGGGCCTTACACAATGGGGGGCCAAGGATAAACGGGGGAAGCCGAGGTCAGCCAGAGTTTGCTGACTTCTGGGAGTAACATGGGGGGAGCAATTACGCTAGAAAGGGATCTAGCGGAGGGGGTGGGGCGGGGTGGTCGGGACGGGAGGACACCGTCGGGGGGACAAACGGGAGCGTGGGAACCGGGTGAGGAGCTGGTCTAAAAAAGGGGATGGCTAGTCGACATGGGGGGGGGGGGGTAAAGAGCCCCCCGGCCCGGTTGATCACATGGAATGTGAGAGGGCTGAATGGGCCGATTAAGAGGGCAAGGGTACTCGCACACCTAAAGAAATTAAAGGCAGATGTGGTCATGCTACAGGAGACACATCTGAAACTGGCGGATCAGGTCAGATTACGTAAAGGATGGGTGGGACAGGTATTTCATTCGGGCTTGGATGCGAAAAATAGAGGGGTGGCTATATTAGTGGGGAAACGGGTAGTGTTTGAGGCAAGGACCATAGTAGTGGACAGTGGGGGTAGATATGTGATGGTGAGTGGCAGATTACAAGGGGAAGCGGTGGTTCTGGTGAACGTATATGCCCCGAACTGGGATGATGCAAACTTCATGAAGCGTATGCTGGGGCGTATACCAGACCTGGAGGCGGGAAAGTTGGTAATGGGGGGAGATTTCAACACGGTGCAGGATCCAGGGCTGGACCGGTCCAGGTCTAGGACCGGGAGGAGGCCGGTAGCGGCCAAGGTGCGAAAGGACTTCATGGAGCAGATGGGAGGAGTAGACCCCTGGAGATTCACTAGGCCCAGGAATAGGGAGTTTTCCTTCTTCTCCCATGTCCACAAGGTGTATTCTCGGATAGACTTCTTTGTCCTGGGAAGGGCACTGATCCCGAAGGTGACAGGGACGGAGTATTCGGCCATAGCTATCTCGGACCATGCACCACATTGGGTAGATCTGGTAGTAGGAGAGGAAAAGGAACGGCACCCACTCTGGATATTAGATATGGGACTGTTGGCGGATGAGGGGGTGTGTGTAAGGGTGAGGGGATATATCGAAAGGTACCTGGAGATTAACGATGATGGAGAGGTTCAGGTGGGAGTGGTCTGGGAGGCACTGAAGGCGGTGGTCAGAGGGGAACTGATTTCCATAAAGGCCCATAAGGGGGAACAAGAGAGTAAAGAGAGGGAGCGATTGTTGAGAGAAATTTTGAGGGTGGATAGGCAATATGCAGAGGCTCCGGATGAGGGACTGTACAGGGAAAGACGAAGATTGCACACGGAAGTTGACTTGCTGACCACGGGCAGAGCAGAGGCACAATGGAGGAAGGCACAGGGAGTACAGTATGAGTACGGAGAGAAGGCGAGCCGGTTACTGGCCCAACAATTGAGGAAGAGAGGGGCGGCGAGGGAGATAGGTGGGGTGAGGGACGAGGAGGGTGAGATGGGACGGGGAGCAGAGAGGGTGAACGGGGTGTTTAAGGCATTTTATGAGAGGCTGTATAAGGCTCAACCCCCGGAAGGGAAGGAGGGAATGATGCACTTCCTGGATCAGCTGGAATTCCCGAAGGTGGAGGAGCAGGAGAGGACAGGATTGGGAGCACAGATTGAGGTGGAGGAGGTGGTAAAAGGGATTGGGAGCATGCAGGCAGGGAAGGCCCCGGGTCCAGATGGGTTCCCGGTGGAATTTTATAGGAAATACATGGACCTATTAGCCCCGCTTCTGACGAGAACCTTTAACGAGGCCAGGGAAGGGGGGGACGTTGCCCCGACGATGTCGGAGGCGACGATATCATTGCTCCTGAAGAGGGACAAAGACCCGCTGCAGTGCGGGTCTTACAGGCTTATCTCCCTTCTGAATGTAGATGCCAAGCTCTTGGCCAAGGTGATGGCGACGAGGATCGAGGATTATGTTCCAGGGGTGGTTCACGAGGATCAAACTGGGTTTGTTAAGGGGAGACAGTTGAACACTAATATACGGAGGCTGCTAGGTGTGATGATGATGCCCCCACCAGAGGGAGAGGTGGAGATATTGGTGGCGATGGATGCTGAGAAAGCATTTGATAGAGTGGAGTGGGATTACCTGTGGGAAGTGTTGAGGAGATTTGGATTTGGAGAGGGGTTTATTGGGTGGGTTCAGCTTTTATATAGGGTCCCGGTGGCAAGTGTGATCACAAACAGCCAGAGATCTGATTACTTCGGTCTATATAGAGGGACAAGACAGGGGTGTCCCCTGTCCCCGATACTGTTTGCGTTGGCAATTGAGCCACTGGCCATAGCGCTGAGGGGCTCTAGGAAGTGGAGGGGAGTACTTAGGGGAGGAGAAGAGCACCGGGTGTCATTATACGCGGATGATTTGTTGTTGTATGTCGCGGACCCAGTGGAGGGGATGCCCGAGATAATGCAGACACTCAGGGAGTTTGGGGAATTTTCGGGATATAAACTGAATATGGGGAAGAGTGAGCTGTTTGTGATGCACCCTGGGGAACAGAGCAGGGGAATAGATGATTTGCCGCTGAGGAGAGTAACAAGGGATTTTCGGTACCTAGGGATCCAGATAGCCAGGAACTGGGGAACCTTGCATAAGCTTAATTTAGGAAGATTGGTGGAGCAGATGGAAGAGGATTTTAGGAGATGGGACATGGTGCCCCTGTCATTGGCGGGCAGGGTGCAGGCGGTTAAAATGGTGGTCCTTCCGCGATTTATTTTTGTGTTCCAGTGCCTCCCTGTGATGATTACCAAGGCTTTTTTCAAAAAAGTGGATAAGAGCGTTATGAGCTTTGTGTGGGCTGGGAAGACCCCAAGAGTGAAGAGGGGGTTTCTACAGCGTAGCAGGGATAGGGGGGACTGGCACTGCCGAGCTTAAGTGATTATTATTGGGCCGCGAATATATCAATGGTATGCAAGTGGATGGGGGAAGGGGAGGGAGCGGCGTGGAAAAGACTGGAGATGGCGTCCTGTAGGGGAACCTGCCTGCAAGCATTAGTGACAGCGCCTTTACCGTTCTCCCCGAAAAAGTACACCACAAGTCCAGTGGTGGTGGCAACATTAAAAATTTGGGGGCAGTGGAGACGACATAAGGGAGCGACGGGTGCCTCAGTGTGGTCCCCGATAAGGAACAACCACAGGTTCGTCCCGGGAAGGATAGATGGGGGATTTAAATCTTGGCAGCGAGCAGGAATTGCAAAATTGAACGACTTGTTCTTAGACGGGACGTTCGCGAGTCTGGGAGCACTGACAGAAAAATATGGGTTGCCACCTGGGAATGCATTTCGCTACATGCAAGTGAGGGCATTTGTGAGGCAACAGGTGAGGGAATTTCCGCAGCTCCCGGCGCAAGAGATCCAGGACAGAGTGATTTCGGGGGCATGGGTGGGTGATGGTAGGGTGTCAGATATATATAGGGAAATGAGAGATGAGGGGGAGACGATGGTAGAGGAGCTGAAGGGTAAATGGGAGGAGGAGCTGGGGGAAGAGATTGAGGAGGGGCTGTGGGCAGATGCCCTAAGTAGGGTAAACTCTTCGTCCTTGTGTGCCAGGCTCAGCCTGATACAATTCAAGGTTCTACACAGGGCGCATATGACGGGAGCAAGGCTGAGTAGATTTTTTGGAGTGGAGGATAGGTGCGGGAGATGCGCGGGAAGCCCGGCGAACCACACCCACATGTTTTGGTCATGTCCGGTATTGCATGGGTTCTGGGTGAGTGTGGCAAAAGTGATTTCAAAGGTGGTGGGGGTCCGGGTCGAACCAGGCTGGGGGTTGGCCATATTTGGGGTTGCAGATGAGCCGGGAGTGCAGGAGGCGAGAGAGGCCGATGTTTTGGCCTTTGCGTCCCTAGTAGCCCGGCGAAGGATTCTACTTATGTGGAAAGAAGCTAAACCCCCGGGCGTGGAGGCCTGGATAAACGACATGGCAGGGTTCATAAAATTGGAGCGGATAAAGTACGCACTAAGAGGTTCGGTTCAAGGGTTCACCAGGCGGTGGCAACCGTTCCTTGACTACCTCGCAGAACGATAAGGGAAATGGAGAAGGTAGCAGCAGCAACCCGGGGGGGAGGGGAGGGCCCACGCGGGCCCTCAGGGGTTTCCTATAGTTGTTTGTATATTAACTATTTATACTGGCGTGTGGGATTTTATTGTCTTGGAGAGTTATTATTTTGTTGTTGGCAGTTGCCATTTAGTTAATATATTATTTATTTGTTAAAAAAAACGGTCATTATTATTTATATTGTTTTAAAGTTGTAAAAAGGGGAAAATCCTGTACAGTTCTTGTTTGACCGAAAAAAATTTGAATAAAATATATTTAAAAAAAAAGATTCTGAGCTAAGGTTTGGAGTTGGATTTGAACACACAACCATCTGATTCCAAGATGAGGGAGACAAGGCCGACAGGTGCATTTAAACTGTATTTTCACCTTCTGACCATGATTGTACCCTTGCCATGGGAGATAGGTTTAGCTTTGTGTACAGTAACTGTGCTATTATGCTATAAACAAGAGAGTCTCTTTTTAGGGAGTGTGATGTGATGTTGCACATCTAGCTCGTCGAAGCTGGTTCATAATGTCACTACAGATTCCAACATGTTCTTGAAAACTGGTCAACATTTTGCTCATTGGTGAGGTAGGAAAAGAGACAGTTAGGGTCGGAGGGAGTAGGAGGTGAGAGGGTCTATGTCCAAAAACCTTTGAAGGTGACAAGACAAACTGATCATGCCATTAAAAAAGAGATCCTGGACTCCATAAATTGGGGCATTGCATTGGAGAGGAAGAGTGTTATACTCAGACTCTATAAATCAGTGGCAAGGTCTCAGTTGATATTCCGCACAGGTACTAGACTCTATGAAGGATGTCAAAGCCTCGCAGAGTGTGTAGACAAGAATTATACCTGGAACTCAGTATCTAAAAGCTTAGCAGAGACAGAAACCCTCAGCTCATTTCAAAGGGGTCTGAGGGCGGCACGATGGTGCAATGGTTAGAACTAAGGACTCAGGTTCGATCCCGGCCCCGGGTCACTGTCTGTGTGGAGGTTGCACATTCTCCCCGAGTCTGCATGGGTCTCACTCCCACAATCCAAAGATGTGCAAGTGGATTGGCCACGTCAACTGCCCCTTAATTGGAAAAAAAAGGAATTGGGCACTTGAAATTTATTTTTTAAAAAGGGGTCTGGATATTCACCTCAAGTCTCATCACCTCCAGTTTTATGGACCAAGTGTTGGAAAATGGAATTAGGCTGGGTGGCTTGTTTCTCCGCTGGCATCAGAGATGAGCAGGGTAGCAGAGACAGAAACCCTCAGCTCATTTCAAAGGGGTCTGCTTTTGGTGATGTAAATTTTCCCACATTTTCTAAATATCTGAAAAGAAGGAATGTGCAGGAGAGGGGTGGGGAGTGGCAGTGCGTCAAATGCTCCTTAGGAGAGCCAGCCTTCACAGGGTGGGTTGAATGGCCTTCTTCTGCACTGTAATGTTTCCCTGAGGAACTTCAGTTTTTGGAGATGCTGGAGAAACTGAGATGGTTCTTTGAGCAGAGGAGGATTCGAGGGATAGATGATTAGGAGTTTAGATAGAATCAATGAAGCCAAACACTTTCCACTTGCAGAAAGATCAATAGCAAACAGAAGGCACACAATTAAGATACCATAGAATTGCTGCAGTGCAGAAGGAGGTCCTTTGGCCCCTCGAGTCTGCACCAACCCTCTGAAAGAGTACCCTACCCAGGCCCACTCCCCTGGCCTATCCCGTAACCCCCATAGCCTCACCCTAACCTGCATATCTTTGGACACATTAAGGAACAATTTATCATGGCCAATCCACCTAACCTGGACATCTTTGGGCCATGTGAGGAAACCAGAGCACCCGGAGGAAACCCACGGAGACACGGAGAGAAAGTGAAAACTTCACAGTCACTCAAGGCCAGAATTGAACCTGTGTCCCTGGCGCTGTGAGGCAGCAGTGCTACCCACTGTGCCACCATGCTGCCCTACTTGGTAAAAGAGCGAGCGGGGACATAAGGAGAATGATTTTTGTACAGCAAATTATTCTGAGCTAGAATGCACTGTCTGAATGAGTGGTGGAAGGAAGTGCAGTGATAATTTTCAAAAGGGAATTTGACATATGCTGGAAAAGGAAAACTTAAAACAGGGCATTTGTAAGCACATCTTCTCATCCACACTCTTATTTTTACTCGTTTGGGGAACATTAGTGGAAGGATTCCCGAGCTGATTATCAGCCCATTGAGCCATATTATGACAGTTCCTTCCGTTGCCAACATGTCCTGACATTGGACTGGAACCTGGAACTCCTGATCCAGAGGTAGGGATTGCACCACAAGGCCTTCTGGTAGGGCTATGGCGAAGGAGCA